>NW_022111369.1:70101677-70110354 GCF_000313985.2 Echinops telfairi | reverse complement strand
TCTACTGCCATAAGAGTTCCAATGTCAGGAATGGAGAAAGACAGGGCTTTCTACTGCCATAAGAGTTCCAGTGTCAGGAATGGGCTTGACGGCAGTGAATTTCAGAGTCTGTTATGTTGAAGTGTAATTCATGATGAAGGCTCTGGTCTTGGATCTTCTTCAATACGTGCTTCAATTCATCTTAACTTTTGGTTGTCACAGCTACATATTGACAGTTGTTAATGCATCTTCCACAAAACCCAGTGCTGTATTTTTCATAATCTCAAAATCCTGTATTTGTTCAGCCTACAGATTGAATACGTAGTTTGAAAGGATGAAACTCTGATACACACTGTGTAAGTCTGAGTTGACTAGAGAAACAAATTCATAGACACTCATATATGTATAAGAAAGAGCTTTATACAAAAGAGTAATTGTATATTAAGGAATATCACAGCCCAGTCCAGATCATGTCCATAAGTCTGATATTAGCCCATATGTCCAATACCAGTCTAGAGTTTCCTCTTTAGACTCACACAGCCATGCAATGATGGTGAATACAGGAGGATCACAGGTCAGTGGGTACAAAGTCTTGTGGATCCAGTGGTGGTGGACGCATCTCAAACTGGCATGGGTCTCCATGTGGCTACTCCAGCTCCAGGGCTCTGGCTCTATCAGCATAGCGCCATGTGGCTTGTCAACAGGAATGTCTCACAGGACGTGTCTGTGTCCCGCTTCCAGCGAGCTATTTATGTCCTTCATACCTCCAAATGAGGTCATCAAGCTGGACATGATTGACAGGCTAGACTCCATCCCTTTGCAAGTTGACAGGAGATAATGTAATTACCACAGACACCTTTTCAATTTAATCATACAGTATTGCCTCTTTCTATTTTAACAATTTTTGATGATTAAAAAATTGTTATAAGTAACTTTAGTTTATTCTACGTCATTGAATGTATCAGTATTTTATAACTTTTTCACTTCTGAAAAGCATTCAATTGTGCGTATGCATTTTAATTTATTATTGTTGTTATCATTGTATTTAATCAGTTGGTGGATATTTAGGTTGCTTTCTCAGGCCCAAGTGTCCCTTGCAGTGACTATGCCATGTGACATCCCCATCAGTAACATATGAGAGCTTCCTGACTCTGCTTTTAAATGGCAGTGCTCTTTTATAAACAACTTATTTTATTTTATTTTTTATCAACTCTTTTAAATGGAGTCTCTCTTCCTGGTATATAATGACATCTAATTTAAGTTTTACATTGTATTTATTTAATCACTAATGCTATTGAGACTGTTTTGTGTTTTTTATCTTAGCTCACACCTTTCTTATTAAGTCTAATCCAGTTTTGTGCTTATTTTTATGATCTCCTTTTATTACTAACATTCAGTGGTAAATTGTATTATATCGACTGAATGCCTTTCATGACACACATGACATTATTAGTAGGGGCTTGAGGGAGGAACTATTTCTTACAATTCTCAAACCTATTTGAACAAGAAAAAATAATTTTTGTTACCCCAAAACGAAAACCAAAGTTGTCACTCATTGACTTACAGTAATCCTAAGAGGTTTCACAAGAAACATGTTGTCAGGAGAGACCAGTCCCTGCAGAAGGAGGTGGGAAAGCAGAAGGGCAGTGGAAAAGCAGAAGAGCCTCCATGCAACAACGGGCTCATGAACAGGGGCAATGATGAGCATGGCCCATGACCAGGCGGTATTCTGCTCTTTGTGCATAGAGTCAATATGAGCAGGAACTGACTCAGTGGGTCCTAACAACAACACCATCAGCTTTAGGAGTCTCCTGTAGCACTCTGTACTACTCTTCAGGAAATCTATTGTCTCAGACAAATACATTTAACACTTAAATTTTTCCACTGCAACCTTTAAAGGAAAAACGAAAGCTGTAGGTGGCTGCCATAGTATTCCAGACAGCAACAGTGGAGGCTGATGCAGCCACCAGTACAGCAAGAGAGTGGTCAGGAGTGTCCATGGTATAAGTATACTTTTGAATAGGTGTTGATAGTATTTTCATATATATTTATAAGATTCTCTATAATTTTAAAAGTTATGTATCATAGCCTCTATGGGTAAGAAGAATCCTTAGAGTTAAATTAAAGGCATATTTTACAAGAAAGAAAACTGAAAGGAGGAGATGACCCACATGTGACAACTATTCATTTTAGTTTGTCAAGGTTTGATCTGCTAACTACCTGAACTGGAGAAGCAAATGATTTGCTTAATAAAATTCTAGGTTTCTATTTTACTCTAGAATTTCTAAATAAAAAATTCTGGAATGCCACAAATCAATATATTTAAACTAGAAACCAATGTGATATCCATGCACATTAAAGTGACTGCGAATTGAACTTATTTCCAGTTTATTGATTTTCTAAAATTTGAAGTAAATATCTGGAATAAACAAATATTCAGAGGTTATATTTTCCTATCTATGGTAAAAGACAAAGCAATGTGTTTATAATCTCTAACATATGAATTCCCAGAAGAAAAATAATCACAAGAACTTTGTCCATAAGCATCCTGTGTGCTGGGTAAAGGTTTACAAACATTAAGACAGAAATAATTTTGGCATCATTATTGATAGCATACCTTTTATATTTTTTCTACACCAGTGTCAGAGGTGAGAATTGATCAAACTCGAAACCAGGCAGTGAAGATATCATGCCTGGAGCTGCTCTTATTAGTCAAATGAAAATTGGCCCTTCTTTTCAGAAAACATATCATCCAGGTAAAGGAAAGCAGTAACTGCCTGCCTCTTTAGTTAGCACATCTAGATTATTAATAAATGTGATATCAACAATTGTCTAAATAAAACATATTCAAAATATTATTTTGAACATGAAATACCAAAGTTTTGCAATTTAATTCTCCTAAAAGTTTTATTAAAGAGAAAAAACCCGAGACTTGAATTTATAAAATGCAGGTCTCATTTCTAGGTCTGTGCTGTACTGACAAATCTGAAAGGAGCATGTGAACCTGCCAATCTTCAATTTCCCATCTGCAAAATGTAAATAGTAAATTTTCCTAGGATTGTAATGTTAATAAAGTGAGACAATAGGTACAAATACATTCCTTTTTAGAACTATTTTCACAATAACTATCATTTTTTATAGTAGTTATCTTGGTATATTTTGAATAATGAAAACCAGCTGATAGATATTACCTAGTACTGCCACTTAAAAATATAAAACTGTCAATAAATGTCACCATCATTATCATTTTCAATATCTCTAAGAGCCTATAATTAAACTACATTCCACATGTTGATTAATTAATGATTAACAGACAACCTAGATATATACCTCTATATAGCAAATTCACTCAGGCAAAACTCCCTCGTATGTACATGAAGAGATAAATAAAAATAACCAGAGTAATCTTTTAAAAATATTTTTCAGTTGCCAAAACTTATAAATATCCTATATATTTAAATGGAAAAAGTGTAAGCAAATAATCATGCAATGGAATACTAGATGGCTTGGAAATTAATCAATTTCCTACGTGTAGTACATGGATGACTCCTAAACATATTATCTGGTAAATGAAAAAATTTGAAAAAATGCATATATTAAGATATAAACCAGAATCAAACATAATACCTAATTGATGTTGACTTACAAACTTCTAAGTCAATACACACAGATACGAATAAAGAAATGTATTAAGATGTAGTTCTACTAGACAAATACAGGATTCAGAGTTAAATTTGAATTTTAGATATTAGCCAGTAATTTTTTTGGTAAAGGTATACCCCATGCAATGTTTGTTCCTACAATGTTTTAGGGCATTTATCAGTAATTCAAATTTCACTAGGGGACTGGCATTTTTATTTGAAAAAAGCTGACGTTATGACGGAGTGAATGACACTCAAGAGGCTTAAATATCGGTGATGTTCTATTTCTTCAGCTGGGTGGTGGGTAAATGGGTCTCATTGCATTTTCCTGTTTGCCATTTCAACATCTTAAATATTTCATAGTTTGTTAAAAATTAATAGGCAAAAATGAATCATTCACCAGAAGAAGATTCCTACTTGAGAAGATACAGTGGCATGACCAAAAATCATCAAACATGGTGACCAAGGCAATGAAGCATATAAGATTTAAAAGGCATCTAAAATATAAAAGAAATATTATAGAAAATAGGGACATAAAGAGTTCCATGTGTTATTTTAGTGTTTTTAATATTTTACTTGTATTACATTTATTTCTTTACAAATCAATGGACCGTGATGGGCTGCTTAATTAATTACAGACTTCAACCTAGAAACAAAAACTTGGATATTAGGTGTTTCCCAAGACTAATAATTTCAATTTTATATCCTTCAATAAAGCTATATTTGGCTGCAGGGGAAGGTTTGTAACAAATGGAATATTTAAAACTGTATAATGAATTGGGTAAAGTTGCCTATCACTAATTATTTGGAGCCTAGAGGAGAAAATGAATAGAAGAAACAGAATAATGAGATATATATTTACTTTTCTGGTCACCATGAGTCTCAATCATAGATCCACATTCAAATCACTTAAAGATTTTAAGAAGTACATAGAGTTTATCCTAAAGAGTCTTATTTAAGTCTGCAGTGGAACCCAGTTATTGGCCTTTTTGAAATGCCCAGGTAATAAAAAATATGGTCTGAGATTAGACCCACTGTCCTAAAACTTAGAATCTCAAATGTGTGATATATCTCTTGTATCACATTTAAAATAGCTGAATCATTGGAAACAAATTCTGAAATTGCCTGGCTCCACAGGCCTTAGATCATGTTTTATTGTAACTTACTGCCTTGAGTTAATGCTGACTCATATCAACGCCCTGTGGATTTCTGAGACTAACTGTTTACAGGAGTAGAAAGCCCTATGCTTTTGAACTTCTGACCATGTGGCTCCAGCACAGGTAATCACTATGTAACCAGGGCTCCTTTGTTTTATTATAAGTGTTCCGGAAATGAGGACAAAGGCGCAATATACCATACACAGTCAATCCTAAATAAATGGATAATCACTGAACAACTTGACATAGGTAGATTCTATAAAGAATTGAGACATAGCTTTCATGTGAGCCTTGAAAACTACTGGTAAAATGCTAAAAACCTAGGGAGAGATGTAGCCTAGAAACGTGGAAAATAAACTTTTATTTACTTTTCCATGTTAAGCTGAAAATGCTTCAGTGACTCCTAGCAAGCCCCTGCCTGTACCACTATGAGATGGATTTAAGACCGTCAATTTTTATTTCTCCTTGAGTAACATGATCTTTGGTTTATGGCTTCTTTCCCCTAACCTCATAATTAAATGACTCAGTCCCATCCACAGCATTACCTACAGAACATGATTGCAGAACGATTAGCCATTGAGAGAGACACGATTGCTATTAGAGCTTTTGAGGCCTATAACCGCCCACTCTCTCAGGAATCCTATTACGGCTGAGCACTCGTGTTATTGGCATTGCAACACAATTCACATATATCAAGCTGTAAACTCCATTTACAGTCAATCCATATTTCTAGGTCTCCTCTAATAACTAATTTATTTCTGTGTTTCACTTTCAGAGAAGTTATGTGCTTGGAAATATCTTTATCTAATGCCAGTGGCCCTATAGCTTCCTTTTGCACTACAATAAAGGATCTTACCCCTATTAACCACAACCATCTATTGTCTTATCTTTGGTTTTAGTTAGAGCTTCATGAAACTATCGTGTGATTCATGTAATTTCAGCTATCTACTTTCAGTTCAAATGAGCAATAACACTATAAGCAATTTTTTCCCTGCTGAAGAATACTGATCAGAATCAATTCCATAAGTCACTCTAAATAGGTAACATGAATAAATGGATTTTATAAGTACTCCTCTTTGTAATTGAAAATGACAATATTAATAATATTTATAAATGTCTTTAAATTCAACTCTGAAATGGCAAAATTAATAACATGTATAAATGTCTTTAAATTCAACTCTTGAAAAACAAAGAACTGACCCAACTCAGACACCCATGTTCAGTGGCTAGACCCATACATCAGCCAACTACAGTGATCGATTAGCAATAAAATGCATTTCAGTGACAGAATAGCTTGAAATGCTTGGTGAACTTTCATTTTCTTCTCCTCCATCATGTTTGCCTAAGTGAAGGATTTCTTCTTTTTCCATGTTTAAATTCACTTCATTGACAAGAGGCATTGCAAAATCCTCAATGATTTCTTGGTGCCAAATGTATTTCTGTCAAAAGGCTCAGATGAAATCTGTCTTCTTCTCCTGGTGACCAAATTGATCCTGGTGCAGCAAAAGATAAAATAAGTCATTCATCTAAGTTTGGGGATGTCAACATGCTGCTCTTTCTTACGACTCCACAGTGGTTAAACACATGGCAGATAATTTTATTTTATAATCAGAGCTTAGGGAATTTGAGGATTTTCCTTACCTGTAGTCATCAATGGCTTTTGGATAAAAGTTATCATACCAAAATTATTTCCTAATTTTAATGAGGCTTTTCTCTTTAACTATGATGAAAACTACAAAGGAGAGAAACGTGGTTTCTCATTATTTCTAAAACTGAGAAGGAGCAAAGAAAAGGAAATGAAAATATCCGAACTGCAAAAGAGAAGCAGCTATGTCTGTGGCTGTTGATCTCAAATTCTACCCCAACAATTGCAAAGAAAAAGTGTTAGTATCGACGTTCTGGGCACTCTGAGTTCAAAGGCGATATGAATGGCAGCCCCTCCATTTAGAAACCAGGGAGACGTCGTCTCAGATTCTTCTGAAGGCTTGTTCACCGTAATGTTTGAGAGTATAGTTTTAAAGGAAAGAAGTTCCACTGATCAATTCTAGCAATGAGCAAAAATGAAATGATGTTAGTGTTCTTCCAGTCTGATATCTGCACTAATTTTGTTTCTAATAAAGATCTAGGATAATTGCTGTATTTATGCAATGAAAAAATAAGGCAAATTATTTGAGCTTTTGAGATGATCATCCTCAGTAAAGCGGAAGGTCAGTGAAAAAGAGGAAATTCCTAAAGACTGGATTGACCTAGTAATTGCAGCAAGTGTGATGCAGATGGATGGGCAAGGTTTCCTTCTGTTGTGTAATGTGTATTATGGATCGGAACTGACCTGGTAGCATCTAGCAATGACAAGGACAGCCCTGCCCTAAAAAATTCTGCTCTCTCCATTTTAATACCACTTCTGGTGTTTGTATCCTTGAGTGACTCAGACTGTATGTTTTTTCAAATGTTTACCAATTTTCCACATTTCGATTATACTCCTGGTCTAGGGGTCACACTTTAAAAGCACTGCTTTAAAATCATTATGCGGTTCCACAGAAATATGCTGTTATATCAACGTACCCAAAGGCATGGTTTTTGTATCCTAATACCTCAGAAGCCCATTACTGTGAAGAGATCATTGAAAGAAAGTAACTGATTCTTAGTTAAGTCTGAATGGTAGTTTGATATTATACTGTATTGTTTTCCACTATCCAAAACTAGTTGCTTTTCATAAACAGGTGTATGCAGTTATTGTAGTATCTTTAAAGGATCTCTTAATTTTATTTGTTTTTACTATGATTACAAAAGTACACACACACACACACCAAAGAAACCCCAAAAACAACCCCCAAACCCACACATCTATTCTATCATTTACAGGGTTGTTTTTTCTTAGCTTGCTGGTGAGGAAGCTTTCATATAAATCAAAAGCTTCAGATGTTAACCAAGTGCCTCTCCCTCTCTCCTTTTCTCCTTCCTTCCCTCTCAGGGTCATGTAGATAAGCCTAGAAGATATAAAATCTTATCTAGTCTAATTAAATTCCTTTACAATTGAAAGTCCCAGAGTGCTGAAGTATAGTCCCAAGATCACATAGCTACATGTTACAGTTCAAGTCCAATTTCAAACTAAAATCTCTGACTTTCTGTTCAATATTGTATTCCACGTACACATTTATTCGTAGATGCCATCACTCATTAGACAAATGACATTACCTAATCAGTGTGTCAGATACCCTGAGTGAATAATGATCATGCATTGAGGGAACAGAAACTATCATCTTAGAAAGAGTTAACAGAACTAATGGCACATATCAATGCCAGGCATTATGCCAAAGGAAGAGTATCTGTTAGAGTTTCTCAATTATTTTTATTTTAGGAACTCTTACAATTCTCATCTTTTCTAGTGAACAAAAGTAATCTTTCAGTTGAACCCAAAGGATCGCTGTTGGTGCAATGATTAACAGCTCAGCTGCTAACCAAAAGGTTGGCAGTTCAAATTCATCAGCTGATCCCTGGGGACAAAGGCCTGACAATCTGCTCTTTTAAAGATTAAGTACAGGAATCCCTCTGGGGAAGTTCTCCTCAGTCCTATGGGATTGCTACGACATGAAATCTAAGCCATACAATAGCAACATACATATGAATGTAATCTCATTTAATAATAGGGGTTTCTTTGTTATATATGTCACTCTATTAGTGTAGCTTGTATTCTAAGCCAATCCGTTTTGAGGTATAAAAGAGTAGATTGGACATTGAGAAAGGTAGCAACGGGACGGGGGTAGATCTGTCTGTAAATCAAGGAACGCTAAGGAAGGACAGCTATAAACCCTGAAAGATTTTCCCCCAGAACCTACACAGAGAGCCTTCTCCTAAAGTTGGTATCTTGAATTCAGACTCTTAATCTCCTAAACTGTATTT
>NW_022111369.1:70064372-70100438 GCF_000313985.2 Echinops telfairi | reverse complement strand
AGTCCTCACTAGGATACTAAGTATTTTGATCCTAAAAATAGTTTTAATATAGTAAGATATGTCTGTCCAGGAAAGAACTGAAATTTTAATAAACTTAAACATGAATAATTTCAATGAAATATCTTCAAAACCTCAAGAGATATAAACAAAGGTAAGAATGTCAAGCTCTGCCAGGGAAACAATGTGCATAAAGTGAACATTAACAGGTCACATATCTATAGTAGAATAACATCCCAAGCTGATGTACTCATTTCAACAAGTACTATTATCTACATTTTACAAATAAAAAAATGGAAAATGGAAATAGAAATCATGTGTCCAATGCCACAAATCATATTTCATTTAAGGTAGATGAGTCAAACTCCAAAGCTCATGTGATTTTTGTATATTCTGTTTCACATCTTGGATACTACACCAAAGTCTACTTCAGGCCTTCCTGTCTTGTCATGCACACCTGCCTATTGTGTGTGGATTCTTTTGCCTCTTATTTATCTATGGTCAGTAAATGTCCATTTTTCTCTAGGAGTGGATTCTCGTAGCCCCCACAAGTTAGTTCAATGTACATTGGTATTACTAAGAGCCGAACAAGTCCCTACTCAGAGTTTTACAGGTGAATTGGGGACTTTTTCACCTGTCCTATGGGCTTCAATCTGTCCTAGTTTAGGACTTGTCTTTCTTTTTGTTAGTCATATCTTGAAGTACCTCACACTTTATAGGCAGGAAAATAGAAAGCTCTCCCTTAGAGAAGCATAAACAAAATAATATTTTGTTGGGCTATTTGGATAAAACTTACATACCAAATGAAGATCTCCTTTAACAACTGCTTGGCCTATTCCTCTGTGACGCTGGATAGACTTTTCACAGCGTGTCTTCATTCCCATTGTTGTAGTCCCCTGCTACCCTCTCACCTTTTGGTCGAGGGTAAATACTGACTGTTAGCCTAATTTAAATGCTGGTTTACAATAGCACAACACTTATGAGTGGCATTATTTACTGTATGAACCGCTTTGTCTTTTAGCTGATAGGTAATTTCCCAGGAAGTCATCTCTGGGGTTCCTCTAGACAAGAATAATACCTTAATAAATAAATTTATTGAGTCAGAAGATGGATATATTTGATAAGCTTGGTGCCACTAAAGACCTTCCCAAACTTGCACTTTCGGAAATTAATAATGCAAAGGAGAGTGCTTTAAGAAATAGGTAGTACAGTAACTACATTCTGCTTTATTAGTGGCAGATCAGACTCCCTCCCTGGTAACAAGGTTTTCACCGCTATCAGCCCTTCAGCCTGATTAGATATCCTTACACCCATCATGGCCAGGCAGTGTCTGTTGATTCCGCCTCAGATTGCAGCCTCTGGAGGCAAAGGCCCTTGTGCGGAGGGAGAACATTATCCCGGCAGCTGAATGATGCCCGACTGCTGAGCTGACTGCTTCCGTGTCACTTTGCTATCCTGACAATGCCATGAGGGACTCTGAGTTTTAAGAACCTCCAGAGACTAATAATGCAAGTGCTAATCGCTAGCATCTCCCAGGATTCTTGTAGTTCTCATCTCCTCCAGATTTTCCGGCTGCTGTTTGTGTAATTGAAGAAAACAACACAGCCAAAGGGAGGCAATTTATCTTGCAAGCCTCCCTGTAGCAGAGCAATGTCGCTGGGTCGCAAAACAAAAAGCCAGGCAAAGAAAATAATTGATCATCTGGGTCCTGTGGGTGTGGTCTCCACTGTCATACGAGATCTGAGTTGTAAAACAGAAAAGGGGAAAAAAAGAGTTTTAAATGAAATTAAAATCTTTTGGCTTTAGGCAATTTCAGAGAATCACCTTCTGACAACAAAAAACAATTTCAGCAGAGTTGCATACAGAAAGAGCTGCATTTATTATTCAAAGTCCAGTGAACATTGGGAATGGTATCCTACTCCAAGGAGGTCTGTCTTGTGCTAACGATTTTGACCACAGAGTGGAAAGAATTCTGAGAGATTATTAATCTAATATAGCCAATTAGATACAGAGACTACAAGATAATGCCATGGTTCTGTGTAAGGACAAGTACAAATGGGAAGGAAAAAAAATCCTGGTAAAAATATCTCTCCCCTTCAGTGCTTTCTTTAGAATTCACTTTAAAAAATTGAAAATTCTTTGCCTTTATAAAAAGTATGTAATTGTCAATTCAGGTAATTCTCTTCTACCTTTCTATTTTTCCTGGAAGGAGATTAGGTATCAACTCAGATGTCCTGGGCAGATCTCCTTGCCAGAGGGATTAGACCATTACCAATTTTCTTTAAAATATGAATTCAATGACTGTCCTCCTCTATGCAACAGGAGCCCTGGTGGTTATATGTGGTGATGTGTTGGGCTGGGATCTGAAAGTCCAGCATTTGGACTCCACCAGCGCCTCCAAGGCAGAAGGACCAGACTTTCTACTCCGTAAACAGTTACAGTCCCTGAAACCCCAGGGGCAGTTCTGTCCTGTCCTGTAGGACATTGACTCAGTGGTGGTGAGTTTGAGGTTTCTGAACTATACAGTATCGTAGTTATTATTTTTTTCTATCCTTTTGATCTCTTTAGAGAATCACTTGCAATACATCGCATCTGATTTAAGACTTATTCAATAATAGTGGTTTGTTCTACTTTTGTAGAGAGGTTTTCCGGGTGGGGGGTCAATTTCACTTTGGCAACCTTTCCCGAACACCTGCTTCTCTCAATATTTATTTTATTATTATTATGTTGTCTACCACAATAAGTTTATTTTGCCACATTTACCAAATAAGAATTATGCCATTGTCAGGCTGATTATCATCGACACACTTAGGACTGGACTTTCAGCCAGGATCCATCTGATGTCAGCAATGATACATGCCTTAGAGCAGCTGACAGACAAGTAAAGGAAGCAAAGAAACTTTCCAGAACACCTAGAAATATTTTGAAATGCTGAACCTCCTGCCAACCCCAAGCCTTTTGAGTAAGCATCTGTGTTTTAATTTGAACAGGTTAATCATCTGTAAAATATGCTAATAATCTTCCCTTGATTGTTGGTAGGTGCTATGAAGTCCATTTCCTCTCATAGGAACCTGGTGGCACATATTTCCATGTGGTTTTCCAGGTATAATCATTACAAAAGCAGGTCGCCACATCTTTCTTCCATGGAGTAGTTGGTGGGTTCAAACCACTCTAAAAACGTTTGGGTTATCAGTTAGTACTCTACCATGACTCCTGAAATGTTACAGCAAGGAATAAAAGAAAAAAAATTATTCTGCAGCATATTACCTTATCCCCAAGATTTGTTGTTGCTTTTAATAGATTTTGTCCCCGAGATTTTTAGCTTTCACATCTGTCCCATGTATCTAGTATATGTTTTTCCAACTTTCTCCTTTAGTATAAAGGAGAAATGATAGCCATCCAGGGTGCAGTTTCTTGATGATTGATTGTACGCTCCACTGGTGAAGTTACACTTCACTACCAATCACTTAGTACCTAGGTTTTTCTTACCAAAATCTCTTTCTTTCTGGTATTACTTCAAACCACCTTTTAAAATGGGGACTTTCTTCCCCATTGTTTTATTAGATCTGCTGCCGGGGGAAGGTGATCCCCCAGGATGAGGCACCATCAGTGTGATTAGTGTAATCATGCTGGACTGATTAAATGACTGCAGAGGAGGCCAAGCAAGAGTGGGTTCTTAATATGGTCCTCTGAAAGTGAATATGCTTCTGAGTCTATAAACTGCTAAATATATTATCTCAATCTTTAATACAGTTTTGTCAGGAAAAAGAAAGATTGTGAATTCCGGGAAACAGTGGGAAATCGTTAAGATGATCTTCATCTAATCCACATTGATGTCCAATTGCATCTTGAAATTTAAATAGAAGCTTAAACCTAAGGTACTAGAGAATTCTAATACTATCGTGTATGGGATTTTTTCCATTGGTTTTCAAAATAAGTAGTCATAAGATAGATATGATTGAAATCACCAACTTTTTTTTTTTTTTAAATCACTAACTTTTATACATTAATTTTGATCCTAATAAAAAAAGACAATTCTTACTCCGGATAAACTAATGATTTTGAAAGATGGGATAAGAGGAAGGGTAATAGAAATGGGATTCAAAATATGCTAGTCTTTAGTTTTATTTTTTTCTTGTGTAATCACAGTATTGGTCATGGGGCCAATGGGTACAAAATTCACAAGAATTGTGAATGAAGTAATTGGTAGAGTTTTTGCCTATGTTTTTATTTATTATTAGAGTCCTTCAGAGAAAGTACCATTGAAATTCACCACACAAAACAATTGTTAAACCAAGGGATTAAGTAAACAAACATATACTTACTTCCTTCCAGTCAATGTCGACTCAAAACGACCTTATCAGACAGGGTAGAACTGCCTCTGTGGGTTTCTGGGACTCTAGCTGTTTATGAGAGAAAGCCTCTGCTTTCTCACTGAGAGCAGCCAGTGGTTTAGAATAGTTGATGTTATGGTTCACAACCCAATGGATGACCACTATACCACCCTAAA
This sequence comes from Echinops telfairi, assembly GCF_000313985.2. Lineage (NCBI taxonomy): Eukaryota > Metazoa > Chordata > Mammalia > Afrosoricida > Tenrecidae > Echinops > Echinops telfairi. The sequence continues at coordinate 70,095,931 of NW_022111369.1, read as the reverse complement.
TGTATATGATATGCTCTATATGGCTTATAGGTTTTAGAATTAACAGGTGAACAGCCTCAGTAGTCAGAATGACAAATTCATGATGGATCTTAGCTGTGAATACATTCTCCAGCATCTCTTCCCACAGATGTAATAAATTTGATTTATTTGTATTACATCTGGAGATGCCCATTTTCTATTGTTGAAAAAAGACATTTGTTGTGAAGAAGTTGTTTGTTTTGAAGAATTTTATCATGCAAGCTCCAACATCATTTTTCTAACCAAAACCATCATTTCCAACTACTACTCCTTTCTCTTTGTTTCCAACTGCCAATAATTATAAATGTATCTTGATTCCATGCTTGATCGATTTCTGACTGAATTCCTTCGTAGACTGAATTCCTTCAATTACTTTAATTTATTCATCACTAGCTTCTGTGAGTAGTGCAGAAATTTGAACAATTGTTTTAATTATATTTTCTTGAAGGTATATAGGTATCTTATCACAGATATAATTGTACTTCAGTACCATGAACTGACAGAAAAGTGTTAGAAATTATTTTAGACCTTTTCGTAGTTAAGAATTAAAAATAAAATTAAAGTTATAGATCTAATGGGCTTCACAGTACATTTCAACCATGTCTATAAAATAATAACATGCAAGATTTCATTTTTCAGGATGGTGGATCGTTAGGTTCATTTGTTGAGCTCTAAAATCAGTATATAATAATCTTTCTTAGATACCCCCCTGTGTTAGTCCAGGTAGACTAGAGAAACAAATTCATAGACACTAATATGTGTAGAAGGAAGAGCTTTATATACAAGAGCAATTGAATATTGAGAAAACATCCCAGCTCAGTCCAGATCAAGACCATAAGTCCAATATTAGCCCATATGTCTGATACCAATCTAGAAAGTCCTCTTTAGACTCACGAAACCCATGCAATGATGCCGAATACAGGAAGATCACAGGTCATCATATGGAAAGTATGTGGATCCAGTGGTAGTACAGGCATTTCAGCGCTGGCTGGGGTCTCTACCTGGCTCCTACTGCTCAGGGTACTAGCGTAACTCCATGTGTTTTGTCAGCTGGAATGTCTCCCAAAGAGTGAGCATGTGTCCTGCCTCCAATGAACTCTTTAACTCCTTGGTGCGTCCAAATACAGTCATACAGGCTGGACTCCACCCCTTCACGCTTAAGTCTCAAACTGACAACAGATTATGTTACTACCACACTCCCTTACATGTAATTTTTCCCCCAGTTCTCTTTATATAGCTATTAAAACTGTCAATACTGAAGGTTAAATTTTATTATTATTATTTTTTAATCATTTTATTGGGAGCTCTTACAGATCTTATTACAATCCATCCATACATATAGCCATTGTGTCAAACACATTTGTACATATGTTGCCATCATGTCAAAACATTTTCTCTCCACTTGAACCCTTGGTATCAGCTCATTTCACCCCTCCCTCTCCTTCCCTCCCTCATGATCCCTTAAAAATTTATAATTTTTTTGGTCATGGCTTACTCCGACCAATGTCTCCCTCACCCACTTTTCTGTTGTTCATCCCCTTGGGGAGGTCTTATACATAAATGATTGTGATTGGCTCTCCATTTCTCCCCCCTACCTCCTCTTTCCCTCCTGGTTTTGCTACTCTCATGATTGGTCCTGAGGGGGTTATCTGTCCTGGATTCCCTGTGTTTCCTGTTCCTATCTATACCAGTGTACATGCTCTGGTCTAGACAGATTTGTAAGGTAGAATTGGGGTCATGATAGTGGGGGTGGGGAGAAGCATTGAAGAACTAGAGGAAAGTTGTATGTTTGATTGGTGCTATACTGCACCATGAATGACTCATCTCTTCTTTGTAACCCTTCTTTGAGGGGATGTCCAATCAATTGTCTACAGATGAGCTTTGGGTCTTCACTCTACCCTTACCCTCATTCACATCAACATGATTTTTTTGTTCTGGGTCTTTGATGCTTGACACCGGATCCCATCAACACCTCATGATAACACAGGCTGGTGTGCTTCTTCCATGTGGGCTTTGTTGCTTCTCACTAGATGCTTCTGTTTTATCTTCAAGCCTTTAATATCCCAGGTGCTATATCTTTTGATAACCAGTCACCTTCAGCTTTTTTCACCACATTTGCTTATGCACCTGCTTTGTCTTCAGGATTCGTGTCGGGAAGGTAAGCAGCATGGAATGCCAGTTTATTAGAACAAAGTGTTCTTGCATAGTGTACTACAAAGTGTACTTGAGTGGAAACCCAGTGTCCATCTGCTACCTTCATGCTAAACCTATAAATATATGTACAAAGATATATTTCCCTATCTTTACATACAAATATATTTACATATGTACATGCCTGTATTTAAACCTCTATAAATGCTCTCTGCCTCCTAGTTCTTTCCTCTATTTACTTTTACTTTCCTCTTGTCCCACTATCATGTTCAGCCTTCAAATGGGTTTCAGTAATTCCTCTCGGTTACATTGCCCTTGATCAAGCCATACCAGGCCTCCTATACCCTCCTCATCATTTCAGATCACTTGTTGTTCCACTCTCCCTGGGTTTGTTAACACCCACTTCCTTTCCCCCACTCTCCCTTTTTTGTGATGGATAAAGGAAACATCCTTGGTATAACTTTCCAGGACTTTTCTCACCAATGCAGTGTTTGAATTTCTGAAAACTTCAAAACAAAACTCTGTGATTGAGAATTTCTCTCAAGATTTCCTCTTTGGAGTCAATCCCCTCTCCCCATGTCCAAAAAATGTAACCAGAACCTTCTGAGCTGTTGTTTTTGCCTTGAATTTAACTGGCTCATCAAATTCCCCAAGAAACCACTGCTTTTGTTTTTTTGTAGCATACTATAACAAGATGATTAAGACAAATATCTTAAAGGGAGAACTTGTTTGCAGCCATTCACTGACTATAGAGATGTTTAAACACCATTTATTTGGAACAAACCAATGCTTGGATTAACTGTAACCCTAGTATCAATACTTTTGACTTACCCTGATGTGTGTGTGTGTGTGTGTGTGTGTGTGTGTGTGTGTACACAATGGAGCTCTAAAGGGTTCTCTGAAATATAGCATCATAAACCAAGAACACCCAGGTTTGTTGAAGTTAAATCAATTTTTGCTCATACGGACCCTATGTAAATTTTCTGAGACTGTACAGAATTACAGAAACAAAAAGCCTCATCTATTCCTTGCCGAACAGCTAATGAGTTGGAGCCTCTTTTGCATTCAGCAGTCCAATGCTTTGTTTATAGTGCCTTCAAGGAGACTTGTACAGCTTTCTAGAAATACAGAAAATAGCTGGCATTAGTTAATGACTTATAGATACCAGTATTCTGTTCCTAAAAGGAACCTTGATACATAATTTTTTTCACATGGGGCTACAAACCATAAGTCAGATTATTTTATTTGCTATAAGCACTGTAGAGTGTCCTTTGCAATCACAGATACCTCTCAAATCATAGGTCCTGTTGTCACTTTGTCTTGTGACCTGCTGAAAAACCCATTCCTCCTCGGGTGCCCACTTTGTCAGTTACATAAAATTCTAATCATCTGTTTTGTATTGTGAATCATCTTTACCCATACATGATTTTATAATGTCACATATTGTTCATCTGAAAATACTGATATGCTTTGTTACATAGATATTCTATATGCTGGCATAGTTCATTTTATGTGATGACATCTTTTATTATTTAAGATCCCAATTTTTTTTTTGTTAATATCGCAAGCAATCCCACCACAAAAATCTTCTCGGGGGCATGCTATCAGGTTCATATTGGCATACACACATTTTTCACTGGCAAAACTATTGTCACTTTTTTTCTTTAAAGTAATATGCTTGTTTAATTTTTTCCTCAGAAAAGTTGAACTTGCACTCAAGTCTGAATTATGGTACTGCATCCGTTGTGCTTCCAAGTGCACGATGCATCCTAAAAGGTATCAAGTCCATGAATTAGACAAGAGTTATTTTCTTCACTCTTTTCCCCCTTTTTAACAAACTGCTACCAATTGAATTGTCTTCCTTTAATGATATATTGAATTTCTAAATCCTGATAACTGTGAAGGTGATTTAATTTGGAAGTATGTTCTTTGCATATGTAATCAAGTTAAGAAGAGACTCCACTGAAGTGGAGCGAGCCCTAATCCAATATGTCCTCATAAAATAAGGAGAAGGAACACAGACATGCGTGCAGTTGCACAAGGAGAACTTTAAGGAACACCAAAGCTTCCAACTTAAAATTGAGAGAAAGGCCTGGAGAAGAGGTCCATGCAGAGCCTGCAGAGTGTATGGCCCCCTGATGGCACCTTGATTTTGTACTTCTATTCCTCTGTGCTTGTATATGGGACTTAGTGCAGAGTTAATTATGGCAGTACCATTAACCTAACATAATAACCAGGTATGATACTTGGTGTCCCACCTCATTTGCTTCTGTAATAATCTGTAGACAAGAAAATGAATTGTTTATATATATTCCATCAACATGTTAACCAAAGACTCTCAGAAAAATCATATTGAGCAAAAAAGAAAAGGAAAAAAAACCCAAACAGCTATGTAAATAGAGCTAATATATTTCATTAAACAAAGTCTGAGATTATAAAGAATTAAAGAATTTACATTTGGAAATATAAATACATTTACTAAATCAAGAAAGATCAGAAAGCAACCAGTAAATTTAAATTTTGGACAAGTAATTATAGCTAAGTAAAAAGGTTTTAAAAGTTGAGATAATTTTTAAAATTGGAATTAGATTGATTTTCATATATTATGGTTTTTTCCTTCCCTATATCTATAAATATGTGTTTATATTTATTCAAAATTTTATAAGAATGAAGTGAAAAAAGTTGCTATAAATTGCTATGTTAATTGTTCATGTTTTATTAACAGAACCATAAGAGCATGTTATTTATGTAGGACATACTCAGATTTATCTTCACAGTAATGTGCTAAGTTAGAACTGTGACATTAGAGACATAGACTAATGCACTGCCCTTCCACCTCTCATTTAGAATAAGGTGTGCATCTGAAGATAAATTAGTTCCATGCTCGCTCTGTAGACTTGTGCTAGGTAAAATGAGTTTCTTTTACCAACACACTATCAGTGAACATCCCCAGATTAGATGCATGATTATGCCATTTCCTCTCCTTGCTCTTATAATGGAGATAAAATAACATGGATATTAATGTTAGCCATGTCTAAGGGAAGAAAATTTACCGCTTTAACTTCTTAGTAAGTTGGATTACCTGGAAATAAGCTACTTCTTTCACACCATTGTAAATAAAAAGATGAAGATGCAACCAAACATTCTAAAGCATAGTACTCTACCTTTTATCTTTGCTATTATTTTAAAGTAAAACAAAAATCATTAAAATAAATCATGCTTACTGTCAGAAATTTAGAAAACAAAAGCAAGACCTGAAGTCAACTTGGCAGACCAAAAGCCACACTTCTGATGTACTTCCCTCTAGTTTTCTTTAGGGAAAAATATGACATATTGCAAATTTAGTTTCTTATTGATGTTTTTTCCACTTACAAATTTCTTATGACATTATCCTTTAAACACAATATTTTTCTAATGAATCATTCATAGCTAATATAATCTCTAACCTATTGATAGCACAGAAGTTGAATCTGATGGTTTGGGTTTATTTTAAATGATATATGTGAATTTTGGGGGGTTAACATTACTGGACTAAATTGTTGCTGCTTTCTATTGTGCCATGACAAAATAGTACCTCAGGGATCATTGTCTAGCATCTACTCTGCTCAAGAAAGGAAATACTCTCACAACTCATTTATGTTTCTTGCCTTGGCTTTCCTTCCCCTCATTCCATCTTCATTCCAAAATCCTCATTTGTCAGACCTCTATGTTTTTATTCAATTTGGGGAAAAATTTAGGGCATGTTGAAGAGTAAAACCACCACTTGTCTGTCAGATTGTCACAGAGTGATAGTTGGTGTGTTGCTGTGAGGCTGGAAGCTATGCCACTGGTCTTTCCGATGTCAGCAAAGTCACCCACTGCGAACACGTGTCTATGGAGCTTCCAGACTGAGAACAGACCAGAAAGACGGAGTTGGCTGCCCACTTTGGAGGGAGCAGAATCTGGAGAACATAAGCCTATCTTCAAAGACTTATCAGACCGTGAAGGCCTGAGGAATGGAAGCCGATCAGCATCTCACATAATGCCAGAGGATGGGCTCCTCGGGTTGGAGAGCGCTCGGAATGGGACAGCAGAAGGGCTGCTTTCCCAGAGGGGAGTGACCACGGTGTTGTCAGGGGGCAAAGCCGGTGCGTGTGGAGTCTAGGAACTTCATTTGCTAGCGGGGCATTATTCAAGCTAGTGAGGAAAAAAAACTTCATAAACCAGAACTTGGAATGTGAAAATTATTTATCTAGGAAAATTGGAAGTTATCAAAAAATGAAATGGAATGCATAAGGATCAAGATGCTAGGCATTAGTAGCTGAAATGACCTGCTGTTGGCTACTTTGCATCAGAAAATCATGTGATGCACTAGGCCAGAGTGACACAAGCCAAAGGACTTCACTGAATGCATTGTCCAAAATGGCACTTCAAAAGCTACCTTGAAGAACAATGGTCTGTGATAGGATTATATCTATCTGCCTCCAAGGAAACCCAATAAATATAATTATGATTGGATAAAACCACTGCAGCTAGCGATGAAGGAAGTGAAGAATTCTTCCAATGTTTCAGCCAGAGACTGGACAGATTTGCAACACAGATGCATTGAAAATTGTTAACTGTTGGAAAGCAAAAGCTGGAAACATGAGGAGAGCGCAATAGTTGGAAAATATCATCATTTGATAGAAATGAAGCAGGAGATCTTATGATAGAATTCCATACGATTAATGGCTTATACATAGAAAATATCCCTTTCAAAACACAAACGACAACTCTATGTACAGAATTCTCCAGATGAAACAGACAGACGTCAAGTTGACTACATCTGTGGGCAGAGACCGTGGAGAAGCTCCACCAGGCCAGGGGTGACTATGGAACAGACTATTGTCAGGGGCGTATATGCAATTTCAGGTTAAATTTGAAGAAAATGCAAACAAGTCCATGAAAGGCAAAATAGGACCTTCGGTATAGCTCACCTTCATTTCAAGAACTTCTCAAGTTCAGGCTGGACACATTGGACACCAATGGCAGAAAATCTGAGTAGCTTTGGGAAGACATCAAGAACATCACTCATGAAGAAAAAATATTTTAAAAGAGAGGAAAGAAAGACATTATCAAAGTGAATATCAGAGGAGACTCTGAAACTTGCTCTTAATTGTAGAGTAGCTAAAGCAAATGGAAGAAAGAACGAAGTCGAAGAGCTGAATTGAAAATTTCAAAGTGCTGCTCAACGGTGTGAATACCGATGAACTATGGATAGGCTTGAGAAGAGAATGGGAATTCCATAATACTTCCGTTTGCCCCTGTGGAACTTGAATGTGGATCAAGATGCAGTTGTGTTAACAGAACAAGGGAATACTAAACGGTGTCAAATCAAGAAAGGTGTGATTAAGTGTTGTGCTCTATCATCATACTTATTCAATCTGTCTGCTGGGCAAATCATCAGAGAAGCTGGCTCATCAGGATTGGAGGAAGTTTTATTAACAACTTTCCATATGTAGATGACACAACCGTGCTTGTTGAGAGTGAGGAGGACTGGAATCATTTGCTGATGAAGATCAAGGTTGTGGCCTTCAGTATGAATTACACTTCTATGTAAAAAAATGGCAAAATCTTCTTAAATAATTTAGTTTTGCATGGATCTCTAATTTATCTTATGGAAGCAACAGTTAAAAGATCAGAAGACGTATTGCATTATTCTGCTGTGCAATACCTCTTTAAATTATTAAAAAGCAAGGATATTACTTGTCTCATATGCATGTGAAAGTTGCACATCAAATTAAGAAGACTGAAGAAGAATTAATGCTTTTGAATTGGGAAGAATATTTAAAATACCATGAACTGCTAAAAATAAAAACAAATTTTGTCTTGGAAGAAGTGTGTCCAGTGTGCAGGGATGGTGAGACTTCATCTTACATAATTTGGGCATGTTGTTGGGAGAGACAATTCCTGGAGAACATCATGGTCGGTGAAGTAGAGTGGCAGGGAAAGTAGGAAGGCTCTCAGGAGATGAAATGACACCGTGGCTGCAGCAATGGGTTCAAATATAGGAACAATTGTGAGGATGGCAAGAACTGGGGAATGTTTTGCTTCGTTGGGCATAGGGTGGTTATTGTTCAAAGTCTACTCAATGGCACCAACAACAACAAAAAAGAGGGTGCAGCTTTCTAAAGGCCAGGTAATGAGTAAGAGAAATTTTAAGACACAGGAATCTAATTTAGAATAATAACACCATAGAATGTTGCAAAAATCAAAGTAAATAAGTAGTTTTACTCTGAAGTCATTTTTTTGTTCTTTGTTTGCATTGATAGTTTTTGGCTTTGACATTATTATAAATTTAACCAACATGGTCATGGTTTTAACAGGCTTACACACCTCTATAAGGAGCTATCACTGCCTTCTTACTTCCTGTTACAATTGCTGGCTAGAAAGGTCCACAGTCAATGTATCCTCTTCACTAGCCTGATAGCAGAATGTCTATAACACTGATTTCAGACTGCCTCCCTGGGGGACGGACAACAGAAAGTTAGTGAAGGGAGACGTCGGACAGGGCAAGATATGACAAAAGAACAATTTATAAACTATCAAGGGGTCATGAGGGAGGGGGGCACAGGGAGGGAGGGGAAAAATGAGGACCTAATGTTGGGGGTTTAAGTGGAGAGAAAATGTTTTGAGAAACGATGTACAAATGCACTTTACACAATTGATGTGTGTATGGATTGCGATAACAGTTGTATGAGCCCCTAATAAAATGTTTTAAAAAATTTTTTTTAATTAAAAAAAAAGATGACACTCATTTTTCAAAATACTTGTAAATTCGATATGCGGAAAATGATATCTGGTTATTTCATTTTTCATTTCTTCTTTAGGAAAGTTGGATATTTTCTACTCCTCAACTTTCCATTTGAGCAGTATATCTCTAGATTGACTGAGTATGTGGTAGTTACTTCTCATATGCAGTTATCTCCCCAACCTGTACTGTTATCTCTTCCACCTTAATTAATTTTATGGATAGAAATGATGAAATTTTATATAGTTAAATCAATGAGTTTTCTTTATGATTTAATCTATTTGATTCTCAGAAAGCCTTTGCCCATTCTTAGCATCCAAAAGGTTTTAATAGTTATATTTAATTGCCTTTGTTTAGAATATTTGGAATTTATTTTGGGATAAGGTACTAAGTGATTTTTGGTTGGTTTGTTTTTTCTAACTGGTCAACCAAAATTTTAATACAATTGTAAATAAAAAGGAAATGACACCCACAAGGTCGGTCTGGTCTCCTCTAAGTACACACAACAGATGGAAATCTGTCATCCACAGCACTGATCAAGGGCAATTTCTATGAAGCTGAGGTCGGACAGGCCCACCAGAGCAATTCTGACACCTCTCCCAGCACTCTCTACTTTTCAGTTGTGTGTGAGAATTTATTGCAATGGCCACACAGAACTCACACACAGTAGTCATGATCATGGAGTTTATTAAGAAAGGTTATAAATGCTTATGATATTATTATTGTGTCTGAACAGGCTCTTCTCAACCACTCCCCAAAGCAGGCCTTTCTATTGCCTTTTGTTTCTCAGCAAAATGGTCATTGGCTTCTGCCTCCCACATGCAATGTTACAAAGATCATATAGGGCTGCCAAAACATGCCTCATGGCAGATTATTCCACTATAAGCCTCAGCCAGAGGGTTCTTAGCTCCGGGAAACCTAGCTCCCTCAACTAAATGACTGCAGACACCTCACTGCAAAAGCCAGCTTCCAAAAAGAACACACTCACCTTCACTTGCTCCCTGTAAGTCCACCAGTGTACTGCCTGGTTCTGGGCTCTGTTGTAAGTCCACCAATGTCCTGCCTGGTTCTGGGCTAAGTCCACCAATGTCCTGCCTGGTTCTGGGCTAAGTCCACCAGTGTCCTGCCTGGTTCTAGGCTCTGTTGCTGCCACTTCTTTGCAACTCCTCTTGTGTCCAAACTGTTCTAGATAAAGAACTTTCAGTTTGCAGTGATCTTGAGTTCCATCATATGACAAGTTCCACTTCTGATTCTTGCTGGTGATTAAATTACCTCCTTCCTGCTTCTGAGGTTTTATATTATTTATTGTATTTTCCATCAGCAAGAATGCTATCACAATTAACCCCATTAACACCCACAACTGAATCAAACAATCTTATTAGTCTCCTCCCCAATTTACTTTTCCCAGATCCAAAGTGTCCTTTGGTGGGAGTTTAAAAGACTATGGATAGAAGAGCCTTATTAAAAGTTTCACAGCACCATAACAATATATTTTATAATAAATATTCCTAGTTACTCATATGAATGATAACACATAAATTGTTAATGTCACCATACTTGTTCTTTGAAATTAATCTATGAAGTAGCACTGTTTTGATAATTGCTAGTTTAATTTGTGTTTTAAAATAGCATAAAAAGCTTATCATTATATTTTTCAAAAATGTATTTTCTATTTTTATTTTGATACCCTTTCCTCTAACATTTACATTCACTTTACCAATTTATAAATGATCCCCATTAGAATGTTGAGTAGATTAGGTTAAATTTCTAAATTAATTTAGAAAGTGTTCGTTTTTATTTATCAAATATTAAAAATATCTTGATAATAATTAGTTATTTATTTTGTTCCTACTTCCACTTATTGTTATAGTCACTCATTCATCAGCACAATGCATTTTTTGCTGGGTGCTAGGCATGATGATGGCAATTTTGGATATATTATAATTCATGCTCCATTGTGCTGGGTGCTTTGTATCTAAGGGGTGGTGAGAAGTAAAGCAAACAAATGTTCTTTGCTGATAGCATCAAAAAATGTAATGCCATAAGGTTAAGACATAAGCTAGGTGTCAATGAAGCTCAAAAACGTGTTGAAATGCACTGCTGAACTAGTACATAAAAATTGATTTGGATAACTGGTATAAAATTGTTCTAAATTGAAAATATAGATTCTAATTTATTACAAGTTTTTGTTCACATAGATATAAACTAAATATGGAAATTATGAGAGTTTTCCCCAAAAATGTTCATGGACAAATGCCATGATCATTTAATTCTCTTTTTCTTTCTTTCTTTTAAGCAGTTTTACTGGCACATAATTGTACACATCATACAATTCAATAGTTCAATCTTATTAAATGACAGATGGAGAAAATGTTAATGTTGGCAAGGATTCTGTCTTGCTTGGATCTACAATCAATGTTCATGGAAGCAGCAGTCAAGAGATCAAAAGACATGTTGAATTTGGTAAATCTGCTGCACAAAACCACTTTAGAGTATTGAAAATCAGGGATGTTACTTTGAGGACTGAGGGGCACCTGACCCAACCTATGGTATTTTCAATGGTCTCATAGGCATGTGGAAGTTGGGCACTGAATAAGGAGGGTCGAAGAAGAATTCATGGGCTTGCGTTGAGGTGCTGGAGAAGAATGTTGAAAGTGCCGTGAGCTGCTAGAGAGAAAAACGACCTGTCTTAGAGGAAGTATGAGCAGGGTGCTCTGTAGAGGCCAGGGCGGCAAGTCTTTGTCGTACATATTTTGAACACATTGTCAGGGGAGCCAGTCCCGGGGGAAGATCTCATGCTTGGTAAAGGGGAGCTGCAGCAAAAAGAGGAAAGGCCTCAAGGAGCTAGAGGGCCACAGGGCTGCAGCAACGGGCTCAGGCATAGAACAATGTGGGGATGGCACAGGAGCATAAAACGTTTCATTCTGTTACGCAGAGGGTCACTCTGGGTCGAAATGGACTCAGTAACACAACAACAACAACAACAACAATTCACACATCAGGTAATTTAATAGTTAAACCATATTAAAAAGTGTTGTGCAATCAATACTAAAATAAATTATAGAACATTTTCTTCTTTCTTGTACTCATTGTTATTAGCTCCTTATACTAGACAGGGTCCAGAGAAACAAATCCAGTGATGCTCATGTATGTATAAGAAAGAGCTTTAATCTAGAAGTTCTTATATAACAAGAAGGTGTTCCAGCCCAGTGCAGGTCAATTCCAGAAGTCCGATGCTAGTCTATAAGTCACTCCTCAGACACCAAGAGGTGAAGCTGGAAGCAGGGAGCTAACAGACCGTGGATGCAGAGCTGCATAGATCGATGGCATGGAAACATGGAGTGTTAGGAAACATGGCACGGCCCTTCGCCAGATTAGGTGGCCCCCATGGGTCCAGCTCTTGAGGCAGGCAGGGTTACAGCATGCAGAAAGGCAGAGAGGCAGAGATATTATACCTGTTCCTGTCCTTCACTGCCAACTCATGGTGATCTGATAGGACAGGGCAGAACTACTCCAGTAACTGGTTACAGTTTTGGAAGCTCCTGGTGCAGTTATGAGTATTTTTGATAGTGTATTTTGTACATGCTAACAATCCTGTGCATGAATCTAGATCTAAGTTGATGGTAAACAAAGGTGAAAACATTACATAGGCAACTTTATTTTCTATCGATGGGCAATCAGTTCTCTACTACAGCATTATCTATTTTGTTTCCTATAAACAGCATCAACCGATAAGAAACTATTTTTGTCTGCAGAGAAACTAAGTCAATAAAAGAAAGAAAGTAAAGAAATGGTCATCTTTGACAAAGTAGCTTCCACTATATCTGTTGTAGAACCGATATTATCATCATGTCTAGTGATAATTTAGCTTTGCTTCATAAAATGTAATTTGTGGAACATGTAGCCTCCAATTGAAATGTCTCTGATTACAGTGCACATGTTTCTATGTGATTTTGGTTTCCACTATTATTTTGGTGAGTGTACTTGAAGAAAATCTCTTTAAACCTTTCAGTTCTTTGGAGCTGCTTGATTGATTTTCATAGATTTTTCAGTATCAGGAAGATAAAATTCCCAAGCAATTGTTGCATTTCCTAGGTTATCTGAAATTATTTTTTTCAGCAGTGTAATAATGTCCAATTGTATCAATGTATTGTTTGTTCCCAAATAGAGTTCTCATCAATATGACCATTGGATACCCAATTACTATTATAGAAAACATTATTTAAAATAAATTTTCTTCTCTGAATCATGTGAAATATATTTCCACACATTGCTCACAAAGGGATTGAATATAAGACGTTTTATCCAAACAACTGGATCATCAAATAAATATTTATTGTTCTGTGTCTAATTACTAGTTTATGGTGAATGGAAATATATATCTATATACAAATACCATGTACACATACCATAAATTTTATTGTACCTATTTTCCCATACAAAAATCATCATTAAATTCTGGAAGAGATTTTTTTTCTGGTTAATAGTAATAAAGCCTAATGATAATATAATCCTTTACATTTAATAAAATGCTTTCACAAGAAAGATGTCCATTGGATCAAAAGATGGGTAGCATGGAGTATTGTATTTTTGTGTGGATGAGAAAAAATACAGGGATTAAGTGACTTCACTTGAATATGCTTTTATGTTCAAGGAAATGAATGAAGAGAGACATGAAATTATACTGGATAACTAGCTTTGCTAAGAGTTTTCAATAAGAAAACTCTTGGGTATACCACAGATAAGAATTGCTAAAGTAATTTTGGTACATCATACTTTCTCAATTATGTTATATTTTGATGCTAGTGACAGTTAAGTCAATTCTGACTCATGATGATTTCAAGTATAACAGAACAAACATTGCTAGGCCCATGCCATCTTCATGAAAACCTTATCTGAATCTATAGCTGTAACTATTGTGTTCACTCATCTCATTGGGAGTCTCCTTGGTTTTTGAGAACCCTTTACTTAACAAAATGCCCGTTTCTAACATTTGATTATTTTTGATGACAGACATGCGTGCTCATTGTTGCAGGCAGTGTAGCAGGCTATCTTATTGAAGGTTTTCCTCTTTGCTCCTAACCCTCTAATGTCCTGACCTTTGCTCCTGACCAAGAATAATGTTGCTTTCCAAGCAATAGTCCCTCCTACTAACATCAAGTAAATGAGATGAATTCTAGACATTCTCACATTCTAAGGAGTCTTCTAGCTATAGTTCTTCCAAGACAGATTTGTTTGCTATTTTGGCAGTCCATGGTACTTCCAATATTCTTCACAAGTTCCATAATTTAAAGGCATAATTTCTTCTGTAATATTCTATTTTCATTCTCCTGGTTTCATGCACTTATGATGGAAAGGATTATGCTTCATAATATTGTATATCAGTCCAGTTGTGAATATTTTTATTTTCTTTACTGAGCTGTAGTCCATACTGAAGTCCATAGTGTTTTGGTTTGTTTTTTAGTTTTTCATCAGTAAATGTTTCAAGTTCTCTCAGCTTTCAGCATGCAAGGTTAAATTTTTGCATATTATTAATGAGCCTTCCTCCAATCCTGATGATATAATTTTTCATAGAGTACTCTATGCAGACCAAATAAGAATGATGAAAGAATAGAACTCTGAAACATGTGTCTCCTGATTTCATGCAGTGTACCTTTTTCCTGTATGAAAGACTGTCATTTGATTGATATATATGTTCTGTATGAGCACAATTAAATATTCTGGGATCCTCATTCTTTACAATGCTATCCATAGTTTGTTCCAATTTACATGGCAGAAAGCCTCTATGTAATCAATGAAACAGAAGTAAATATCTGTTTTGGCATCTCCATCTGACATAACCAAAGATATACCTTGTTGCTATACTGGCACAATTGATTTTTAATTACTTCAACAAAATTTTACTTAAGATATTAATGGCACTGTTCAATAATTTCCTTCCTGTTAGAACACCTTGTCCCGGAAATTTTTGTGAGGAATAGTATGGATTTTTGTGCATTGTACAGTACCATGGTCTCTATGTGACATGCACCTTCTTTTCCACTGGTGCCCACTTTTCGATGCCTGATTTACTCTTCAATAGCCCCCAAGTGAGTAGGTCTAAAACTCATGCTGAGCTAATAAGGCTACATCAGTGTCACAAGCAAACCCCCATTTACAAATGGGATAGCATCTATGGGCATCAAGTTTAGGATTCCAACCCCACATACAACGCATAACATTCCATACTTTGCTCTCCCCCTTGCCTATTTGTGTCCTAACATGCAAAACACTTTCAGCCTATCACATAATTTTTAGAGTCTAATCCTATTTCGACATTTTCTGTAAATCAAAATTCTCATTTCTGGAATAATCTCAGCATGTCTGGATGTGACTCAAAGTTCCATCCTGGGTTAAATAATTTGCCCATTCATGGATCTGTGAAATTTAGAACAAGTATCAGTGGTTCCCAAAGTGCAATGGTATAACACACACAGCGTATACATTTCCAATACAAATGACAGATATTGAAGGGAAAGAAGGATTTAAAGACATCAAAAGTCAAAACACCACCCAAACAAATGATAATAGTTGTCAAAGTTTAAAACTAATCTTCTACTCTAGACCTTGGTCATGCTCTGCTGATTCTGTTTGGAAGCTGTGGGCTTGACTGTCAGCCTCAATATTATCAACTCAATTGACCAGCAACCTAGCCCCCTCAGCTTTGGATAACTCCATACTCCTGTTTTACTTTACTGGTGACCTCAGTACTTAGACTTGGCCCATTCTTAAGCAATGGATTTTAAATTCTTTGTGGAGGTTAAGATTAAACTTAACTTTAAGACTAATGGGGTTTATATTGTCCTCTCTTTTTCTTAGCAAGGCAATGGCCCATTAGTATTCATATTATTCTGAGTTCTATTTATGCGCGTGTTATCATGTGCACTTGGCAGTATTTGGCAGCACATTAAAAATATTTCTATATATCACTGATAAATTGCTTAACTATCTTAGCAAATTATGTGTCTCACTATGGAACCACCAACTTAAAATTGCAGTTCAAATTTATGTGGTTGCATAGAAAGTGAATAATGTAGCATCTCAATTTATAGTTTTAACTAGAGTGTGATTTTCTCTTTTCTAAGAGTCAATTATTCAAGCTCATTGCCTGGTATAATTTTTTTTCTTCTTTATCATCTATTTCTCTCTTATAATGACATAGAAACACTTAGTTCTTGTTTTTAATCTTACTGCTTTGCATTTCTGGTGACTTTAAAGCTTTATATGAAATAAAATTAATACTTTTTTGCCTTACTCTTAATAATTATCCTTTTAAGCAGGCTGCAATAATTGAAAGCAGATTAAGTGTACTTTAATTCTGTTTATTATCTTTCATCCTTAGTTTTATTTATTTTTTACTCTCTTCATGGACGAAAGTATAGGTGAAGAAAAGGTTGACCTGTTTACCCTGAAGACAACTTTAACTAATTCTAAAGAATAAATAGAAAACAATAAAAATATTTAGGGAAACCATTTATCTACTACAATTAAAGCCAACTGGAAAAGTATCTAGTAAAGAAACTCGCTTTAAAAAATAATTTTCTAATTGATAAATCTCATTTCTTTCCAATTTTAGGTATTATCAAGTTAAATTTTAGAGAGTGGCGGCAGGATCATCTCTCTAATGGTTTGTGTTTGACCTGAGATTTCCACGTGATGGTATCAACGAGTTCCATGTGATGATGTTAACAAGGAATGGCTATAGATTTTCTAAAATAGAGGTACAGAATAGAAAAGATACAGATCAACTACCAGAAGGAATCAGGATATTTTTCTCTAGTTATATAGTGATACCTGTCACATCTGTTAGCAAGCTGAATATTGGATAAGTAAAATCACTGGGCACAAAGAAAATTTCTTATTTTAAAAATCATTCTATAGAATTAAAAATGAAAATTTCTCAAATATCTTCACCTTGCCTTTAAAAGTTGGATAATTAAATGCATTTTGCTTCTAAAGGACTTGAAATTTTATGGTTTGTTATGGTACTATCTGCTTTACAAATTCCACATTGTATTGGATAAAGTTGGAATGTATAAATTGATTCAAACTGAAAAAATATGAAAATTTTCTTAATTTTGCAGAGAGTGCCTGATATTTATATTATGCTTGATGGAAAAATAATTTCGATAAGCTTAAATAAACTCTGTAAATAAAGAGAAAGTATAGTAACAATTTAATAGTCATATACAGATTTAGTCAAAGAATTTTAAGGTATCTTGAATAGCCACTTAAACTATTAATATTAAACTATTAATAAAAATATACAGTTGAAGTGGTAGATATGAGCTAAGCTCTGGAACATGAACAAGCAGGAGAAAGTCAGAATAACTTCTCCCATGTCCCCCAATCAGTAAAATAAGCTACATCACTATGATTAGTTGATTATATGCTTCTGAAATACCTATTTAGAGAAGTTTCTAACCAGATTCTAAATCAGAATAGCTATTTGATAAGAGATTTGTTTTATGCTTTATCAAAATAATATTTTAACTTGGCCTTCTGGGGATACATTAATTGTATAATAATTTTGAAGCGTTAAAAAATAAATATTATTTTTTTATTCTGGACTTATTTCTCTTCTTTTTAAAAAAATCATTTTATTGGGGTCTCATACATAACTCCTATCACAATCCATCCATCCATCCATGTGTCAAGCACATTTGTACATTTGTTGCCATCATCATTCTCAAACATTTGCTTTCTACTTGAGCCGTTGTTATCAGCTCATTTTCCCATCCTCCCCCCCTCCCTCCTCCCTCCTCCCTCATGAACCCTTGATAATTTATAATTATTATTTATGTCATATCTTACAGTGTCCGACGTCTCCCTTCACCCACTTTTCTGTTGTCCATCCGCCAGGTCATATGTAGATCCTTGTAATCTGTTCCCCCTTTCCACCTCCACACCCTCCCTCCACTCTCCCAGTATCGCCACTCTTACCACTGGCCCTGAAGGGATCATCTGTCCTGGATTCCCTGTTTTTCCAGTTCCTATCTGTACCAGTGTACATCCTCTGACCTAGCCAGATTTGTAAGGTAGAATTAGGATCATGAGAGTGGTGGTGGGGGAGCGGGGGAAGAGGAAGCATTTAAGAACTAGAGGAAAGTTGTAAGTTTCATCCGTGCTACACTGCACCCTGACTGGGTCGTGTCCTCCCGCGACCCTTCTGTAAGGGGATGTCCACTTACCTACAGATAGGTCTTGGGTCCCCAATCTGTACTCCCCCCCTCATTCACAATGATTTGATTTTTTTGTTCTTTGATGCCTGATACATGATCCATTCACCACCTCATGATCACACAGGCTGGTGTGCTTCTTTCATGTGGGCTATGTTGCTTCTGAGCTAGATAGCCACTTGTTTACTTCAAGTCTTTAAGACCCCGGATGCTATAGCTTTGATAGCAGTGCACCATCAGCTTTCTTCGCCACTTTTGCTTATGTACCCAATTGTATTCAGCAATTATATCAGGAAGGTGAACACACAATGATATGATTCCTTTTTCTCTTTCATGCCTGATAACTGATCCCTTCGGCACCTTTTGATCACACAGGTTGGTGTGTTTCTTCCATGTGGGCTTTGTTGCTTGTGAGTTAGATGGCCACTTGTTTACCTTCAGGTCTTTAAGACCTCAGACTCTATATCTTTTGATAGCCGGACACCATAAACTTTCTTCACCACATTTGCTTATGCACCCACTTTGTCTTCCTCAATCATGTCGGGAATGTGAGCATCATGGAATTCCAGTTTGATAGAACAAAGTATTCTTGGGAAGGAGTATTACCTTCATTTTTAACTTAAAAATATATTTGTTTTATATCAGAGGTTTGAGTAAAATGTGATATATGCACTAATAACTTTTGATAGTTTCATTTTGGTTACATAATTTAGAATCTAGGAGATGTTTTATTTGAATACTTTGGTATTAGCATTTCAGTCACCCAGATTATATAATACTACCACTGGTTATTATCCTTTGTTAATAATTTTTGGTAATAATAATATTATTAAGTTATAGGATATTACTATTGATCAAAGGATATATTAGAAACTTCGAAGTAAACAATAGACTCCAACATTGCACAGTAAAACTAATGAAAATTTCTATAGCACTAGTATTAATTTTATAAGAAGAAGTATATAAATTTGTAAATTCTATGATTTGTAAATTTATGACTTACATAGCTTTCATGATTATCTCTTTATGTGTTATAAATAATTATGTAATTTATCATCTAGATGACAAAATAATGTCCTGTGTGTTTTTAGTTGATTGTCTAGTTATATGCATGTTTTATTTTCCTAAGTTGCACTGAATTACTTAGTTTGACTCTTCTAGCTTAGTCTTTATAATGCTCACCAAATGATTTTTTTTAATCAAAAGATTATTTTATTGGGAAATCTTACAACTCTTTTTACAATCCAAGGATCTGCGTAAAATGTGGCGTGGGAAGATGCTGATAGGATTATGAGATCTGGTTGTAAGTGGTAGTTAAGAGAGCTACTTGTGATTATTTAAAAAATGGAGATTCAATGTGGGGATCGGTTGGTTTCACATCCTGCTGACTATTCAATGAGAAAGCTCAGAAGCAGAAGGTGGATTTTGTTATGAGTGTGTTTTGGGAGCCCCTGGGATCCCTAAACTCTGAAGCACATAGATCCATGAAACAGACAGCTGTGACACCAGAGGGGTAGCATAGGGGAAGCCACAGTCGAACAAGAGTATGAGATAGGGTTGGGAGCTTCTTTACACAAGTAATAAGTAAAACTAAGAAACTTTGGCCAAGAGACTCATTTGCTGTGTAAGGTGCCTCTAGGCTTTTAAATAAGGAGCTAAGTTCAACATACAGAACTAGAACTGAATATCTCTCAGATGAGGCTTATGGTGGAATGACATTCCTAAAGTTAGCAATGGTTTACTCATTGTAATTTCTAGTTCATTTTGGTGAGATGCTATGATAGATGATGATTGCTATGAACTTCACCACCTAATATTCCTACATTTCATCTCCTAGATAACACAGATGTTCATCATTGGTAGATAAATAACTAGGTTTAGATCACTACAAGAAATTTCTCCTGGAAAATATTTGTATTTCTGGTTTATATGGAGTACTAGGGGCTGAGTTTAGCATACTACACTGAATGTCTAAAGTACTGTAGGGAAATAATAAAAGAAAGAAAGAATGGCTTTCCAACTATGAAAAATAAGTAGCACTGTTTCTGGATCAATGATATTTGAGAAGATGGATACAAACAGCGTGAGTCTTATAATTTCTCTCTCTTGACGCTTCCCGAGAATTTCCAGTTTGCAATACAGCGAAGGAAAACATACCTAGAACCCAGTAGTTTTCTTCAGTTGATCAGAATTAAGAATTCAGGAAGGCAGTGATCCTAGTTTACTAGACAGACTACTGAGAGAAAAGAGCTACACAAAGGTAAGTTCTCAAATACGCAGAATTCAGGTCATCTTTAGGTATTGATCAGATAGAGTTAGTAGTTAAAGAATATTAAGTCAATTACCATAAGTTTATTTCATGTCTTCATGGAGGTAGGTAAAGCACAACTATGTAAAAACATGAAAATATACATGTAAAAACAAATTTAACAAGTTTTAGAGATTAAAAAAATATATGCCTGAGATAAAAATAACATTGATAGGATTAATATAACTTTTGATATTGCAGAAAAGATAAGTGAAATTGAAGGTGTAGAAATAGATATTATCTGAAATAAAATTGAGATAAAAGATTAATACATCAATAAAATGTGGGACAATTTCAAGCAACTTGATATCAAAAAATTGGGACATCAATAAAAGGATATTTTAAGAAATAATGACCAAACATTTCTCAAATTTGAAGAATAGTACAGATCTATGGATCCAAGAAGCACAACAAGCCTATACAAACTATACTATCATATCATAATTAAATTTTTTAAACAAAAAATTAAGAAAGTATCTAAATATACAGCTAGAGATCAACAGGACAAAGATAAAAATGGCAGCTAGTATTTCATTAGAATGAAAGCAAATGAAATAAAATAAAACAGTTTTAATGTAGGAGAAATCTATCAACCTAGAATTCTATACTTAGCAAAACAATATTTTTCAAAAATAAAGATAAATTATTAAATATATTCACATTTCCCCCCAATAGTGCTCATGGTACAGTTGACACTGGGGTACCAGGTGCCATGGTAGGCTGGTTTGTTAATATTTTAGCTCCAGAAAGAATGAAGAGTTTGTGGGGGGAAAATAATAATTTTTGAGCAGGGTGAGGTTCTCAATTCTGTGAATAATATAATGGAGTTTTAAGTCAGCGCTATGTCACTCATTCAAATTTGATTTATAGCACACATGGATTCTGATTGAGTCCTTTATTAAGAGTAATTTATAGGACAGTTAAACCTGTTGCCTGATGCCACCAGGTCAATTCCGTCTTAAAGTGACAAACTAGAACTACCCCATGGAGTTTTTCCTACGGTGTCACCTTTATAGAAATTGTGAAATCTTCTATAGAAGGCTTGGTAAGTCCAAGAGTCATACATTTTGTTTAGCATCTGAGAGCTTAAATTCTGCACCAACGTGGCACCATATGAGATATTTAGATCCACTGTCCCTGAGGCAATTCTGACTCATAACGAGCCCACACAGGGTCATTGAGGCATTGCAACTCTTTAGGGGAGCACATGACATCAGTTTTCTTCTGCAGAATGGTTGGTGATAAGCAGCCCAATGATTAGCTGATAATGCCACCAAAGCTCATTAGAGACAAAAAGTTTTGCTGAAAAATAAATTATCTTCACTTAGTAACATATAATAGCATGCCATAATTAACAATTTTAGTAGCAATGATATTAAATAGAGTCTACATTGAGAGTGTAAAATGTTGGGTACATAAAAGTGCCACTGTTCCCATTGGTTTTATACAGGATGTAGATGTGTTCAAACATAGAAGATTTATTTAGTATGACTTATAATAAGGAACACTATTATCATTAGTCATACAAATAAGCCTTTTGGAGGATTATTAGGCATCAGATTCTGAAAGGGGGAAAAAAGGAAAAATGCTGAATATTTTATGATATAGAAAACATTTATGGGGAAACGTATGATGTTTTTTTAGGGTTTTTCCATATTGATCAATGTCAATGAGTTTGTATCTTAGTATTACTCTAACAGAAATGCTCCACAGGGTGGTTTTAATGAGCAGGAGTTCAAATTTCACAGTTTCAGGGTCTACAAGTCTGCATTCAGGCAGAGGATCTTGGGAAAGCTCTCGCTCCAGCTCTGAGGGAAGATGTGGTGTTCCTTCCATGGAGCTGTAACCCCTGCTGAGAACTATCATTCTGACCTCCATCAATAAATGCTTCACGCTCTCATCACTTTCAGCAAGATGATGCATTTTTTTATTAAAAGATCATTTTATTGGGGGCTCTTACAGCTCTTATAACAATTCATACCTCAATTGTATCGAGCATATTTGTACATTTGTTGCCATCAATTCTCAAAACATTTGCTTTCTCCTAGAGCCCTTGGTATCAGCTCCTCGTTTTTCCCTTCCCTCCCCGCACCCCATATCTTCATGAGCCCTTGATAAATTGAGCTTTCTTCAATTCTGATACCACATTCTTCTTCACATAATCCGACTTTTTAGATAAATTTGTCATAATATAGATTTAATAAGTATGTCAAAAGGACGCAACCCTGAGGCACATCCTTTCTGATTTCGAACCACTTAGACTCAGTGTCCCATTCGAACAATTATCTTTGGGTTAAGTCCAGCTTCCTCATGAGCTGTATTAAGTGTTCCAGAATTTCCATTGTCCCTAATATTAATCATGGTTTGTTATGACCACATAACTGAGTCATTCTTATAGTCATTAAACACAAGTATTCATATATGTAACATTCTTTGCTATCAGCCAAGATCCATCTGATACCAGATATGATATCTTTATCTGAATCTGGTTTGAATCTCTGGCTGCTTTCAGGCAATGTACTGCTGTAACTGTTTGGGGATTCTCTTAAAGAAAAGTTTACTCGTGTGTGACATTAATGATATCATTCACTCATGTTTCCATTGGATGAAGCATCTCTCTTAGAATGAGCACAAACATAGGTCTTTTCCAGGCAGTGACCAGGCACTGCTGCCACATGGCTGGAAAGAGAGAAATGAGCCCCTCCAGCACTGCGTCCACCTGTGTAAATATTGTAACTGCCATTCCATAGCAGGTGGTGAGGACAAAGCAAAGAACTACAATAGTATTACATACAGACCTGCTGCTTAGAAACCACCCTCAGATCTCACCGTCATTGAAACCTTGGGAAACGTTCTTAACATTTTTATAGTTTACCTTTTTCCCATTTGTAATTACAAACTCTCTTCCTCATAGATTTATAGGAAGGAATAAATACAATAATATATAAAGCTAATAAAAATATTCCCGAACATAACCAATGCCACTTACATCACTGCTATTTGCACAGCTTCAGAGCTTTAACCTATCAAGGGTTTTTATAAGACATCGCTAATGTGGCATATCTGGAAAACTAGGGTACTCAGACCTATTGAGATTTACCAAGTTTTGGTCTAAAAGGTCACCTAATAAACAAGAACAACGGATAACAAAAAGGCAAGGTTCTTACTGATATTAGCATTATTTCTTTGTAATTCTTACAAAAGGAGCCAAAATAGAGTTAACTGAAAATTAAGAGGTTAATTATTTAGGAAGGTGTTGTTTACAGTCATCTTTAACAAATCCACCCCAACCCCGCTAAGAATCTTTAAAAAACATTTATCAAACTTCACTAATATTAGAATCTTTAATTACATGTAGACTGATATCTGGGGAAATTGATGTAAATATTAAATAAAATTAAGAGATAAAGTAAACTTATAAAATGGGACTGGAACTGAAAGCTTCACCCTTTTCATGGAGTTTTACTGATTTTTAAGTATAGTATGAAGGAAACCTAGTGGCACAGTGGGTTGTAGACTGGGCTGACAACTCCAAGGTCAGCAGTTCTACCCCACCAGCCACTTCACAGGAGAAAAGTGAGGCTCTCTATTCTTGTAAAGATTTACAGCCTAAGAAGCCCCCCAAAAAAGGTAGTTCTGCTCTGACTTATGGAGTCACTAGAAGTCATAACCAATTCAGTGGAAGTGAGTTTTGAGTTAAATATACCATTGAGTTATTGAATATTGAGTAATTGGTTGAATAACCATCATATGAATACTTATCTGAAACTCACTGTTTTAAGTAGTACTTTAAAACATCTCTTAACTCTTAAGTTTCTTTCTTCTGCCCTTACCCTGATGGTGGTTTAAAATTACCTAAACTTTACCATCTGTTCAGGTCCATTTAAATTCAATAAAGTCATCGCTAATGTTAGGAGCCTTGCATGAGTATCCAGCATGTAATGCTTTAGGAATTTAAGAAATATATATAAGAAGGGACTTCAACTATTAGTATAAAAATCATTATATTTTAATTCTACTTTTCTAAGAAAATTTTGAAGCACCATCACATACAATGGTCTGATTTGTCTTCTAGAATTTGCATTTTTCTAGGCATATTCTAATTCTGCACATGAATTAATATCAGTAAGGGAAAATTCATTTATTAACACAGTACTCACAGCTCAAAGCTTTGAATTAATAATTAGTATTTTTTCTAATCTGTTGGAGAATTTTCACTCTGATTCCCTTTCATAAAATATATTGAAATATAGTTTTCATTCTCACAGCATGTTGGGCATCCTAAAAAATAAAATCTGTGCTGAGAATATATCATAACATACTTTGAAATATAGATATAGATTTGTTATTCTTTTTCCCTTTGGCTGTATAAAAATTATAATACATTTTATTTGTACATGATCAGTGTTAAACCTGGATCTTTTAACTTGCCAATCATTTTCAATATGAATGCTAGTTGCTATCTGAATAATTGCATGCTTCTAACTACATTTCTATTAAAGTTAAAGTTTTCCATAGCTGAGAAGAGAAAGACTATCTCTCAAACTCTGAAGTTCTGTATGGCACTTCCTTTGCAAGAATATTATTCAGAAGAATATTATTCATAGGTATATATTTAAGATCATTGCCTATATCAGTGACTCCTAACACTGTTACTCCAGGAAATCCAAAACAAATTTTGTTCATATAGGAAATACACTAAATTTTGTGATCTAGATAAACTGGAATCTTCAGAGGGCAAGCTTTCCTCTGTGTTTTGATATTTTACTTAAGAAATCTCACCAGTAGACTGACACTTTTTTAATTTGCTAAGGAGATGAACTGTTTATAAATTTTGCTATTTTAACTCTTATTGGTAATATTTTAGTGCTACCTATCTCACAACTGATCATGATAAAAGATGTTAGCACAGTCATTGAGAATTCCTGTTTGAGACTTTACCGTATGTAAATATTGGAGAGACACTGCACCAATCAATGGAAGAGACTGATGACTACACTCTACTTATGAGTCCAGATTTATCCCATCTGGTTATGTTAAGAGATGTTGTCAGTTTCTCACTTATAATATTTCCTTGGCAATCAATGCCTTGTTAGTGGAAGTAATTGCCCCACATGCATGTGAAAATTGGACATTGAATAAGGAAGAGCAAACAAAAATAGATATTTTTGAATTGTGGGATTGATAAAGAACATTGAGAGTACCACAAACAGTCAATACCCAAACCAAAAAAACAAACTTACTGCCATCATGGTGATATTGACTCATGACAACCATATAGGATGGGTGGAAATGCTCCTGTAAATTTCCAAGACTATAACTCTGTCCAAAATCCTGGTCTTTCTCCCATGGAGTGACTTATGGTTTTAAACCACTGACCTTACAGATCGAAGTCTTACAGGTAAGCACTATGCCACCAGGGCTCCTTTTTTGGATGTCAAAAGGATAAATAAATCTGTCTTGGAATAAATACAACCATGGTGCTTCTTAGAGGCAGGGATGGCAAGATATACTTTGGATATATTGTATGACAGAGCAGTGCCTGGAGATGGACATAATACTTGATGAGCTAGATTGGCACAATGGCTGCAACAATGGGCTCAAGCAAAAGAACAATTGTGAGGTTGGTGCAGGACCAGGCAGTGCTTGCGTCTGTTATGCATAGGGTTGCTATGGGTCAGAACTGACCCATTGGCACCTAACAACAACACAAGGACATTTTTCTCATTCCAGCTTTCTAAATATAAGGCTGAAAGTTCCAGGAGTTAACCACCATGGCACCCTAAGCATCAAGCTCAAAACCATGATAAACTGGAACCTTTTTCTCCTCCCAGGAAAACTCTAGGGAGTCCCAGAGGTGTAGTGGTTACAGGTTGGGCTGTGATCCTACAGGTTGGGAACTGCTCCTCAGGAGAAAGCCAGTCTTCTACTACTGTAAACAGTGACAGTCTCAAAAACCCACAAGGGCAGTTGTAGCCTGTCCTATTTGTTCTCGATGAGTCGCCATCAACTAGATGGCAGTGAGTTAGGTGGGACAATATTGGAGCATATTTTTCAACCGCTCATCTTTTGACTAGGGCTATTTTGAGTCCTACATGTCCACAGTGAAACTTACTTATTAAACACCTCATGTTGGTTTCTGTGGCTCTAGTCTCTTCATTTTATTTCCCCGTTCTTCTAGATTATTAACCTAATACATGATTTGCTCATAAATACATGAATAAGGTAGACTAACAAGAATAGATTCCTTTGAACTCTGGGACTGGTGAAGAGCCGTCTGGGTCTTAGGAGACCTCAGTATAATCATGAGCAAGAAATAGTTCTTTCTGTTCATTAACAACTCAAGGCTTGAGCACAATTGAAATCTTAAATGGGCAATATGAGGGAATTGCAAGAATGTTTAGACTCTCAGGGAATGAGGAAGTTGTAAATCAAGATTGTTATCTTTCTCAGGACTCTGTTTTCATTAGATTTCACTGTTTAAAATATGCTTTTTTAAAAGTAGTGAAAAATTAGTGTGCTGAATCCTGCTCTAAATGTATTTTTTGGTTCCTATCAAGGTTTGTTTAGGATTGTAATAAAAGACAATGTATCCAAAGTATTTATGTGTGGCAGCTTGATTTTTATGGGTTTAATGCTTATACAAACTATCTTCGATAGCTTTCACTGAGTCTGTCAGTATAAACAAATACTTTGTATACTTAATATCATATTTGATTCCACTGAAGACAATTATATTGATATTTTCATCTATGGTGCATTTTTTCTTTTAATTTTAGAATACGGAATTTATATTACGAGGGTTTGAAAGGGAAATTCATTGCTACTAGCCGATAGACCATACTGAGCAACTCAAGTGGTGGGGGGAGCAAAGGAGCCAAGGAACCTTGGTGGTGCTGTGATGTAGGTGGCTGCCATAATTTAGCGGTTCAAACCCATCGCCTGCTCTGTGAGACAAAAATGAGACTGTCTGCTCCCATAACAATTTGCTGCCTCAGAAATTCTACGTGCACGATCATAAGCCCTATATCTAGTGTCTCTGAGTCAGAATAAATGAAATTGCAGTGGATTTGGTGGTGGTGGTGGTTTGGTTGGGTTTAGATTTTTCCAGAAGCTACCTCTTCTCTTGTATTCAGCAACTACAACTTCCACTTGGCTAATGATTTGTCTGATTAAAGTGGTCTGTGCTTCTATACCACCATAAATAAACTGCTGTGCTGCACACTCCAGGGATACCTTTCATATTGAACACATTGTCTTCTACACGGTAAGCAACATCTGCTGTTGAGAAAATCTGCAATTTTGAGTGGGACAGGCAATTTCTGTTTTAAGTTCCGGACTGTGTGAATAGTTCATGCATCTATTTTCACAGACCTCTTAAAGAGAATTGTGACTGGTTAATGACTCTAAAGCTATTGATAATTAGTTATTTCCCATACGTCATGTACTTTTTGTTAACTCAATGTAGTTGTCAAAGTAGTTATATGAAGCTATCTTTATTACCTTGTATTGTTGTCACACAAATATCACAAGTGAGTAGTTTTAAAGAACAGAATATATTTTCTTTTAGTTGGGAAGGCAAAAAACGTAAATCCATAGCTATAGATATTCCTTTGAATTGTGATGCTGTAGAAGAATATTGAAATTACGATGTACTGCTAAAGGCCCAACTGATTTGTCTTGGAAGAAATATGACCAGAATTCCTCTTAGAGACCAGGAAGTCCAGACTTTGTCTTAGACATCTTATAAAGAGAGACTGGTCCCTGGAGAAGGACAACATGTTAGGTAGGATAGAGGGACAGCTGAGGACAGGCAGGCCCTCAAGGAGTTTGACGCCATGACAGCAACAATGGTCTCAGGCATGGAACAATCATGATGGCTCAGGACTGGGTAGTGTTTCCTTGTGTTGTGCATAGATCACTATGTGTGGGAACTGACTCAATGGCACCTGAGAGCAACAAAAAAGGCATTCCTTTGTTTCTTACCCTTTTCTGAATTGTAGATGATGACGTGGTGTCTCTTTTCCGTGTGTGTGTGTGTGTGTGTGTGTGTGTGTGTGTGTGTGTTCTGGCCATTTAAAAAATCTAGACGTGATTCGGTTTAGGGTCAACTTTTCCCTGAGATGACTGCAAAACCAAGGCTACTAGCACAAAGTTGATTCCGATTCATGCTGTCCCTCTAGAGCTTCTGAGATTGTAATCTTTATGGGAACAGGCAGTCTCAACTCCCACCCATGAAAAACTGGTAGTTTTGAACTGCCAACCTTGCCATTATCAGCCTAGTGCTCATCCCACAGCACCACCGGAGCTTTGTAATCCAATGAAAGAAGTCTCATATTTACAAACAGGACTGCACACACAAGAGCAGGGGTCAGAAATTCAACATGTATTTTTGGAAGGCACAATTAAGCTACAAGTGAAGTATTATTCCAATCCTATTTTATAGATGATGGTACATTCCTGAAGGCTGTCCAGCCTTATGTTCTTGAGATTTAGAATAAAGTGAATATGGCTTTAATCCAATTTTTGCCATATTTCAACCATGTAGCTGAAAGAAAATTTCATAATTGCTCTAACATTTAGCTGCCAATTCTAGAGGATGGGGTTTAAGTATGTTTGACAGGGCAAATTCAAAAATATGAAGTGACACATTTTGTAATTATCAAAGCTCATAGAATGCAAATTATAATTTTATACTTAGCATTCAACCTTTTTAATTGAAGTAACATAGATTAACCTCTTTCTTACATGAATATCCTAACAAAGGGAATGTTTAATGTTGTATTATATCCAATGGTAGTTTCATTTGGTAACATGAATCAAAATAATGTAGATGTACTGTCTTCTCCTCTTCTCTTGCCATCATTCCGACACACACTCTCCCCACCATATTGACTTGTAAATAATAAGAGCACACATTTTAAGTCTCAGGCTGTTGAGCTCTTCCTAAAGCCCACACTATATGAAGCAAACCATTTGTCTCCATTTAAGTCAATTGCCTAGAGTTGAGAGATTTAGGTGGAAATGTGATTCTGAATAACAGCAGAGAAAAGTTAAAATTTTTGAAACAACAGAATTTACATTGATTTTTAAAAGTAAGATATTATTTAAATATGTTCCTGGGAATCTGAATTCTTAACGTTTGTTTTGTCAAATAAATCTTCACTGAAGGCAGGTTTGTTTTTATAAATATATGTGAGATGGGTGTTATATAGAAGTTTATCTCATTTAAAATTAATTGAGTATGGTGACTGTGTCTTTATATTTTTTATAGTTTTCAACAACACACAGTGGATGCCCCATAAATAAAACTGACAGATGTAGAAACGAAATATTTGCTACCTGTAGGGTGCAGGAAACACATCTCTCCAGGAAGTCTGACCCAGCTGCAGGAGAACCCCTTAATCTCATCTAATTTTTCTTTTGATACATTCTAGTACATTTTTATCAAGATATGATTATTTTCTCAGCAACAGTTTTTATTTTATGGCTCTCTTGTGAAATTAAGGATAGCCTTTACCAACTCCTGCTCTGCCCTACTTCTTTCCTTGTTTCTACTCTCTCACCTCAAAAGGCATCTGATCTAATTCTGGCTGCACCTGCTAAAATCTATGAACTGTGAAATCACATAATTAATAGCGAGTAGAATAAGTAACTAATAGAGTGCCAGCAAATCCAAGTTATATTATCCTCTGTCACTTACCCTCAGCTTGCCCGTTGGACAAACAATTATGGCAGCAGATACTAAGGCAATCAGCTTTGAAAATTCTGGCATACAGGAAGTCCCCATATAATGGCTTGGAATAAAGAATGGGGTGTATTAAAAAGCCTTGTGAGTATTCACCACCACCTGCTCCTATCAGGATGTCAGTCCTGCATCAGTCCCTTTTCTCCTCTAACCAACTCCGACACACGATGGGGTGTCCTGTGCTTTGCTTGGAACAGCCATCATCTGGTAGCTATTTTAACATATGTGCAGCCAGTATTGCTGCTTTAAGCAGCTCGTCAACTTAGAACCTTACTAAAAATGAGGAAAAGAATGTTTTCTGATATGTGGATATTTGCAATGAAATGCACATTTTCATGTTTTCTAAAAACAAGAAAACTCATCCTGTCCAGTCTCAAAGCCTACACTTTATTTCCCCTATGAGCTTGGGGATATAGGTTCCTGATACATGAAGTATCATTTTAGCCGAGTTCATTTTTTACAGCATCTCTCATTTAAATCTAGTACTTGGAATTTTAAGCATAAAGTTTTTCTACATTTACCGCATAAATTATCTGAAACTCAAGATATTTTACAGTGATGTCTATGCAGCCAACTGGGGAGAAGTGTTGTGTTTGTCAGTTTTCTGAAAGGTGACAGATGGGCAAGGAAAGAGATTGTGAAAATGAGGGATCCCTGCTGGATTTTCTTTGTACCTGAAGAGTGCGTTAAAGCTGCTTCTGTGGTTGCCCTTGCAATGAAGAATGAAGACATAAGCACTGTCTTTGGACCAGTGTAAAACTATCTGGGGCCTCTGCCCGAGCACGTAACACAATGAAAGAGATGAATGATTTGGAAGGAATTAATGATATGAAATAATATTAGAAAAAATGTGTAAATGGGTGCTACATCTCAATACATGAACAGAAGAATGATGGATAAGCTCTCCATCCACATTTTGCTGAAGAAATTTGATTGTATTGTAAAGTTTCAGAGTAAACTGTTCTCCCATGATGTAGAAGCTTCCTAACATAAGTTCTTATTGAGCAGAAGTAGATAACTGGAAGAAACAAAGTTTTAAAATTTATGTTTACATTTAATTTTAACCATTCTGTATAGGTATATCACTACTATATTATCACATCGAAGGAGTATTTGGGCTGTAATTAAAACAATTGGATGGGGGGATAGTAAACAAAAAGAGACCTGCTTTTAGTTTTTAAAAATTCTTATGGATCATACAGCGATATGCAGCCAAATGTTACCCCAAAAGATGTTACAGATTTATTTGAATGATCAACATAAATTAGGTAAATTTTGTTAATATTTTTAGTATGATAAAACTCAAATTTTAATCCAACCCACATTTAGTTAGTTATTTGACTCTGT
>NW_022111369.1:70061899-70063446 GCF_000313985.2 Echinops telfairi | reverse complement strand
TGATTTACAAATAAGGAATCCTACTTCGCGGAATTTCGTTTATCACGGTAGGGTCTAGAACCGATTAACCGCGATAAACGAGGGTTCACTGTATTTTAATGTTTTTATTTTTATAAATCAATATGATGAGTTACAGAATTTTCTCTACCTAATATAACTGTATAATTAAGTTTCCATTCAGTTTTTAGTTCTCTCATAAAAAGTACAGAGAATACAACTTACAAATATAGCTTTATTTTTAACACATTTTAAAATCGTGTACTTCAGTTAATACTCTTAAAAACTGATCACATGAAAATGTTGAACAATAGAACTGAAAGTATTATTGTAACCTTGAGCCTATGTGGCTTCACATGTATCTTAGCGTACTTGGGCATTGTTGTTACTTGATAGCCACATTGTTTAATTCAGGGATCCATCAAAGTTATGGTGAGTCACCATTTCCTTAACTGTTGCTGAATATAACCAAAATTAATGGGGTTTTAATAGCTAAATTCATGTTAAGGGGAAAAATCCTTTAGGGATTACATATATGAAATATTCATATATGTGTAGTCAAGTGTTTATACTTTTTCTAACAGAATTATGTGGAAGATAAGCTACATATGAATGTCTATTGCTTGGAAATGTCCAGGAAATATTTATATTATCATTTTAGAAGACACCATCATATTTAGAAAGGGAAAGAAGAGACCAATAAAAAGGAAGAGTTCGGGAGTAAAATAATGAGAACAATTATTAGCCCAAAGAAGGAGACTTCTGGGAACCAGAAGGACTGAAGAAATCAGCACAAGAGAGTTACTAAGAGGGAAATTCCACACTGCTAGGTTGCAGGAGAAGCACCATAAGATAAATAGGCACTGATCCAATAGGTTTTGAGGAGCTGAGGGCTTTTGGCATACCACAGTGGAGGCAGGCTAGGGTCTTGCCTTAGCACCACCACTTTTTTTGCTGGAGTCAGGATCATTTGCAGCCGGTGCAGGTGCTTTATCTTAACTCAGCCACAGCTCGGTGCTGCCTCACGGCTGGGTTGAAACCCCTCCAGACCCACCGTCAGGTACTGGGGTACAGCTATATTGTTACTTTTGTTTCTCTTTCTTCTCTCTCTCCCTAACACAATCTCAGCCACCTTGGGGAAGGGTTTAAACCGCTCCAACTTCACGGTCAGGGATTGGGGCTCAGCTATATTGTTACTTTTGTTTGCCTCTCTTCTCTCTGTACCCCCAAGTCTCAGTGGGTTTAGGTTTTTTTCTTTCTTTTTTTCCCCTTTTCTCTCACATGCTACTGCCAACCTCCAAAGAACTCCCCTTAGCCTAGGGCATTTATGTCTGCCTTCCACCCATCTTGAAGAGTTCCATCCTCTGCAGCATAACCCACGCAACCTGCACCAGGGGGAATCCCTCTGACCTTCTTTGAGGAAAATCCTGCCTGTGTGGCTGAGGGAGCTCCTATCCATCCTCCGTGGACCCAGGTGACTGAGGGAACTTCCTCCCACCTGCTATAGAGCCTCAAAGGGCCTAATACAACTCAGCCAACACATGTCAAAC
>NW_022111369.1:70059537-70061032 GCF_000313985.2 Echinops telfairi | reverse complement strand
AGACTTTAACAAACACGAACAAAAATCTAATAAGATCATCAGAGAAGCTGAAGAAAACCTAAGAGCTATGTCTGATGCTATGAATAGGGACAACATCTGAACAATTGGCTTACTAGAGGAAGACACAATAAAGAAGTCATCTGCAACAATAGTGAGAGAATCCTCGGGGGGAAATTTCCCCAGCTGAATGAATGAAAACCAGGCAAACATTCAGGAGGCTGAAAGAACACCAGCTAGAATGAATCCCAAGAAGCAGACAGCATGGCACATAATAACTATCCAACTTTGAGGAAAAGGAGAAAATTATGAGAGCAGCTAGGGAAAAACAAGCAATCATATATAAATGTTGCTAAATAAGAATATGCTTAGACCTATCAGCAGACACTATGAAGAAGAGAAAAAATGAAGCAAGACCTTTATCTCAATCCATGCACAAGAATAAACTCAAGGTGGATCACAGAC
The DNA here is from genome assembly GCF_000313985.2 of Echinops telfairi. Taxonomy (NCBI): domain Eukaryota; kingdom Metazoa; phylum Chordata; class Mammalia; order Afrosoricida; family Tenrecidae; genus Echinops; species Echinops telfairi. The sequence goes on along the minus strand of NW_022111369.1, from coordinate 70,060,570 downwards.
CTCAAGGTAAAACCTGAAACTATTAGGGCCATCAATGAGGGAATTTGGACAAACTGAGAACTTTGGAGCAGGGAATACATAGGATATCAAAAATAGGGAAGGGCATAAATGCAGATGAGTCACAAATTGACAAGTGGCATATACTGAATATAAAACACCTGTGTACATCGAGAGAATTCACCAAGAGAGTAATAAGAGAGCCCACAGAATGGGAAAACATCTTTAGCAATGACATCTTTAGCTTATAGACAAAGGCTCTATCACTAAAATCTACAATACTCTGCTAGCTTCCAAAATGAAAAAAGTGAATTGCCACTGAGTAGGTGGGCAAAGGACCTGAACGGAAGTTTCACAGGGGCAGAAATCAAATGGCCAATAAACATATGAGAAAATGTTTCCGATCATTAGCCATAAGAGAAATGAAAATTAGAACAACAATGAGATTCTACCTAACACCCTCAAATATAGCCCAACTAAACAATCAGAAAGCAACAAATGTTGGATGGGCTGTGGGGATATAAGAACTCTTATCCACGGCTGTACAGGATGTAGGTATGTACAGCCTCTATGGAAATAAATTTGGCGACATCTAATAAAACAGTTGGAAATTGAGCTACTATATGACCCAGCACTCCCCCTACTGGGCATATACTCAAAGAGGCAAGAAACAAACCACAGCCAGACATCTCTGCTCCAGTGTCCATTGCAGCACAGTTCACAATTGCAAGGAGCTAGGCACACCACTGCCTGGGAAGAATTGGAGGAAATCATGCTAAGCGAAGTAAGCCAAGCACAAAAAACAAGTACAACATGAAGTTGCTGAGGTAAGCTTAAGAATGCAAGGGGGGCATAGGGAAAAAGCTACTGTATACAAACATTCCTGGGGTGAAGTCCAGGTAGTATGGCAAGGACCAGACCAAATCCAAGGATGTATATGGTAGGAAACTAAAAAGGAGGGGGGGAAAAAGAAAAACAAAAGACATGGGTAGTGGGGGAACAGGGAACTAACCCACCCAAGGGGAGGGTATTGTTT
>NW_022111369.1:70043188-70057972 GCF_000313985.2 Echinops telfairi | reverse complement strand
GGGATCAGGTATAAGGCATCAAAGAACAAAAATTCATGTCATTGTAAATGAGGGGAAGTGCTGAGTGGAGACCCAAAGCCCAGTTGTAGGCAACTGGACATCCCCTTACAGAAGGGTCATGGGGTGGAAACGAGCCAGTCAGGGTGCAGTATAGAAATGATGAAACATGCAACTTTCTTATAGTTCTTTAATGCTTCCCCCCTCCCACTATCATGATCCCAATTTTACCTTACAAATCCGGCTAGACAGAAGATGTACACTGGTACAGATCAGAACTGGAAACACATGGAATCCAGGACAGATAAACCCCTCAAGACCAGTAGAGATACCAGGAGGGGAAGGGGAAGGTGGGGGGAGAAAAGGGGAACCGATTATAGGGATCTACATACAACCCCCTCCCTGGGGAACGGACAACAGAAAAGTGTGTGAAGGGAGACATCGGACAATGTAAGACATGAAAAAATAATAATAATTTGTAAATTATCAAGGATTTTTGAGGGAGGGGGTGGGAAGGGATGGCAAAAATTAGGAGCTGATACCAAGAGCTCAAGTAGAAAGAAAATGTTTTGAGACTGATGATGGCGACAAATGTACAAATGTACTTGACACAGTAGATGGATATATGGATTGTGATGAGTTGTATGAGCTCCCCAAAAATGATTTAAAAAAGAAAAACAAAATAAGGCCGAAGAGATTAATAAGAAACAAGGAGAGTATTAGCTTTGTCAACAAGAATAAGGAAGCTTCTTGAAGACACATGAAAAGTCTTGAAGAATATGCAAGTCAAAGGACTTAAGTAACATGGACGTAGTTTTCTCAGGAAGAAGTTGGTAAACTAGAGGGCAAGCCAAAGGACTTAAGTAATATGGACATAGTTTTCTCAAGAAGAAGTTGGTAAACTAGAGGGTAAGAGATAAATAATGTAGGGCTTTGAGAAAAAATTAGGGCTATTTTCTGTCAGATACATGATTTAATTATATGTGAAGGACAACAATTTCTTGGATTTCTGAGGGCCTAAGAAGAGATAGCATTACTAGTAGTGTTTTAATTCGGACAAGTTTTATGATATTTTAAGATATTCTTTTCCAGTTTGAAATAGAAATAAACAAGAAAATAAGGGTGGCTGTGTTGGCTGAATTTTGTTCTTGCAAAACGATGCATTGAAGCACTAACCCTGATACCTGTGAACTTTAACATGTTTGGAAATATAATCTTTGAAGATATTAACACGTCACTATAAGGTTAACCAAGAGTAAGGTGGGTACTAGTTCAAGTAGAGTGCTTTCTTTATAAAATTGTAGAGGCAGAGAGATAGGCACAGGAAGGATGGCCATGTGAAATGGGTATCTACACCCAATGAACTTGTAGGACTTTCAGCAGGGGAAAAACAAGAATTGATCTTCTCATTGATTCTAGAGAGAGCCTGGCCCAGTTGACACATTGCTGTGGGCTTTGAATCTATAATACAATAAATTTCTGTTCTAATAAGCCATCCAGTTTATAGGAAACTAATTCAGGAGAGAAAAAGACAAGAGTAAATCAGCAATCATTGATCTTTTTCTAAAGGCTGAGCACTGTCCAGGAATTTGTCTGGTACATCAGCTAATCTTGAGCGGTGCTTCTCATAGTGAGTACTGGCACTGGAACAATCTTCAGCACATTGTTAAGTGGGTGAATGACAGAAAGGGAGCTCTAGGATCCTGTAATACTCAAAGATGCTTCTCACCCCGGATACATCAGTAGGTCAAGAAAATAGTGCTTATGATGAGGCTAATACCAATCATAAAGCAAACTCACAGCCTTCAAGTTGATTCTGATTCAAAGAGACCCTAAAGGGCAGGATAAAACTGCTGCTGTAGTTTCTGAAACTGCAAGTCTTTGAGGGAGTAAAAAGTCCTATCTTTCTTCTGGAGAGCAGTGGGTGGGTTCAAACTGCTAAGCTTCAGGATCGCAGCCTAAAGCATAACCACTACACCACCAGGGTTTCTTTTTTTTTTTAATCATTTTATTCGGGGCTCATATAATTCTTATCACAATCCATACACACATCAATTGTGTAAAGCACATTTGTACATTCATTGCCCTCATCATTCTCAAAACATTTCCCTCTCCACTTAAGCCCCCGGCATTAGGTCCTCATTTTTCCCCTCCCTCCCCGCTCCTCCCTCCCTCATGAGCCCTTGATAGTTTATAAATTGTTATTTTGTCATATCCTGCCCTGTCCGACGTCTCCCTTTACCCACTTGCCTGTTGTCCGTCCCCCAGGGAGGAGGTCACATATAGTTCCTTGTAATCGGTTCTCTCTTTCCTACCCACTCTCCCTCTACCCTCCCTGTATCACCACTCACACCACTGGTCCTGTAGGGCTCATCCGCCCTGGATTCCCTGGATTTCCAGTTCCTATCTGTACTAGTGTACATCCTCTGGTCTAGCCAGACTTGCAAAATCGAATTTGAGTCATGGTAGTGGGAGCGGGAGGAAACATTTAGGAACTAGAGGAAAGTTGTATTTTTCATCATTGTTACATCGCACCCTGACTGGCTCATCTCCTCCCTTAGACCCCTCTGCAAGGGGATCTCCAGTGGCCTACTAATGGGCTTTGGGTCTCCACTCCACACTCCCCCCATCATTCACTATGGTAAGATGTTTTGTTCTGATGATGCCTTATACCTGAGGCTAAAGAAACAGTTAAAAGGAGGTATCTGATCAAAGGACTGAGAAGAACAAGAAACTGTGGTCACAAATGGAGATTTCTTCATCTTAAATCTTGGGGATGAGTAGTCACTTCTCCATAAGGGGCCCTGAAGCTGAAGGCTGCTCTACCCCAAGTCCTGCCACCCCAACCTCTGTCCCTGAACCTGTAGAAGCTGGTGGGGAGATGGCCCCATCAAAATTCTGTCCTTGATAGAGGCAGCTGGGGAATTTGGTCTTTAGATGACTCACTAGCCTCTCACACTAATAGAACTCACGCAGTTTAAGAGTGACCTAGGCAGTTATTCAGACAGTCCAGAAGAGTACATAAAGATCTTTCAGCACCTCACCTTAGCCTATGACTTGTTTTGGAAGGATGGAATGATCATTCTAGGACAGACTATAACAGATTATGAGGACAACGAGTGCTAAAGGGAGTTAGGAAGTTTGCAGAAGGGTTACATTTGGACAATCTGTCTTAGGAGCCTGAGGAGGTTGGATGTGACACCAAGCCATTTTTTAATATACATATTTTTTTTCATACATATACAAACTCAAAAAACCCACTGCCCTGGAATCAATTCTGACTCAGCAACCTTAAAGGGCAGGAGGGAATTGCCTCTGTGGGTTTTAGAGACTAAATCTTTATGGGAATAGAAAGCCTCATGATTCTCCCATGAAGTAACTTATGGTTTTGAACTGCTACCCTTGTGGTTAACAGACCAATACATAAACACTCAACTACTGGGACAACATATATATGTATATAAACATGCCCATACACATATATACTATAGATACAGATATAATTTCCATATTTCTATATATTATACAGGAAATGTGAAGACTCACCTGCTTATTCTAAAATTCCTGAGAAGAATATTCATCAGAAATCCAAAATAAGGCTTGTAATTAAAATTATGGGTGATATAGCAAATTATTGAGACAAAACCTGATGGTACCTGGCTAGCAGAAAGAATAGCATCTGGGGTCTTAGAAACTTGTCTTAAAACAACCAGCCATTTAAATGAGGTATCAACCAAGTCTGCAAGGAAGAAGGCCCTGGGATCTAAGGATTGTAAATAATAAAGTCCATAAATGTAAAAGAGAATGGAATCAGCTTAAATTGTGAACATCCAGTTTGCAGAAGGCTTTTGTTAACTGTGGAAGCCCACAGTCCATTTGCAGCATCCCCGCATGGATTAAGCCTCCAGTGAATCCCCTCTGATCATTGTCAAGGGATGTGAATAGCCTTACTGTCAGCAAAAGCATTTTAAAGTCTATTGTAGGTTAAAATGTAGTTAGGTTAAAATGTAAAACCTTATCATTTAATTTCCCTTCTGACTCATTTTAAAGTTTTTTTACTTTTTAATATTTCATGCTTTTGTTTGGAATGAGATTTTTCTGTTTTATCCAGTCGGTTGTTTTTTCGTTGTTGTTGATTTGTTTTTGCTTGCTGTTGTATCTTGTATAATTTTCTGTATATGAAAACCATGATAGGTAGATCTATAGAGATAGTAGCTGAAATGATAAAACTTCGGGGCATAGCAATGGAAGATGAAGGGAAATGAGGAGCTAAGGAGAATGAATACAAGAGGAAAATGTTCTGAGCGTGATTGTGGTGATTACACAAATTTTCTAAATAAAATTCAATGATTAAATTGCATGATATGTCAATACAATAAAATATAATAATAGAAAGCATCTTCTACTTATAATAACATTTATAATACTCTATATTTTATGATATGAAATAAACCTATCTTCATAGGATCCAAGTACTTACACTTAATATGTTCCTAAGTACTTAGTAATTAATTTTATTCTGTTAATTTATATAAGTAATGTCATGATTTAATAAGGATTATCAAATACTGTATTAAAATTAGTGAAAGGGAAATAAATAACTAAAATCTTATTCAATGAATGTGCTTTGCATATTGTTCTGGATTCTAGATTTAACAAATGCATTTTTTTAAGTATAACTAAGAAAAAGGCTGGAATAAAATATCTTTGGTGAAGGGGTGATAGACAAGAGGAAGACCAGCAAAGAAAAGAAAGTAATTGGGCCAACTGAAGGTGTGTCTCCATGAAAATATTCTTTGACTACAATGATAACTTCAACCTACTACCATTCAGTGACGCACATGGTTAAGCACTTGACTGCTAGCCAGGGTTTGGCGAGTCTAACTCACCCAGAAGTGCCACTGATGAGAGATCTGGCCATTCTCTGAAAAATCACAGCCTTGGAAACCTTTGGGTGCATACTCTGTATGTATGGGCTTGTCATGAGTCAGAATCTATTAGATGGCAGCTAACAATTATATATATCTAATAAATATTTTATATATATAATAATTTACAGAACTTTATCCTGACATTTGCATAAAGACGTGGCCTGAGATTCGAAATTGCCTTTTCATCTACACACAATGGGCATAAAGACAGCTGTTGCGGGGCAAGTACAGTACCAAAGAGAATCTCTTTCTGTTGTATATAGAGTCCTATTGAGTTGGAATCAACTTGACAATATTGAACAGCAAAATCTATGTACTTAGATGCAGAAAAGATGTTTGATAATATAAAAAAGGCATTTTCTGAGATAAATACTCAACAAAATAAGAAGAGATGGGAAATTTCTCAATCTAATAAAATGCAATATATGTAAAAACAATAGTCAACATCATGCTCAATGGTAAAAAATTGAAAACATTTTCCTTGAGAACAGGAACAAGACAAGAAGATCTCCTATCAAAAACTCTTACTCAATATTATTCTGGAAGTTTTAGCCAGAACTTTTAAATAACAACAAAAATCAAGGAAATATAATAGGACAAATAAGAAATGAAACTATCAATATTTTCAGATATGATTTTATATGTAAGAAACCTCAGAGACTTCATAGAAAGATTGTTGGGTAAAAAATGAATGAGTTTGGTAAAGTATCAGGCTACAAGATTAATATGCAGATATCAATTGGGTATATCAACAAAGGAGCTCTGAAGGAACATCAATAAGTTATCATTTGTAATTGCCAAACATGATCAATATTTAGAAATACACCTAAAGAAATGAGATACCTATACCAAAAAAAACCCTTCATAACACTATTACAAGACCCTCCTCCCCACAAATAAATAAATAAAAGACTTACACAAATGAAGACTATTCTAAGCTCATGGATTGAAAAGTAAACATGAAAATGTCAATACTGTAGTAATATATAAATCAATGCAAATCTAATTCAAATATCAACTTCATTCTTTAGAGACATGTAAAAAGGAATGATCAACTTCCTATGGAGAGGGACATGATCTAGGACAAGCAAATAGCACTCTAAAAAAGAACAAAGTAGGAGGCCTCTCATTACCCAATCTCTAAACCTCTTACACAGCCACAGTAGTCAAAACGGCCTGATAGTGTTACAGTGATAAATACTGGATGTGCTCAAGTATAAGCCGACCCGAATATCAGCAGAGGCACCTAATTTTACCACCAAAACTGCATTTAAAATGTGCTGAAAAACTTGGCTTATACACGAGTATATGTGGTATATATACCAATGGAACTGAATAGAAAATCCAGAAAAAATCCATCCCCCAACAGACAAAAAGAGATCTTTGACAAAGAACCAAAACAAACATTAAGTAGGAAGGAGATAGCCTCTTTAACTAATGGTGATGGTCAAATTGGATCTCCATTTGCAGAGGAATGAAGCAAGATTCATACCTCTTCTCATACACACAAAAAAGACTCAAGATGAATCTGAGACAATGTAAATCCCAGTGCTATAAGCAACCAACGAAAAAACAGGGGCAGATTTAAAAGCACTATTCCAATTAGGGTTACTATAGGGGAAAACTTTCATAGCACTCATTCACTAAGGCATAACCAGATCTACTAGTCTAAGACATTATAATAAAGCAAAGAGAGTATGAAAATAGCCAATAAACGGGTGTCTTAAGTTGGCAATTATTAGTACCCTCAAAGTAAGTGATCTGAACCAAAGTCTAATGACTCCCAAATCCATTACTTGAAGTTGTACTTATCTATTTCAACTCACTAAGATATTTCAAAATTGTCTCTTGGATTTTTTTTCAAATGATCTTCAGTTTCAGTCACAGATAATCAGGAAATATCAAGTTAGCTCTAAAAATGTTTATTGCATCACTATTAGAACACAGACTAGACCACCATTTTATTGTGAAATGACAACCTAACTGTTGACAAGAAAATAACAAGTCACATAATACAATGCAGTAACAGAAGAAGCAATATTTTCAAGTTAATGCTTTTCTGAGAAAATGCAGTAAGTTCTATGTCCAAAGAAAATGACTTCTTTGAAATTAAGCTTTGTAGTTTATTAAAGAAAAAGGCATAAAGTTACATCGAAACAATTATTACCCTTCAAAGAACTATAACTCCAAATCTTACCATTTGCTTCAACCACAGAGAAAGCCTGCTAACGAAGAGCAGTGGATAAACAGGAAAGGTAAGCAAAGCAGACAGCTACCAATTTATCAAAAAATTTTTGCATGTAGATGTAACATCTTCAAAGCAGACATTAGTTTGTCACCTTTCTCTGGAAACGATGAACTGGTTGAATATATACATCACCATCTTTTCTATTAAAAATTGTCTCCTATGACTACGGTAATCTATGGGTGAAAATATTAAAGAGTTGTTACTTTATGCCAAAAAAAATCCTAATTTTACAAATCAGGAAAAAATTTGTCAAGATAAAAGTCATTATATAGCTATACCATTAGATTAGCTAAAGCTGAAATTATTAGCTAGATTTTATAAGGGGGAAAAAGTACTCTCAATATTGTCTTGAAGGTAACAGAACGCAATGTAATCATTTTAATAAATGTCAAAGTAAGTTATGAAAAGATCACAATGAAAAAATACATTATATAATATTAGCTTATGACAGAAAGGAAAAAAATGCTACCCGGGTTCCAGGACATACATGCGTTGGTCTGCTCCGAATCATACATGCTTAAACATGTTTCTCTGCTCAGTGGATGACTCCACCCAAGTTCTCTTCGTAATGCACTTTTCTTATTGTTCTGAGAATGATTCCGACAAAAGTAAAGCGCAGCGAGGACAGTTGAACAAAAGGCAGAGAGGTTAGCCCAAGGTTATGACACGTGCTTTTCATGATTTCAGAAGAGTAGTCTGGACAGATTTCCAGGAATGACACAGAACTATCCATGGGCTTTCATGTTGTAATCGTTGCTGGGGTGTTTTTGATTTTGTATGATCTTCTTTATATGAAATCCTGGATAGTTAAATATAGATAGATAGTAAGTAAAATAATAGTTTCTTAGGTTTATGCAGGGGAGGTTTGGAGAGAAATAGAGAGCTAATAAAAAATGAGTAAAATGTGAACAAAATATTCTGGAATTGATTATGGTAATGGTTTCACGCCTCTTTTTTTAGTATATTCGAACCAGTGAATTGTATGATATATGAATTATATGTCAATAATACTGTTAAAGATAAATGAATCAAATTACACAATCACATCATTTTTTAAAAGATAGTTTAAATAAATATTATCACAGTTTAAAAATTCTAAAATGGAGAAAAAGATGTGGCTGTTTGCTTTAGAAACCCCATGAGTCAGAATCGACTCAAATGGCAATGGATTTTTGGTTTCGATCATGAAATCCAGGCATTGGCCTTTCTATCACTAAGAGTAGCTTTAGGATTGTGATGGTCCTAACATTTTTGCTGGGAAAAATCCAAATAAACCAATCACATGCTCTTCTAAGAACCATGAGTTATATCTGGGGGAAATTTTTTGTACAAGCCTGTCCTACAGCCTACCTCCTGTAGCCCCTGCTTGGTCACATTTCTCCTTAGTCCAACTACCACGTAACCATGCCTGACCCCTGGCCTCCTCCCACCTGGCACTGTCAGTCTGATTGCTCTGCTTCTGCTTCTTCAGTGTCAAAAGCCATGTGTTCAGCCATCTCCAAAACTCGAAGGCAGGAAATCTCTCACCAATGGAATGAAAATGATGCAATCAAACCAAGTGTTCCTTTTCCAAGGAATTTCATGAAAAGTCAGAATGTTTAGCATTATTCTTCTACAGGTTAGACATTTTTTTACTCTCATCTATATTTTTCTTTACCTTTGGTTTTAGATAGTTTGAATACACAATGCCTAGATTATTTTAAAATCTGTTCTGTTTTGTGTGGCTGGCATTAATTGTTTTTGGTGGATTCTTAGCCTCTTGGATTTGTGTATTGGTTTCTGTCATTAAATTTGAAAAGGCCTCTGTTATTATTTATTCAAATATTTTTCTTTTTTTTAATTATTTTTTTGGGGTCTCATACAATTCTCATCACAATCCATGCATACATCCATTGGGTCAGGCACATATGCACATTTGTTGCCCTCATCATTCTCAAAACATTTGTCTCCCACTCTAGCCCCTAATATCAGTTGCTCGTTTCCAGTTATGTGTGGGCTACACATTTTATGTTGTTTCAGAATATTTTTGTTCTGTTTGCTTTACATTCTTTTTTCTTTATACTTTTGTTTGAGGAGTTTCTCTTTATCTATCTTCATGTTCACTGATTTTTTCTTTCTTGAGTCTACAAATGGGCCTTTCAAAGGCATGTTTCACTCCAGTTACTGTAGTTTTCATGTGTAACATTCTGTTTGATACTCTTTTATAATGTCCATCCTTTTGGTATTTGAGTTAGTTAATTGTGCCAGCCTGGCCGATAATCACATGTGGTGCTGGTTGAAAGACGGAGGGATAAATGGGTGGTGAAGCCTCGCCTTTCTAGTTCTCGGGTCTCTTGTTTTGTGATGGTTGTATTGGGTGCAGCTGCCTTAGCAGTTCCCTGCTTCAGCTTGCGAGATTGACTTCCTCCAAGACATCCCCAAGGAGAAGCCGCATGGATCTATCCCGATGCAGCCCTGGGTGCTGGAGCAGCCGTGTGGAGACCCTTGCCAGTGCTGAGATGTTTACACGTTCACGGACTCAGCTTTCCTCCTGCAGTCGGCATCATTGCCTCTGTTTTGTGAGGTGGAGGATTTTGTGGACTGGTGTTGGGTTAATGGGTTAATGTTGGACTTGTGGGCTTGGGCAGCATTGGGTTGGGATGTTTTCGTGATGCAACTTTTCTTTACATAAAACTCTCTCTTATACATGAGTCGCTGTGGATTTGTTTCTCCAAAGTACCTAGACTATTACAGTATTATCTATTTGTTCTTGTGTGTTCTCTATTGTTTTGCACTATAGTCCGTGCGTTAATAACAGTTACTTTGTGTTTATCGTCTTCATATTTATTCCATCATTGGTGCCAAATCTGAGTGTCGTTCTGCTGCTCCCTTTGTCTTTTCAGTCAGGTTTTTTAAAGTTTTCTTTCATATTCTCTGTATATTTTTGCTTAAAGCTGCACATGTTGTGTAGGGTAAGGAATAATGAAGTAGAATCATGTAATATGAGATTTAGTCTAATTTTGCTAAGAGTTGGGCTGTATTTAACTTTTACTGTAGCTCTAAAAAGTAGAGATTTTAAATTCTTCTACAGTACTTGTTTTTGTCTACTGTCTTGATTTTGAATTTCCCTAAGTACTCCTTAGAGAGAATCTGTGTCTTACATCTTTTTCAACTGTATTCTACTGTTATTATCGTAAAGTCTCATATATATTGTGGTAGAGTGCAGGAAGAAAATACATTCTATGTTTCTCTGATTGTCTTTGTCTTTTAACAGGATTATAGCTTGTGGTTGGTTCACCCTCCATACTGCATTATTTCTAGAGAATAGCTTTATCCTCTCCTATCTGTTATTTCATGGAGTCTTTGTGGCCCAGCTGGTTATGCGTTGGACTACTAACTATGAGGTCGGCAGTTCAATTCCACAAACCGCTCTGTAGGAAGCTAAGAGTTTTTGCTCCTGTAAGGAATTACAACCTTGGAAACCCAAAGGAGCAGTTCTACTCTGTCCTATGGGGTTTGTATGATTCAGAATTTAATTGAAGGTGGTATCTCGTACTCCATTCCTTAGATGCAGTGTTCAGAATATATTTCCTTGATTTTTATTTCCCTTTTCACTATGAATTTTGCTTTCCATTACATAGAACAAGAAAGCTGAGAGAAGTGTGCTGAATTATTTAGAAATGTATTTGTTTAGTTAGGAAAATATTTCAGCAGAGTAGAATAATCCCTTATTATGGAGAAGAATCTGAGCATCTCACATAATACTTACCTCACCCCTCTACCTTAAAGAAGTTTGAGGACTCCCCCCGCCCCCCAACTATGAGAAACTTGAAATAGAGTCCATGAAGGTGGGCTCTCACTACCCCTCTCTCACCTCACACACCACTATGTATGATTTTATGTTACCCACTCTCGATATAATAGGCATTCAGTCTTGTGCAGTTACACCATCTCTTGTCAACTTGAGCGAAGGCGTAGAGTCTAGCCTGTCAATTAGGTGATAGGCAATGATGACTATGTGTGGGCATTGCCTTCTCCTGAGAATTCTGGGAACTCATCTGCCTCCCAGGAGCTCTCCACTTATGGAACCTGTGCCCTGGAGCTGGAGGAGCCATGTGGAGACCCATGCCAGTGCTGGGATGCTTCCATCACCACTGGATCCACAAGACTTTCCACCCACTGGCCTGTGATCTTCCTGCATTCAGTGACATTTTATGTGCTACATGAGTCTGAGGAGGAATTTATGGACTGGTATCAGACATTTAGGCTAATATCAGATTTATGGACTTGATCTGGGCAGGGCTGGGATGTTTCTTTTTTTTGGTGGGGGGGATGTTTCTTAATATACAAATTATCTTTGATGTGAAGCTCTCTCTTACAAATATATGAGTGTCTCTGGATTTGTTACTCTAGTCAACCCAGACTAACACTAATCTCTAGCAATTCATTCCTTTTAAATTGTGATGGAAGCGGCCATCTGACTATTGAATCTTCAATTATGTGTAAGCAAATTTTAGAGGCTAAGTCACTCTGTAGATAGTTTTATACTCAGAAGTTGTGGTGCAATTTTCCCTCATGAACTTACTATTTAATTGGACAAATCTGCTGCACAAGATATATTTAAAGAGTTAAAGAGCTATGATGTCATTTTGAGGACTAAATGCACCAGACCCAAGTGATAGTGTTTTCAACTGCTTCATATGCGTGTGAAGTGTCTACAATGAAGTAGGAGATCAAAGATGAATTGACTCCTGTGAACTGTGATTTTGGCAAAGAATATTAAAATTACCATGACCTGCCAAAAGAACATAACATTCTGTCTTAGAGAAAGTACAGTTAGAATGCTCTTTAGAATTAAGCGTGAGAAGACTTTTCTCACCTACTTTAGCGAAGGTATCAAGAGAGACAAATTCCTGGGGAAGAACATCTGGCTTAGAAGCGAGTCCGCAGGAAAGAAGACCCTCACCTCAGTGAGGTGGACGGACACAGCGCTTACAATAATGAACGCACACACAGCAATTGTAAGGATTTTGCAGCACTCTGCCATGTTTCATTCTGCTGTCTACAGGGTCACTTTAAGTCCGCACTGACTTATTGGAACAAGATGAGTTCAAGAAAAAATGGGAATATTCATTTCATCCAGCTGTAAATTGTTGTGACCTCATTCTACCCATAGTACCTGATACCTTCTATTGTATGATTTGGAAATATTATGAGCTAATTTTCATTTTACTGATAAAATTGTTGCTTGCCATATAACAATTTGAATTATTCTAAAGCTTTATTTTGCTGCATATAAACCAAACAATGGTCAGTGAACAAGCTGTAACTCGATCTTTTTACATTTCCTATTCCAAGCTTCTTTCCTCACATCATTCAATATTAAAAATAAAAAGGACATGCCAGTCAATTGCTGTTCCTCTTAAACTTCTCGGTTACTAAAATTGAAGTGATGTATTCTATTATTTCCTTTCGAGATGAGTGATGAATATTAAATTGGTTTTGAATCTGATGTCTGGCCAGAACAATCATTGGAAATGCAAATGCATTAATATAATACATGGAGGGTGATGCAAGTTCGTTGAAAATAGCATATTCTAGAGACAGGTCAGAGAAGAAGAACCAGTCTATCTACACTGTCATCATAATTCATCATATTGTCCTAGACAATTAAAGGACATTTCTGTTATTCCTTACTTCTTACATTAAGAACCAACTCAACGAGCTTCCCTGGAGTGCTTTCTGATAAATCTTCCCTAACAGTTTCGATTTACTTCTCTCCACTGTCGGGGAAAATATGCACAGTCCATCACAACTTGAAGAGTTGTGATGGTGGTGAGTAAAGTGGTCTATGGGTGACACTTCTGAGTGTAGAACTAATAGAAATGAATTTGACTCCTTGTGGTTTAGTCATTATTAGAGTTGGCTGGGGGATGTAGTGGCTCAGGAGCAGTCAACAGGGAAATAAAACTGAAAAGTAATTTGAATCACCTCAATCTCAACAAGATATTTAAATTGACTGAATGATTTCTAAGTGCTTTTGAGAATTAGTCCTCCCCACTGGACTTCTAGATGATTTTATGAATGTCTAGAGGGTTCCAGTTTGCTGGTTGGGAATCTCATCTTCTTTTTCTTCCTAGTTTGGTCAGCCAAGCATCTTCTTAATATTATTGTCAATTTGGGACTTTTACTTGTCATCTCATTTAAGTCAATATTCTTCCAGCTTAGAAAGCAAAATTAGAACAGAATTAAAATTTCTTAGACATAACGTTTGTAATGTATGTATAAAAAAAATAGATGTATTCACCACTCAGCTCGCTTACCCATGGAGTAGCCAAGTCTGTTGCAACTCACAGTGGCCCAAGTACAATAGAGTGAAACACTGCCATGGGTGGTGGTGGTGGTGGTTAGATGCTGGCCCATAGCACAGCAGAACAAAACACTGCCCGCTCCTGTACCCTCCTGCCAGTTATTTCCACTTTGGAGCCCATTGTTGCAGCCAAGGTGTCAATCTATCTCCCTGAAAGCCTTCTGCTTTTTCACTGCCCCTCTACTCTACATACTATGATTTCCTATTCTAGGTACTGGTCTCTCCTGACAATATGTCCAAAGTGTATGCAAGATGAAGTCTTGCCATCCTTGCCTCTAAGGAGCACGCTCCTACTTTACAAATGAGCCTCTACCCCCAAATCACCCAGCGTTACTACTTCTGTGAACTGGGAAGTCCACCATGCTGTCTCATGAGACAAAGTGGCTCCTAGTTCTGCTACTACTGATGCCATTCCTCTGGTGTTAAAGCTGTCTCTTGCAAGAAGGGAATTCAGTGCTCAGGCACCTCAAGGTCCCAGAGATGCCTTCTAACCCTGGCTTTTCTTTATTAATAGTAGTGAGCCCCACCTTACTTTTTCCAAAGTGGTTGATTTCATGAGGGGGTACCCCCTCAAAAATGGATTTCCCCCCCAAAAATGTGTATTCAAATTGTTTTTACAAAACAACCCTATCACTTTCAAAGTACTCTCCATTACATTTAATACATTGGTCAAATCTGTGATTCCATTCTTTGAAACACTTTTTTTTTTTTTGGTTTCTTGCTGTCTTTTTTTTTTTAATCAATTTATTGAGGCTCATACAATTCATCACAATACATAGATCAATTATGTAAAGCACATCTATACATTTGTTGCCCTCATCATTCCCAAAATTCGCTTTCCTCTTCAGTTCCTGGAATCAGCTCATTTTCCTTTTTCCTCTTCCCCTCCCTTCCTCCTCCCCTCTCCCCCATGCACCCTTGATAATTTATAAATTATTATTGTATCTTATATTACACTGCCTAGCGTCTCCCTTCACCCACCCCTCTGCTGCCCGTCCCCCAGAGGGGAGGTTATATGTAGCTCCCTGTGATCAATTCCCCCTTTCTACACCCCACTTCCCTCCTGGTAATGCCACTGTCACCCCTGGTCCTGAGAGGTTCATCTGTCCTAGATTCCCTGCATTTCCAATTCCCATCTGTACTGCTGTGCATCCTCTGGTCTAACCAGGTCTGCAAGACAGAATTGGGATCCTGGTATTTGGGGGGAGGAAGCGTTTAAGAACTAGAGGAAGGTTGTGGGTTTCATTATTGCTATACTG
>NW_022111369.1:70040235-70042419 GCF_000313985.2 Echinops telfairi | reverse complement strand
ATGTACATGTCTGTATTTAGGCTTGTATGTATGCCCTTTGCCTCCTACTTCTTTCCTCTATTTCTTTATGCTTTCCTCCTGTCCCAATACCATGTTCAGCCTTCATTCTGGCTTTGGTAGTTCCTCGCGGTTGCCTTGACTTTGGTTCCTCCCTACCGGTCCTCCCGTCCCCTCCCTACCATTGGTTTTGAATCATTTGTTGTTCCCTTGTCCCTAGGTTGGCCAACCCTCCTCCCTTCCCCTACCTCCCACAGTCCCATGTCCCTCCAGGGCCAACGGTCCCTTTATTTTCTTCTCATATTTTTTTTTGTCCAACTTCTCTTATCTAGGTGGGTGTACAGACATAACAATGTGTGAATAAAATTGGGATTGGCTTTGACAGCACAGCGTCAAAGGGACTCATAAGAACCTGGTGACTATGGCTTCAGCACTGACAAGCCCACAAACAAAAAAGCCACTGACATACAAAATTTAAAAGATGGGGAAAAAGGAAAAAGAAATCCGAACAGATAGGCTGACGAAAAAAAAAAGAAAACGAAAAGAGGAAAACAAAAACAAAAAGCCTGTTTGTAGATCAAGGTCTGTGTGTTGACCTTTAGGAGCGTTTTCTGGACGAGTCTAATGGGTGCCGCGTCCTGGCCCCAGAGTCCATCATTTGTCTTCCCTTGGGACCTCCTTGCTCTGCTTCCCTGCCACTCCATTGCACGCTCCCAGTGTTTTGCCTCAGTTTGGTGGGGTCAGCTCAGTTGCCCATTCCACACTGTGTCTCTGGTGCTGTCCCGTGCAGGGCCATGGGTCAGCACAGGATCTCATCTGTTTGGGTGGTTAACAGTACCTCCTTCATTTTTTTCTTCATCTCTTCTACACAGAAAAATCACTGTCCTTTCATGTCCCTATGCATTCATGGCAACAAAAAGAAGTTGCAGGGAGCAAGGTCATGGTGAGTTAAGTGCCTGGGGCAAGAGAGGCATGCTGATTTTTGGCCAAAAACTGGAGCAATGAGATGGTTACATGAGCAAGTTCATTGTCTTGGTGGCAAAATCGGTCCCCCATCTACCACAAATCAGACCTTTTGTGTAGCACTCAGGTATGCAATCTTTTCAGAACCTCTACATAGAAAGCTTGATTAACAGTCTGACCTTGTTGAACAAAATCCAAATGCACTTTGAGTAGACATTTTCTACCAGTCAGAAAGTTGACACACGTACAGAACGTGATTTGTCATAGATCGACATTTCGTCTTTTTTGAAATGAGAAAACAACTTGTACACTTACATTTTTCTCATAGTGTTTTCCTTGTACTCTGTGTTCAAAATCACAATAGTTTCTGAGGCATTTTTCCCGAGCAGGAAACAAAATTCACAGTCACTTTCTATTCTCTTAAATCATCATCACAAAAATTGAGGATTGAGTGAAACTGCATTCATGAAAAAATTCACTGTGACCAGCGAGAACTTTCCCAGGTGATGCCACTGGGTGCACTAACTCAGAGTTGGTTGCTGGAGTTCTCCTAGTGGAAACAATGCATATTACAAAAGCTCTGCTCCGCCCAGTGCAATTCCAGGTTTGTTTTTGTGTACCCTCTAAGCAGGATGGCTTTGTTAACTTCATTAGCTTTGCTAACAATTTGTTAACAATCACTTACAGCTGAATCATATAATCCAATTATAGCCTTTTTTACTATTTTACCCAGAGATGCAAAAAAAGGGAAAATCACTTGTTGGGAGTAACAAAGATTTTGACTAGAAGCATCATATTAAATAATTAACTCTGCTGCAATATCCTAAACCTTTTGCCATCAAGTTTGTTCCAGTTCATAGTGATCATATTTGTCACTGTTTAGAAATGAGCAGATATGATTTTCTTCCTTGTAATACATAGAAAAGCAGATTATTGGGCCTTACTCATCAGCACCATTGGGTGATTCCCAACCACCAGGATATTCCTTACCAGCTGAGCACAGACCATTTATCTCTCTCAGTGATTTATTTCTTAAGTAGTATGTTATTATTTATAAATAGTATTTTAAAATGTGAATGTATATTCCAGTTTTATTAAATTATTTTTTGTTCTTTTAGGATCCATCAACTCAATTCCTACCCATAATCAGGAGAATGAGACACTGTGTGGTCCTGCACTATCTTTAAAATTGTTCATATGCCTGAGCCCACTGTTGAAACTATG
>NW_022111369.1:70037703-70039874 GCF_000313985.2 Echinops telfairi | reverse complement strand
AAAAAAATCAAAGCATTATATAATGAACTTTTGTTAAGAAAAAACACCTCTAGATAGATCTAATGTTAAATTTGATTCTCCAATTAAGGTGCAAGTCTATGTATTGAATTGGAAACATAAAATTGTTACATTATAAGAAATATGTGTTCAGACCAAATTTATATTTTAAATAACTACATATTTTATTTGAATTAATATACTCTAAAATGGTCCAGTTCATTGTGAACCCCTGCGGATTTCAGAGACATTAACTGTTTTTAGTAAAAAACCCAGTCTTTCAGCAGAGCTGCTGTTGGCTTCTAACTCCTAACAATGCTGATCGCAGCCCAGTGTAAACCCAGATGGTGGATAGTTACGAGTTGGGCTGTGATCCTCATGGTCAGCAGTTCAAACCACCAGCAGCTCTGTGGAAGAAAGACTAGGCTTTCTACTCCTGCAAACAGAAACAGTCTTGGAAACCCACGTGGAGTTGCTATGAGTCAGCTGTAAGGTGGTCTACTGACTAGGTTATAGTCTGGGCTGCTAACCAGAAGTTCAGCACTTCAAGCCTACCAGTTGTTCAAAGGGAAAAAGATGAGTTTTTCTGCACCCATAACAATTTATAGGCTAGGGAACTGAGACTGCACACTTCTATTCCATCTTATAGGATCAAGTGGTAGTTACATAATTTCATGTCAATTTGATATATAAAAGTGTAGGGGTGGTATTCAACCTGTCAATCAGGTCACAGCATCATGGTTCCTCCTTGTGGGCAGGGTCTTCTTTAAGGAGGGCCCTGGAAACCCCCCCCCCTCCCCTCTGTTTTGACCTTCCTGCTGGCTGATTGTTGCTGCCAGAGCCCTGGAGATATGTCTACCTCCATTGGATCCACAAGATACTGCACCCAAGAGCCTGTGGTCTTCCTGAATTCTGCATCATGGTGTTTGATTTTATGAGTCTGAAGAGGGACATATGGACTAGTGTCAGACTTATGAATTTGATCTAGACTAGGTTGGGAAGTTCTTTTGATGCTCAATTACTTCCTGATATAAAGCTAGTTCTTAAACATATAAGAGTGTGTCTGGATTTGTTTCTCCAGTAAATCCAGGCTAACACAGATCACTATGAATTGGAATCAACTTGATGGCAATGGGTTTAATAAATAGAATTTAAAAAACCCTGCTGTCACCCAGTCAATTTTCACTCCTGGTAACCCTTATCCTTGTCAAGTAGAAACCCTGACTTTGCCATCAACAGCCCAACACATAACCCCTACACTACCAGGTTCCTAGAGAGTCACTAGGAGTCAGAATTGACTCAATTTAATAGGTATCACAATTTAAGAATCACTGGAAGCCCACGTGATACAGTGGTTTACACTGTGGGCTGCTAATCACACAGTCTGTAATTGAAACCACTCTGGAAAATATGATGATGTGTTCTGCTCCCACAAAGATGTGAAGCTTAGAAACCTGCAGGGGCAGTTCTTCTATTCTGTGGGGTTACTATGAGTCAGAACAAATAGATGTCAGGGAATTTGATTTTGGTTTGGAGATGCTGCAATGTTTATCGTGCTCTGATTCTAATGGAAAGATTCATGGCTGCAATCTACGTAAAGGTACCTTACGTTGCCTGGCTAACTTCTTCTGGAAAATAAGCCATTGTAAACTTATAAAATACAGTTTACTTTAATATAATTGAGGTCACCATGAATAGATATGTGCCTGTTAACTGGTTATCCATTACAGTTTATTGATGAGTAAATGGGAAATGAAAATGAGAGAGAGAAAGAGAGAGAAACAGGAATGCTGGGTATCTGGAATAAGGCCCACAGCTTTTGAGCAGCATATCTAAGATTTGAAGCTGAATTTTTTTGTTATTCATATACTCTAATGACATCTTCCAGGACCATTTTTCCACAGATTGAAGTTGGGACTAAAGAAAGTCTTAACTCATTAATAAAATAGGCAAACTTTAGATATGCAATACCTAAGCTTCTCTTCAGTGTTTTACTATATTTAGTAATGAGGAGAGGAGCCCTAGTCGCATAATGATTACACAACGGGCTACTAATCACGAAATCGCACCTTAAAACTACCAGAGGCCCCAGGAGAAAGATGTGACTTCCTACTCCTGCAAACACGTTCACTCCCAGAAACTCTCAGGGGCAGTTATGTTCTGCCCTGTAGTGT
>NW_022111369.1:70024867-70037464 GCF_000313985.2 Echinops telfairi | reverse complement strand
CCATATCCCTTGCAAATCTTTTAATAGAAGTCTCTCTAAATTGCACATCATGCTAGAAATGACCTAGGCAAATAAATTATTTCTTGTTATTACAGAAATAGATGATATCAAGAACTCATTTGCACTTTGATATTTTAAAATAAGCATATAGATAGCATTACGATATGAATAAACACATAAGTGATAGATTGAGTTGTCTAACAGTCAGCTTCAAGCAGAAAAACCAACTGACTCGAACAAAAGATCTCAGCAGAGGGAGATTTATGTTATTCAGCTGAATTGCATCCCTTTATAGACTGCTGTGGATGGGCTTCAGGAAAGCAGCCATCTATCCGATTTAAATAGCTGTGTGCTAGTACTGTAGAGATACCATGGATTCTTTGCCGGGAGGCACTGGCGGCACAGAACTGGCTTTGTTCTCTTACAATCTTTTCCAGTTTAAATAGAAATGCCATTTACCAGTGTGTCAAGGAAGTAGGGTACACATACTGCTATAATCAAATCACGGAACTGTTATATATATTTTTATCTCAATATTGGAAATAGTTAAATCAGCAGCCTCAGAGTCTATAGAACTCTGCTGGTCACTGTCACATATAATTTATCAGATTGTTATTGCGCTCTATAAACCAAAACCCCCCACTCACTGCCATCAAATCAAGTCTGATGCATAGCAAGCCTATAGGCCAGGCCAGAAAGACCCTGCAGGTTGAACCCTACGGGGCAGACAGTGCCGTCCTTCTCCCTTGGCAAGACTGGTAAACGGCTCACCTTTTGGTTAGAAGCCAAATGTGTAACCATTACATCATCGATAGCAGGAATTTTAATTTGTTCTGCCTATTCTTTTCATGATGTTATTTTCTATGAACTCAACTTTCATATTGCAAAATTCTGTGAAATAGATCATATTATTTCTTATTTAGGAATAACAAAGTTTCGCAGAAAAGATTAAATGAGTATTCCAGAATTATCAATGAAAAAGTGATAGGCCTAAAATTCCAGTACAAACTTCCTCCCTCTAATTCCAAAATTCTTCCCACAGAACTATATTAGCCTTCCTGGACTGCATTTGGGAGTCATTCTAAATTGTGAATGAAATAAAAAAGCAACTACAATACAAAGAAATGACTGCGGGTGTTATGTATACTATCTATATTATGTATAGCCAGTGTCTTCATTATTCACAAAGATAGAAAGGGAGGGTGCTGCAGTAAAATAATCAGAGGCAAAATTTCCTCAGTAGCTTGGCAAAACTAAAAACCAGATCTCAACTTTGAATATTAGTAAAGTCTGTTGTTTTCAATTTTATCTTATTAAGTGTATACTAAGTTGCTTACAAGTGTGTAAGCACTTTCAATTCCTTTTATACATATAGGGTCTGAGTAAAGTGGACATACCATAAAGCTACTGTGACCATTTGGTGGCCATTTAAGTTACTAGTTGGGAGTGATTTTATTTTAAAATAACCCCCCCCCAATGTTTTGCTATTAGACAAGATACAGAACATACTGAGATGCCTTAAAGAGTGCCTATGAGAATGTGATGTCCGTAAAACTGCACATCTCCTAAGACTAGACAGATCAGACACCTTACCCTTTCTGCATTTCCAATTCAATTGGCAGCACAGTGCATTCTCTTCACTCCAGCCTCCGATTACAGGGCGACTATCTGTCAACATTGAATGCCACATTCAGACACCACACCACCTGCGACTGTCATCTCAAATGATTGCGTATTAATGTCCAAGTATCAACACTTGAATGCAAAACCTCATTTAGGATGCGCAGTGACCAGAATGATGACATTATTCTCTTGTAGGAAATCGTGAATTGGATAGGGAAAACAAATCTTGTTCTGCTTCTTTAAGCCAAAACCGCTAGGTAACCAGATGCTTGGCACATCAGTAGATATTCTTCTGAGGAATAAAAACATGTAGCCCGGTTAGAGTTTCTTGGGGATGAATTCATTTTATAAAGATGCAATGGGGATAATTTTTAGAATAGGTTCATCAGAAATCAGAAACAATCCAGTTGTTTTATCTCTACTAAATTTTTATATGTAATTTATAGAATAACAAAATACACACTTTTGACAAAATGCTTATTAACAAAATGTAAATGAAGTGCAATATAGTAAACTAAACATGGTGAATTATTTTAATAAATATATTTAATAAGAATTTTGAAAAATTTCAGAGCCTTGATTGCCAGCAATAAGTCAAATTTACATATTCCATATATTTCATTTTAATTTCCCTTTAGAATCACTTCAACTTTTCAACCTATATCTAAGAGTAAACTCAATGTGCTTAAATATCTTATATTTTTAAATTTAATAAGTTAATAGCTATTTATCAAATATGTTCATATTATACTACATTATGCAAATATCTAGGAAATTTGCAAATATAATAATAACTAGGGCTGTTTCAGTGCTCAGAAACCTCACAATATTGAAATAAGAAATCATAAGTGCATCAGATAGACAAGGAAAAATATGATCAAATTTCAAATTTATGGCAGAAAATAAGTACAATGAAATTACTGAGGAAGAAGGTGAAACGGAAATTGCTGAAATTCAGTTTTATTCCTAAATTGATTTCTCTTTACTATTTCTGTATCCTATGCAAATCTTCTTTGATTTAGTAATTTTTATATTATGTGCTCATTCAAAGAATATACAGGACTTAAATTTGTCCTGAGCTATGAAAAAAATATATATACATGTCTTTAAGTATCATATACACACATCTTCCTATAATCTTGTATAACTGATAGGTGATCTTCCCTGTAATGTCAAATATATACAAAGTAATAGCTTTATTTACCAAAGACATTGTGTTCTGAAAATAGTATTTATGAGATATGTTATTAAAATTAAGTGTAACCTAAAAATTACTGCAATATATATATAACAATATACATGCACACATGCACAAAGGGCTTAAGAAATTTTGTGAAAAGTTCCCATATTTTTAATAACATTTTCTATGACCTTTCCGAAAACACAAACTTATTTCACTTGGCATTTCCTAAAACAATTGTATTGTGAATTAGGTGGGGATTTATATTTCAGATCATTAACTTTGTGTTCAACATTTCAAACTCTTAGTCAGTCCGCTACTTGGTCACCCCTCATCTGCTCCTTAAATTATCTTCCCTGTCTTGTGGACTACTGTCGCCTCTTTCACTCGTTCACACCTGTCAGCCATCCAGCCCATTGTTTCATTCTCTCCCTTGTCCTCCCCTCTTTGGCAATCTCCACAAGCTGTTTTTCTTTGGTGTGAAAGGCTTTGTATTTTTTAAAATAGTTTTTAACTGACCTATAATTAACCTATCATATAATTCCATAATTCAACCATATTAAGAAGGGTGTACAATCATCCCCGTAATCAACTTTGGAACATTGTTTGCCTTCTTGTACCCATTGGTGTTGCTTTCACATTTCCCCCCATGGCCCCTACCGTTTTCCCCATGCAATTATTAATCCAGTTGCTGTCCTCATGGATCCACCCATCCTGGCTTACCATTACAGACAAACACACAAAACAGAGAGAAAAAATAAAATAAGGAATCAACAATGATCATACTTAAGTTGCAACACAGTAACCCTTTGTTATTAGATCTCCCTTTGGACCCACACAAATTTATCTCATTTTTAAATAGTATCTGCTTTCTTTTAGGTTGAGGTCTTTGTTTTAAAGGGTTGTTGAAAGTCTTTATCTTAGTATTTCCCTCCCTTATAACAGTGATCTTATATAATATTTATCCTTTAAAGTCTCCCCTTATATAAAATTTACATTTAGACAACTGTGTATATAAAAACATATGTGTATGTATGCTTTGGGGTGTTGTTACTGTATTATGAGGGAATAAGTCTCCACCTTGCCTCAGAGATGACAACACTATCTAGACACTTGGATTATATTGAAACTAAAAAGTACAACAAAGTTGTAGCAACTTATAATGGGTAAAACCTCCTAAGCAATCTTTTATAACAATTAGTTTTTCAATTACCATAATAATTGAAAATATCCTTATAATCTTCCATATTATCTTACGTGGAACCAATCCAGCAATAAAAATAAGGCTCTTTTTTGTTATCTGGTGTAAGCAACTCTTTGGCAGGGTATTAAGTAAACATGAGCCTCGTGCATCTGATAAATATGTATGTCTTATTTCTTCTTTTCCACTGCTTTTTATCCAGCTACAGCTCAGAACCAAGCAATAAATACTATTTATTTATTTTAATAGTGTGCTTAGTGGAAGTATTACCAATATTTCCTCAGCTTAAAAACATCCCCAAATGCATTTTACTGTTAGGCTCAGCATTTTCAGAGTAATTTACAACTTAAAAAGGGTAAACTCTATTACTCTATGTCAAGCCAACAACTGGGTAAGTGCAAAATGTTACCCTATGAAGTATGACCAAATTTATTGTTGCAGTCATTAGTGCATATTGATTCTGTTTCTAACAACCCAAAGGGAATAGTAAACCTATTATGCTGGTGCGTGGACTCTCTCTCTGAGAGAAGCCAGGCATGGCACTGCCAAGGTGGAAGCAACCATCCAATTACTTCACAATCCATGATGCTCCTTTTCTTGGGTTATTATTAACATGACTAGCCAGTCCCAGGAACTTTAAGATCCTGGACTACATTTTACAATTCTGTCTGCCCAACATTACTGCTCTTCTGCACAAACAATTTCACTCAATCACAGTTTGAAGTTAATTTTTCTTTGTGGACTTGTTTACTCACTTATGTTAGTATTTTTTTAAATTACACTCAGATGTATAAACTAATGAGCATTTCTTGGCACAGGGTGATTTCTTGTAGGTCCTTTTATTTGGGGGAATCAATATTTTACATTCGTGTTAACTTAGATGGATTCCAAGTGATTCCTTGCAAATATTTGGATGTCAACTTTCAAAATCAAGGGTTTGAAAAGTTTCTGTCATTAGAAATGAAATTGCAGGTATATAAAGAGAAAACAGTTTCTGCTGTCACTCATTGAGAAAACCTTTCTTCTAGCTGGTAGTTGTTTATTCTTAATTGTTTTACAAATAATATTAAGGAATACCCTTTCACCATTCCTGGACAAGGTTATAAAAATTAGCTTGGTGGTGGTGGCTGTTAGATGCCTTCAAAATGGTCCCAATTCATCGTGACCCTGTGTACAATAGAGTGAAACAAAGAATTGCTTGGTCCTGTGTCACCCTTACGATTTTCCTTATTTTGAGCTCATTGTTGCAGCTACTCCCCAATCTATCTTGTCGAAGAGCTTCTTTTTCACTGTCCCTCAAATGTACCAGGCATGATGTTTTCTCTCCAGGAAGCGATCTCCCCTGACCACTTGTCCAGAGTGTGTAAGATGAAGGCTCACCACCCTTGCTTCTATGGAGCGTTCTGGCTGTACTTCTTCCAAGACAGATTGCTCTGTTCTTTAGACAGTCCGTGATGCTTTCGATATTCTTCACCAGAACCTTCATTCAGATGCCTCCATTCTTCTTCCATCTTCCTCATTCAATAGCAGACTTTCACATGCACATAAGGTGATTGAAAATACTATGGCTTATGTCAGGTGCACCTTAGTTCTAAAAGTAATCTCCTTGCTTTTTAATCTGTCACATAAGGTCCCAACAGTTTAAAGAGGTCCCGTGCAGCAGGTTTATCCAATGCAATACATGCTTTGATCTCTTGACTGCTGCTTCCATGAGCATTGATTAGGGAGTCAAACAAAACAAAACTTTGACAACTTCAATCTTTTCCTCTATTATCATGCTGCTGTCCATTGATCAAGTGGTGTGGAGTTGGCTTCTGTACATTGAGTTTATCCATATGGAAGGCTGCAATCCGCCTTCATCATCCGCGAGTGCTTTCAGTCCTGTTCACTGTCAGCAAGCAAGGTTGTGTCATCTGTGTATGACAAGTTGTTAATAAGTCATCTTGCAATCATGATGCTATATTCTCCTTCATATGATCCATCTTCTTTGATGATTTACTCAGCATACAGCTTGAACGAATATAGTGACAGGATACAACCCTGATGCCTGCCTTTCCTGTTTCAAACCTTGCAGTATCCCTTAGTTCTGTTTGATCCGTCCGTGTACAGTTTGCACACGAGCACGAGGGCATGTTCGGGAACCAAGGAGAGACCAATCCATGGAGAAGAACATCCTGCTTGTTAAGTAAAGGAGCAGCGCGGAAGAGGATGGCCCTCGACAAGAAAGAGCTACACAATGTCTGCAACCATGGGCTCGAGCCGAAGAACGGGGGTGAGGAGGACCCTGCATTAGGCAGTGTTCGGGTCTGTTGTACATACGCTCCTCATGGCAACAACGATAACATCTGCACTCCGTGATGCTCCACACTGTCGAATGCCTCTGCATAATACATGCAGCACAAGTAAACATCTTTCTGCTGTTCTCTGTGTTTACCTAAGATCTGTGTTACTCAGCATTTTCATAGTGGTTGCCTATAAACAAATACTTGAGATTAAACATGACAAGTGTTAGAGTAAAAGGGCCTCATGAAAGGGCCAGTAGTATAGCTAAAGAAGGCACTTGTAAGACATTTTAAAACTTTTTATCTTTTATCTGAAAAAATATGTTTTTGTTTGTCATTTTGTTTTATTGTATAATTCATCTCAAATTCAAATGTGTACTCACTGAATACTAAGTAGTGTTAATATATGGGAAAGTTTGTAAAATAATATTGGCACTTAAAAAATCCCCTTGTACCCAACTACATATCCTTAAAAGTTCAAATCTCCTATTTTGAAATGCACAACTACATGGTATCTGCTAACTGATTTATATTGTGGAATCGTGCATCTGCTTGATGTATTCCTACGTCTCTACTTTCCAAATCTCTATTTGGAATGAAGAAATGTACAATTTTTCCCCCCCCCAGGAAATCTGTGCCCCCTGATTACCCAGGCCTTTGATAACTTACTCATTATTTTATTCTTCACCATCACTCAGCAAATATTTTAGTAGCATCTGTCTTGTGCCAGATACTATTGTAAATACTGGGAACAGAAATAAAAACAATTAGCTGAGTGAAACAGAGATTTGTAAATAATCATAATGTAGCTGGTATGAATAAGTCAGAAATATATGCAAGGAATAATGGGAAAACCATGAATGAAAAGAGAGTTATGAAATGCATAGAAACTACTTTTTCATTTGACCATTTAATACTAGCTTCCAAATTCACCATTAGTAAAAGAACCGCTATGCTAATGCTAAGGAATTATCCAGGATTATCTACCTTTTGTAGGATCCTTGGTGATAATGTTGTTTAGGCAATGGGCTGCTAATCTAAAGTTTAGTGGTTCAAATCCATTCTCCACTATGAGGGAAATAGATACAGCTTGGTCTCTGCACCCATAAATCTTGGATGTACCATATCAGAAACCCGTCCAGGGTTTCTAGGAAACTAAAGCAATGAACTCTATGGCAGTGGGTTTGGTTCGATTTATCTTTCTCTAGCGCTCTGATAGTTCCCGAGTTAAGCTCTCTACTGTTAACTAAAAGGCTGATAGTTACAATTCACCCAGTTGCTCCATGGTCTCTCCTCATATTTTAAATATTACAGCTTAGGAAACCTTCTGGGGGTAGTTTTAATCTGCCACACGAGGTCCCAATGAGCCAAAGTAGATTGATGACACCTCACCTTTTCTATCTTTCTAGACTCAATCAGTGCCTTACTTGTCCAAAATGCATAGCAGGGTTTTTTCCGTGTGGCTGGGCTCTCCTAGGCCTGATTATCTTGGCCAGATTTACCCTGCTGGTCTATATAAGTCCCTCCTCAGTCCCTAGAATGCAAAACTTCCTATTTTAAAGCTATATTGGTCTTGAAATTGGTAGATAAGACTTCTGCAGGATAATTAAGATAATTCAATTTATCCCCTGTCTCTTGAAACCCCAAACAACTCTAAATTAACATCGTTTTGACTAGACTGTAATTACAGGGGGAAGTCAGTTTTCAAAGACTTTTCTCTTAGAAATACGCTCCAACCCTTAAAGTAACCACTTATTTTGAGAAAGTTAGAATTGGTGAGCTGGCCTTGCACCACGTTGGCAATTTCTTTCAGCAATGACCTGAAGACAAGGACGTGCACTTGGAGCCGGGATGCTACAATTTTTAATCTGCGTGACTTTCTGATCAGGTAAAATATAAATTATTTAATCAACTTCAAACTGAGCTTCAGGTACAACTAGTATAAATTCCCCTTCATAAAAGTTTCATCAAAGTTGGAGACAGCTGTATTGCCTTACATTGTGTTAGAGAAATTACAGCCTGTGAAGATTGGCTGGTGGTCATATGTGATTGATAACCTTAGGGTGGATGGCCTTCAGCAGAGGAGTTCAACTCTAAATGGCTCTTTCAATTATTTCTATCTTCTTCTTAAAAAATGCTTTGCTTCAGTTACTAGAAACGAAAAGTCAGGGGCTTTTGCTGTTGTTGTTTATCTGTAGAAACACTCTCCCTTTCACCAATTTAGCGTTAGAAAAATTTGGCAGATGCAATCTTTCATATAGTAGTTGTTTTCTCTGAGATAAAAGATCTATGTGGATAATGGCGACTGCAGAGAATACTAAAACTGCACATAGCTTTCATGTGACATTTGTAAAATAAATATCATTAAATCAATTTTGCTCTAATTGATTATAGTTTTAAGTCAATGTGTGGATCTTGAAGCTTACTTAATCAAATCACTCACTCACTTGTCTCTTTACCTTTTGTGATTTTATATAAATATCATTCAATTTGGGGAAAATAAGATAAAATATCCTAAATGATGCAGAAGAAGGAAAGTGAAAAGGGAAAGTGAAAATTTTCTAACTGAAAGGTTAAACAGCCCACCATCAGGTCAGTGGTTCAAATCTACCAGTGTTTCTCAGAAGCAAGATGAGGCCATCGGCTCTGGTAAAGATTAGCAGCCTTGGAAACCCACATAGGGCCCCAGTCAGTAGGGATTGACTTGATGGCAGTGGGCTAATTAAAAATTATTTAAAGACAAGTTGTCTCTCTCACATACTGACCATATCAAAAATTAAGACATCAATCAGTGCTAACAAGTAAGGTAAATTAATTATAAGAAGTCTAATTTGAAATAGGCTTACATCATTCATAATGTATTCAACTTAAAAGCCTTACCATTTCATACTTTCAAATCAATCAGTATATACATTGCCTTACATTTCAATCACATGTCGTTTAATTTAATGTACTTTTGCTGAACTATATTAAGACTTGAGAACCAGAAATTCAACTTCACTGCCATTGAGTGCATTCTGACTCACAGCAGCTGTGGATCAGGGCAGAGCAGATCAGGCCCTGCGCATTTCTGAGACTATCCATCTTTAAGGGCAGAAAGCCTCATTGTTCTCCTCAGGAGTGGCTGGCTGCTGGGTTTGAAGTGCCAACATTATAGTTAGGAGTCCAACACATAAATAAGATTCAAAGTTGGGTGAAATCTGCAGAAAATTATGATTCAGATATTAGAAATTCAGTAGAAAAGATGGGTAAAAAAGTAAATGTTAAATAGTGTATGTCCCCAAAACTAAGATTTCTATATTCTGTAAACCATCACTGTGTAATCAAATAAAATGCCTCCATAGATATAAATCATGTATGTGAAATTACCACAGCCACATTTGAACTAACTCAGTAAAAGAACACTATTCTAGCTGATAACAAGATAAGCTTTCGTGTGAAAAGTAGAGAAACAGACTATTACATTCGTGCCAAAGGTAAAAGTGGAATCTATAGTAATAATGTTAAACATGTGGAGCACCAAGTAAAGATTTTCTATAACTGAGAAGAAAGTAAGTTCTAGTCCTAGAGCCCTCAGAAAGTCAAGCATAATCAGCTTCCCAATCAGGAAATTCAATCAATTGTAGGACAATTGTAAGGCGGCTGATGTTCACATGCCCCGTGCACAACTCAGCCATTGAAATGTTAAATCAGAAAAGGAGTGGGATTCTGGTACTTCCAAAATCCACTTTATACCCCAAGCTTAAATGTGTTTAGCTACCTCATTTAGGACTCTGCATTCAACGTGGCATAGATTTCATCTTTCCTCCATGAGTTTTGAAGTTTGTCCTGCTTTAGTGTGAATATGAGTTGTCTGGGGCTTTTAGAATCTCATCTTAGACTTTAATCTCTTTTACAAATTTGAATCCTCTGGCCCGCCTTAGGGTCTGGGTCCATTTGTCATCACCCAACCCCATAATGATGTCTGATAGAGATTCACTAATGCTATTAAGTCTATACAACCACTGCACAAGCAATACAAATAAACAAATGGATCACACGATAATGCAATACTTTAAATGCCCTTTCACCTTCAAAGAGTGAATGAGGCAGTAAAAAGTGATTTTTTAAAAAGTCGTATAACCTCCTTCATGTGTTTGTCTACAGTGAACAGAGGAAATAAATTAGTCTAGAACTATATATATGTATTTATGTATGTGTATGTGTGTATATACATATACGTATATACATATATGTGTGTGTGTGTGTTTTCAAATTCAACACATACTTGATTTATCTTATCTCCAAAGGAACAAACAACCCATATCCATCAGAGTGTGATGCTATAGGGTTGCTGGTCTCATTAATCTGAAGTTTACTCTCTATCATTATGCACTCTATAAAGTCAGGCTCATATGTGACAACACACAAACTGGAATCTCTAAGTCTTTCTCTCACCCTTCACTATAGCTTTTATTGCTACTTGTCTCCTAAATATTTCTCCATTTCACAGTACTTTTAGATCATTTTTTCCCATAAATGTTTTGAAGACCCTTGTATAATTGAGCAGGGCTCAAATTTTTCAGTTTTAAGAGGTTTATATAATCTCAAAATTTGAGAGACCAAAAAGCTTTTGTATATAATGATCATGTTTATCACTATTTGCTATATTAGAGGTTAAAACTGAGAATTTAAAAATATATTTATTAACTGATTTTAAAGAATATAAATAAATTCACTTTGTATTCAAATAACATACTTTTACAGAAATAAACATATTTTGAAAACAAAAATCAGTGAAATAAGTGAATCCATTTTATATTCTAACCATTCCTTGAATTCTTCTGTTAGAAGATAACTGGATTCTCATACATCATATAACAGATAGCTGTGACTTAATGTTATATAATTTATCTCTCTACATGATAGCTCTAGGTTCTAATACCCATTGCAATGTCTACACAGAAACTCAGAGACAAAATTCATGATTAAATGGTTTATGAAGGGAGTTAACAAGTTGTAATGCCAGTAAGGTTTAGACCTGTGAAATGTCTAGGTATGCGAAAGAGCACACCACTCTGCTGTAAGCCTCAACCTGCAGGCATTCTGCTCATGCTCCAAGGATCAGCTAGCTCAACTTCCTGAAATAAGTGCTTAGGGCACCTACTCCAGTGAGCCTCAACCCAGAGACCCCCAGTCCCACTTCCAGAGGTCAGCAAATCCAACTTCCCTAATTCAATGCCGAGAGGGAACCCACTCTCCTACTGTCCTCCTGCAAACAAAAATTCATCTTAACTGGCTCTCTGGGTTGGGAAGTCCATCACTCCGTTCCATGCTCTGACTTCTGGTTCTGTTGCTGCTTCTTTGATAGGATAGCTGTCTTCAGGATCTAGGAGATTGATGTTGGTCCACTTGACCACTCCTGGCTCTTCCTGGTAAGGAGATGCCTCCTCCAGGTTCTCAGAGGGCTCATTTTATACACCGCACAATGGCATTCCAGGTAATCCTGTTCACAATTACTCAAAGGTGAATCTTATCTGTATCTTCCCCACACCTTTTTACCCATTCAGGAAAAAGCTGTTTGTTGCGTGTTAGAGATTTGGCTGGAAGAGCCATCTTAAATAATTCACTGACCTCGCATCTAGAGAAAACCTTACTTGTAAGAAAATGAGAATAAAAAGAAAATAATTTTGTAGGCTTCTTGAAAAAGTACTTTAGATTTTGATGATGCTTCTAAGTATCTTAGGTACCGCCAAGAATCCCTATTCTGCACTTTGATACTCATTAACATAATTAATCCTCTAGAGTAGATGACTGTCAATATGTGACTTAACAAATGTGAAAAGTCCATGCATGTGACTCAGCATGTGTGAAAAATCCAGGTCACCTGGGAAACCACACAAAGAATAAGATGTCAAAAAAACAAACAAACAGAAAGGCAATGGAGCTGTAAAATGTCAGACATGGGACTGAAGCGGTATCTTGGCTATGGATCCTACAGCCCTGCTATGACAAAGAGTGCCAAGAAGATCAAGTCCTTCTAAGTTCCTCACCCCTCAAATTATGAATTTGAATGTTTGTTAATTTGAATGTATTTAACACTGTTAAATACAGTGTATGTTCTGAACCACCATATTTTGGGACAAATTATTGAGTAGTAACAAGTTATCAGAAAAGGCAAACATAGCCAAAGTAACAAAACTTCTACTGGCACTTTGGAAAACTCCAAATGGGCACATAAGCAAATGTGGCGAAGAAAGCTGATGGTGCCCGGCTATCAAAAAGTATAGCATCTGGGGTCTTAAAGGCTTGAAGGTAAACAAGTGGCCATC
>NW_022111369.1:70022371-70024259 GCF_000313985.2 Echinops telfairi | reverse complement strand
AGCAGGGAGGGAGGGGAAAAATGAGAACCTAATGCCGGGGGCTTAAGTGGAGAGGAAATGTTTTGAGAATGATGAGGGCAATGAATGTACAAATGTTCTTTACACAATTGATGTATGTGTGGATTGTGGTAAGAATTGTATGAGCCCCTAATAAAATGATTAAAAAAAAAAACATTTACTATCGGAAGGATATTTGGAAAGGCTAGTAGCTTAGTGGTTACATGTTAGGCTGCTAACTGCAAGGTCAGCATTTCAAAACCACTCATAGGGTTACTATGAGTTGGCAAAGACTTGATGGCAGTAAGTTGTTTTTTGTTTTGTTTTTCATATGGATGGAGTTTGGTGATGTAATATGTTTTGTATTGAGTTGCTAACTGCAAGGTCAGTGATTTAAACTCACCAGTCCTTCTGCAGGAGAAAGCAAGGCTATCTATGTAAATAAATATTTAGCGTCTCAGAATCCCAAAGGAGCTGCGCTATTGACTCTGTCCAGTAGGGTCACGATGAGTTGTTAACTCAATGGCAGTTTGATCTTTAGTATCTCGCATTGCATGGATAAGATAATGATTAATCAAATGTTAAATTATATTGTTCTTATTAAGAACCATCAAACACATGAGTGTGCATACACCTGTATGAAGGCGCACACACACACACACACACACACACACACATCTAAAGAAACAGCAGGCGAAAATGAAATGTAAGTAGAGAAAAAAATTCCAGTAGTCAGCACTGAGCTGTCAAATAAACTCACCTTGATATTTGCAGTGATTTTCCTCAAAGGGTCACTTTTAAAATCCTATAGAACACAGTGACCCCGCCCCCCTTTAGTGCCCTGCCCCACAGCTAAGTCCGTTAAAAATCAATTCTCAGTTAAAAATCAACCAACAAGGAAAGTCGAAAAGGAAAAGAGAAAAAGATTTGTCAAAGGGGTTTATTAAAACCTCTTAGCACTTTACACATTTTGGGGTGTCCAGAAATGGAATAATCAGTTGCTCGCTGTCCTGAGAAAAGCTATTTTCTCTCTTTTCCCCTAGACTGTATAAAAAGTATGAGGCCAAAATGCTTGGTCTAAAAATCTCCCTTTTTCCAAGAAGCTAATATTATGGTTTAACTAAGAAAGGTGCTGTGCTTCCAGCAAGCAGTTCCACCAAACGCATTGATTGTTTCCTGCCCACAGATAATCCCGAGTAAGTACGCTCATTGATTTATGTCAGTTCTAAAAGCCCCAATTCTCCTGAATTATTCTAGTGCATTTCAAGCCAAGCAATTCCAACCCACTTTTTATAAATCTATGGACTGCATAAGGAATTTTCAGTCATTTCAATTGGATTTTTCAAATGAATTTATCTGAAACACATTCTTAAATGCCCACACCATCTATAAATATTTCACATTTCAAAATTATCTGTTTATGGGAACCCTGGTACTCTAAGTGGATTTAAATATATGTGTGCTTAGCTCATATACTGTGATCTGTCAAAGACCTTGAGTGTCTCTGACAGCACTTAATGGTTTGATCTGATCATTTGTTTCCACGATGTCTTCAGCAGTAATATTCAATCAAGATTCCTGCAACCACTTGACTTTGGATAATAACAGGTGTAAATCATTATTGCTACGTGCACTTGGAAATGTAGTGCTCTTCTTTAAGTTGACATGATTGCTTATTTTCCTTTCTTACAGTTTACTATATATATGAGCAGCTGACAGATCTTTCTTTCCCTTAGACTTTTACCATCAAATGTTGAAATAGGATGGTGCTTAGAATATTACTAGGGATGATATAATGCAATAAGTCATAATGGGTCCCACAATTCCTCACTTCAGCTTCCCTTTATTAGGTGCATGTAAATGAATTTATCATATGTAATATTTCAAATCT
>NW_022111369.1:70020107-70021914 GCF_000313985.2 Echinops telfairi | reverse complement strand
TCCACAGGCAGCAAACAGCAGGGTGGGTCACCAACAGTCAATAGCTTGGGAGTTTAGCGAAGCAGGCCCAGATTCGACACCAATTGCAAGCAATGCAAGGTGACAGAATCCACCAGGCTGAAACTCAAGTGATACATGCACCAGTAATGTGGTGAAGAAGGTCTTGAAGAAGCCTCAAGCTCTAGCAACATGATCCACAGGTTGTCTTGACCCACAGGTGGTGAAGCTCACAGGTTAAGGCAGAGAACTAGCTAAAGCATCAGCATGCTCCAGCACTCTCTGATCATCAGAGAACAAGAGAAAGGGGTCTGGCCTTGGAGAGCTATTTATCTCTTTGCCCTCCAATCAAGCTGTCTGATTAATTTCACATGTTCCTATTGGCCAGGTTGGCACAATAAACCTATCACAGCATGCAAAATGTATTATGCATCCCTCAATAAAGTCAAGAAAGTTTAGTAGTTTAGTTTCTAGGGTTTTTGTTTTGTTTTGTTTTTGAACCTGAAACTGTCAACTATGGTATAATTTGTTTGATAAAAAATTACAGCATTCTAGAGTTAGAACATATAGCTGCATTTTTTTTCCCAAAGGGGAAAAAAAAGTTACAAAAGTATTAAGCCCGCTGCCCTGGGGTTGATGCAGACTCAAAATCTTACCACTTTCTAATAGATTCTGACTCATAGTGACTCTATGTGACAGAGCAGAACTGCCCCTGTAGCTTTCCAAGAATGGAAATATTTACTGAATTAGAAAGTTGCATATTTCTCTCACAGAGTGACAGACGGTTTTGAACTACTAATTTTGCAGCTAGCAGCCCAGAGTGTAACCCAGGATATCAACAGATCTCCTCATATCAACCCGATGTAGGGTTTCTGAGGCTGCAAATATTTACAGGAGCAGACAACCTTTGCTTCTTCCAGAGAGGTTGTGGCATGTTTGATCACCTACCTTGTAGATGAGAGCAGTCCAAAGTTTTACCTGACAGCACCACCAAGGTTCCTTCCAGAGATTTATAGCCTTAGAGATAATTATGAGGCTAAAAAAAAAGGGTTACAAAATCACAGAAAACTATAGTAAGCCAAAATGTCAAATTTTGAAGCTATTGTTTATTGGCTGCCTCCGTTCAGTTATATAAATTTCTGCAGGCCCTGTTCCCACCTCTCTGACTTATCCCTAAGAATTGTATGTCCTTCTATTTACACTATACCATCATCAGTTTTAGCAACCTCAGGAGACTTAAAGCACTTCGTTAAAAGATTCTTGAGTTTGGGAACATAAAGAAATCTTAAGGGACAATTCTGGGGTAATAAGTGGATAAGGTAAGTTTCCCATCAAAATTCTCATAGGATAGCTCTATTGCCCGTGATAAATAGATGCATTATTGTGATGCAAAAATAAAAAATCCCAACATAAAACTCCTGACCTTTAACATATTAGTGTAATTTTCATTTTTATTGAAATTATATATAATATAGATAACCTATAATAAAGTTTATAATAGCCTATATAGAGAGTCTACAATAAGCCCTTGTGATTGTCTGATGCCTTTCAAGATTGCCTATTGGAAATCCTAAAACTTAGTCACCATAATCTTCTGAATTGATCTGCCTTGAAAAAGGGCCCTGTGGTAGTTTTATAAACTGTTGTCAGAGAGAATTATGACTGAAGGGGTGGAGTTTACCTATCAATCAGATCATAGCCAATGATGCCTCTGTGTGGGTATGGCCTTCTTCTAAGGATTCTGGGAACTACTGTATTGCTCTTGGAGGTGGAAATCACTCTCTCTAGGCTCACTCCCTGGAAGACATTG
>NW_022111369.1:70005936-70018792 GCF_000313985.2 Echinops telfairi | reverse complement strand
ATTGGTACAATATCTGTGTACAAGAGGTTGGGAAATTAACCCAATGAAGATTCAGTCACCCTCCACCTCAGTAAAATTTCTAGGGGTCCAGTTGTGTGGGGCATGTTGAGATATTCCTACTAAAGTGAAGGATAAGCTATTGTACTCTGTATAGAAAGCTCTTTCTTAAACACATATGACTATCTATGAATTTGTTTCTCTAGTTCACCCAGACTAATACATGTTCTGAAAGATTCCCTTGAAATACTCTTAATTGGAGCTTTTTTCATTGAAAGCACCCTTACAAAACAGACAAGTATATTCCTTAAATAACTTGTCTTCAGACAAGTATTCAGAGAATAGCTGTCACCAATTCTTCACAGACTGTTCTAAAATATAGAAAAGTACAATAAATAACCCTACTTATTTTATAAAGCAAGCATAGCCCTGATACCCAAACCAGGCAAAGAGAGAGAACTATATACAAATATCCCTTATGAACATAGGTGCAAAAATTCTCAACAAAGTCCTGTCTGAGAGAATGTAACAATATATCCAAAATAAGCACCATGAACAAGTAGAATTTGTACCAGATATATAGAAGGATGGTTTAACATTAGATAAACAAACAACACAACCAACTGCATAAACAAAACAATAAACAAGAACTACACAATCGTATCAATCAAGAACAGAAAATGAATTTGACAACATCCAGTACCCATTACAGGTAAAAACATGCAACTAAATAAGGATGGAAGGGACATTTCTTAACATAATAA
Source organism: Echinops telfairi (assembly GCF_000313985.2). Lineage (NCBI taxonomy): Eukaryota > Metazoa > Chordata > Mammalia > Afrosoricida > Tenrecidae > Echinops > Echinops telfairi. Next base: position 70,018,031 of record NW_022111369.1, on the reverse strand, counting down.
AAGCCATATACAAAAACCAACTGCCAACATCTCACTCCTAGAGAAAAAAAAATATTTTCCCTTTGAATAGCCAAGGATGGCCCCATCACAATTCTTATTTAAAATTGTGCTGGAAGTCTTAGCCACACCCATTAGTCAACAAAAGGAAATCAAAGGAAAGAAGAAACACTTCTATTGCAAAGAAGAAAAACTTACTATTTGCAGATGATATAACTTTATATGTAGAAAACCCCAAAGATCAATCAAAAGATTGATGAAAACCATTGAAAGATTTGGCAATGTGGCAGGATATAAAAACAATATGCAAAAATCAGTCAGATTCCGATATACTACTGCAGAGAGCTCTGAAAAAGACATTAAGAAAACAATACCATTTACTATAGCCATACAAAATGTGAACTAATTATGAATAAACCTAACTAGGAAATAAAAGACCTTTACAAGGAAAATTACAGAGCCTAATCACAAAAATTCAAAAGGGACCTATACAAAAAGAAGAATATCCCACGTTCATGGGTAGGAAGGCTTAATATTGTGAAAATGTCAACACTACCCAAATTAATCTATAAAGACAACACAATTCCAATCCAAATCCCAACTTCATTCTTTAAATAAGTGCAAAACTATGTAATAATGTCATATGGAGAAAAAAGAAAATTAGAATTAGCAAAGAACTCTTTGAAAAGAAGAAGTCGAACGCCTGACAATACCAAATCTCAAAGCCTATTCCACAGCCGCAGTAGTGAAAACATCCTGCTACCGGTACAATGATATGCACACAGATGGAAACTGGATGGAAACTCCAGAATGGAAACTCCAGAAATAAATTCATTTATCTGTAAGCAACTGATTTTCCAAAAAGGGTGTAAATATTAACTGTTTAAGAGTAAGTCTCCTCAATAAATTATGCTTACAAAATTGAATCTTCATCTGCAGCTAATGAAATAGTGTCATGCATAAAAACTCACTCAAGATGGATCATAGACCTAAATGTAAATCCCAGAGCTATAAGGATCATCAGTGAGAAGACAGAGACAGAATTAAGGATCATATTACAATACATACATATACTATCAAATACAAACAAGATAAAATAGATGACTTGGACCTACTTAAAATAAGATACATGCCTCAAAAGACTTCATCAAATGGGCGAAAGGAGAGTCCACAGACTGAGTGAAGAAATTAGCAATGACACAAAGAAGAGGGATTAATCTCTAAAACCTTTGGACTACTTAAAGACCTCAATAAGGAAAAAGCAAATAATACAATTAAAAAGGTGGCAAAAGATATGAACAGACAGTTCACTAAAAATGACATTCAAAAGGCTGTAAGCACATAAAAATTGCACACCACCACTAGCCATCCTGGGGGTGCAAACCATAACCAGTGGGATATTACTTTACATTGACAAAGAATCCCTATTAAACCGAAAAACCAACAGAAAACAACAAGTGAAGAAGAGGGATTGGAGAAGCTGGAAGTAATTCTCAAGCACTGCTGGTGTACCAGTAAAGATGCAAAAATCTTCTGGAACACTATCTGGCAATACCTAAAACAACGCAGAATGGAAATCTCATATGATCTTTCAATACCTCTGATGGGTATATACGCTAAAAACTTAGAGACATAACAGATGCATCCACTCTCATCCTCATGGCAGCATGTACACAATAGCAATAAGTTGAAAATAGCCCCAAAGTCCATCACTAGAAGAATATCTAAAGAAAATTGGTACATACACACAATGGACTACTATACATAGTTTAAAAATTACTAAGCAACTCCTGAAATGAATGGACCTCATAAAATCTTATGTTAAGCAAAGTAGTTAGTCAATCACAAAAGGATAAATATCGCATGAGATCACTGCTATAATGACAAAAAAGACAAAGACAGGCATACGAGGGGGTATCCAAAAAAAACCCAGTGCTCATTTGTTTTTTTGATGTGAAGGGGATAGTGCATTTGGAGTTCCTTCCACCAGATCAAACTGATAATCAAACTTTCTATTTAGAGGTTCTGAAAAGATTGCATAACAGTGTGCAACAAACAAGACCTGATTTGTGGCAGACAAGGGACTGGTTTTGCCACCAGGACAATGCACCTGCTCACACAGCCATCTCAATGTGACATATTTTGGCAAAAAACCAGCGTGCCTCTTTTGCCCCACCTACCTTACTCACCTGACTTTACTCCATGGGACTTCTTTTTGTTTCTATGAATGAAGAGGGAAATGAAAGAGGATCAGTGATTTGACGTCATAGAAGAGGTGAAAAACAAGAACAATAACTGATGGAGGTGCTGTCAGCCTTCCAAGAGGATGAGTTTGAAAAATGATTCCAAAAATGTAATCACAGATTTGATGAATGTAATAAGGGTAATGAGGAGTACTTTGAAGGGGATAAAGTTGTAAAAAAATTTAAAGACATTATTTTGGGGAAAAATCCATTATTTGGGGGGTACCCCCTAGTATGTTCTCAGGACATGTAATCATTTTTAGTGAGTAAAACAACAAAGGGTAGCTTACCCAGGGGACAAAATCACGTCACTGTTGTGATTAGGTGGCATGGAGTTAGTTACATAATTCATGCTGCAGCTGTTGTTAGGTGCCATTGAGCCACAGCTACACTATCCACAACAGAACGAACACTGCTTGGTTCTGTACCTTACTCACAATTGGTCCTATGTGCCATTGTTGCAATTACTATGTCAATCCATCTCTTGGAGGTGCTTCCCATCCTGAAAGCTTTATGTCCTTCTTCAGGGACTAAGCTCTCCTAAAGACATGTGCAAATGTTGTAAGATTAAGTTTCACAAGCCTTGCTCCTAAGGACCACTCTGGTTGTACTTCTTCCAAGATGGAATTGTTTATGCTTTCGGCAATAATAAATAGTCTTAACCAGCACCACAGTTCATCAGACGTCCTATTTGCTTTAGCTCCTCTATGGTTGGAGTCAAAGAATTCTCAAACTACAGAATGTTATCATTGATATCATACACATGTAAAATTTAATTTAAGATTATCCCAAAATGGTTCTATCAGCACATTTACAGAGAACGTCTAGAAGTTCAGACTGGATTCAGAAGAGGAAAGAGAATAAGGAATACAATTTCTCTTGTCCAATAGAGCTTGGATCAAAGCAGAGAATACCAGAAAAATGTGTTCCACTTAATATTTAAAGGCATTCAATATGTGGACCACAATAAACTGTGGATCACCTTGAGAAGAATGGTATTCCCGAACACTTCATTGTGCTCATTTGTAACTTGTACATGGATTAAGAGGCAGTTATGTGAACAAAACAAGGGAACATTGCATGGTTTAAAATCAGGAAATGTGTGCATATGCAATATATGTGCTGAGTAAATCCATGTGGCATCAGGATTGTAGGAAAGCTTATTAACAATTTGCGGTATTCAAATGACACAAATTTGCTCGCTGAAAGTGAGGAGGACTTGAAGCATTTGCTGATGAAGATCAATGATTGTAGCCTTCAGGATGGATTACAACTCAATGTAATGAATACCAAAATAATCGCAACTGGACCAGGAGGCAACATAATGATTAATGGACAAAATGTTGAAGCTGTCATGGATTTTTGTCTTACTTAGATCTACAAACAGTGCTCATGAAAGCAGCAGTCAAGAGATCAAAAGATGTACTGCATTAAGTAAATCTTCTGCACAAGACCTCTTTAGAGTATTGAAAAGCAAAGATACTTCTTTGAGGACTAAGGTACACCTCACCCAGGCCATGGCATGTGCTATTGCATCATATGCATGTGAAAGTTGGACTGAATGAGGAAGACATTAGAAGAATCGGTGCATTTAAATTGTGGTGCTGGAGAAGAAAATTGAAAGTACCATGGAATATTAAAAACACAGATCTGTTTTGGAAGAAGTAAGGCCAGAGTGCTCCTTAGAGGCAAGTATGACAAGCCCTTGTGTTTCATAATTTGGACATAGTGACAGGAATGACCAGTCCCTGGAGAAACACATCATGTTGGCTTAAGTGGTGGGTCCGCAAAGGAAGAGAAAGGCCCTCAGTGAGATGAATTGACGCAGTGACTTCATCAATGGGCTCAGACATAGGAACAATTGTGAGACTGGTGCAGGAACATGCAGTGTTTCCTTCTGTTGTGTGTATGATCATCCAGGGTCAGAGCCAACTTGATGGCATCCAACAACAGAAACAACACTCTATGATCAAGAGCAAATTTTTTAGTCTCCCCTGACATCCATTTTGATTCTTTCTTTCTTCTCCTTCTTTCTTTCTCTCTCTCTTTATTTCTTTCTTCCAAACCTTTGGAATAGAAAATTAGAAATAATCAAAAAGAGATGGAACACATAGCAATCGATATGCTAAATGTATTTGACTGAAAAAGACTGGGATTAACTTTGTTGAATTCAAAATCATATGATTTACTCTATGCCAGGAACCACACAATCAAGTGTTATGACATTACATTAATTGTTGAAAAGGATTTTTAGTAAAATGTTGTCTGTAATAAGGTTATATCAATCCACCATCTGGAAATATAATCAATACAGCTTTATTCAAATTTATGTTCCAGCCTCTAAAGTTACTGATGACATTGAAGAATTCTACCAAGTTCTTCCTTGAAAATTGATCAACCATGCAAAGAAGATAAACTGATAATTATCGGCGAATGGAATGTAAAGGTTGGAAACAGAGAAAGGAATAATAGTTTGAAAATATGGTCTTGGTGATAGAAATGTAGCCTGAGATTGCCTGATAGAAATTTCTAAGACCAATGACTTGTTCATAGCAAATCCCTGTTTTCAACGATTCATAAGGCTTTGGACAGAACTAAAATTGACTAAATCTATGGAAAGATACAATGGAGAAGTTCAATATCAGCAACTAAAATCAGGCCAGGGCTGATTGGAACAGGCTATCAATTACTCATGTGGAATTTCAGGTAAAAGCTGAAGAAGACAAAAACCAAAGTTAATAAGAACCAACATATGACCTTAACTCTCTCCCACCTTAATTTCAAGAACATCATAAAAATAGATTTGCAGCATTGAACACTATGATAGAAGATCTGATGAGCTGTGGGAGGACATCATGAGCATCATTCATGGAGAAAGCAAAATGTCACTAAAGATAAAAGAAAGAAAAAGATCAGTGTGGATGTAATAAAAGACTGAAATTTTCTCTTAATCATAAAGCAAGTCATGCAAACAGAAGAAATGATGACGTCAAAGAGCTGATGAGAAAACTTCAAAAGCAGCTCGAGAAGACAGTAAAATATTATGAAAAGTGCAGATATCTACAGTTAGAAAATCATACAGGAAAAACAAGCTCAGCATATCTTAAACTGAAAGAAGTCAGGAAAGAATTCTGAGTTTCAATATTAACAGGTTCCAAGGGATAATATGGAATGATGCAGGAAGCACCAAAAGAAGACAAAAAGAATACGGAGTCACTGTACCTAAAAGAAGTAGTCTACATATCACTATTTCAGAAAGTATCATGTGTCAAGGTCCAATGGAATTGAAGGGAGAAGTTCAAGCAGCACTAAAAGTATGAGCCTGAAACATGACTCCATTACTTGATATAATGCCAAGTGAAATATTTCAACAAGTTTCAGAGCACTGGAAACACATCTAGTCTTGCCAAGAAATTTGAAAGATGGCTACTTGACCAACTGACTAGAATTGGTCAGGAGTTCTGTGGCAGTTACATAATCTCCTTTCAACTTGAGAAGGTGTGGAGTCTAGCCTGAAATCAGGTCGCAGCTTGATGATCTCATTTGGAGGCACGCTGGAGATAAATAACTCACTGGAGGCCAGACACACTCTCTGTTCCGTCCTTCTGCTGACAAGACACATGGAGCTACACTGATCTAGCCAGAGCCCTGGAGCTGAAAGGGTCACGTGGAGAACCACGTTAGTGCTGAGATGCATCTACCACCACTGGATCTACAAGACTTTCCACCTTCTGGCCTGTGATCTTCTTGCATTTGACATCATTGCATGTGTTGTGTGAGTTTGAAGAGGAACTTATAGACTGGTGTCAGACATACGGGCTAATATCAGACTTATGGGCTTGATCTGGACTAAACTGGGATATTTTATCGATACACAATTGCTCTTTTCTATAAAGCTTTTTCTTATACACATAAGAGTGTCTCTGGATTTGCTTTTCTACTCTACCTAGACTAACACAAGCTCCCAGTGTCTCAGAAGAGGTAGTAGAACAATGGATATCATTGCTGACGTCCATTGGATCTTGGTTCAAAGTAGCAAAACAACTAAGATGTTTATATGTGTTTATTGACTATGCACAGGAATTCAACTGTGTGGATCATGAAAAACTATGGATAACCTTGAGAAGATTGGGAAATCCAGAACAGTTCACTGTGCTCATAAATAACTTGAACATGGATCAAGAGACATTTGTGCAAATAGAGCAAGGAAATCCTGCAAGATTTAAAGTCAGTAAAAGTAGTATACTTCAGGGTTATATCATCTCACCATATTTATTCATTCACCAGAGAAGTTGGATTATATGAAGAATGGAGCATTAGGATTGGAGAAAGGCTTATTAACAACCTTCAATATACAGATACACAACTTGCTACCTGAAACTAAGGAGGACTTGAATCACTTGCTGATGAAGACCAGAGATTGTAGCCTTCAGTATGGATTACAGTTCAATGCAAATAGACTAAAACCGTCACAACTGGAACAATAGGTAACATCATGATAGATAGAAAAAAAGGTTGAAGTTGCCAAGGATTTTATCTTGCTATGATCCACAATCATGAAAGCAGCAGTCAAGAAATCAAAAAACATGTGGCATTAGGTAATTCTACTGCATACAACCTTTTTGGAGCATTGAAAAGCAAGGATGTTACTTTGAACCATCAGGCTCACCTGACCCAAGCCATGGTATTTTACTTTGCCTTATATTCCTGTTGGGAATTCAATAAGGAAGACCTAAAATGAATCAGTGCATTTGAATTGTGGTGCTGGCAAAAAATACAGAAAAAGCCAAGGACTGCCAAAGGACAAACCAATGTCTTAGAAAAAGTATGGCTACAATGCTCTTTCGAGGCAAGAATGGCGAGACATCTTGAAGGAGTGACCCGAGCCAATGCGATTCTCCTCTTCCTCTGGAGAAGAACATCATGCTTGGTAAAGTAGAGGGCCAGCGGAAAGCATGTGAAAATTGGTGAGTTTGGTGCAGGGCCAGGCAGTGCTTGCTTCTGTTGTGGATAGAGTTGCTGGAGGCTGGAACTGACTCAAAGGCACCTTATAACATCTCTCCCTTCCTCCGTTCTGATGTGTAGTTTCCTGTTTATTTTGGATGTGTCTATTGTAAATTCTTTCTGCCCCTCCAAATTCTTTGCATATATTTTTCTTTCACAAAGTTGTATGATAAAACAAAAAGTGAGCCACTCTTTAGTTGCTTTTAACCCCTGGAAACTCCATATATATCAGACTAAACTGCTTCATAAGACTTTTAATGGCTGAGTTTTTCATTGTACGTTACACATCTTTTCATCTGAGGTATTTCTGGGTTAACTCCATCCTTTTTCTTGGCAGCCTAGTATGGTATATGTTTATAATACCCAGAAACTCCAAATATAAAGAAACTTCCTGTAAAAAAATATATTTGGGGGTGGGGTGGGGCGCAAGGTCCTAGTCTTTAATATTGAAAGGAAAAAGATAAATATAAAAAATGTCAGATCTCACCAAAGAAAAGTTGAACTGAGTTGTTATTTATGAGAATCAACTTGAGGATATCAAACACAGGAGGCTCACCATGCTGTTCCTTACACAGTGTATGCGTATGTACTGATCCTGAAAAGCATCCTACTTCACACCCCAAGTGCCTTGAAAGAGTTTCAGGAATATAGTGAGATGAGTACCATCACTAGTTAACTTCAAGTAAGATCTGACCGATGGTGACTTCAGAGACAACTGATCAAAGTATTAGTCTTATGTCATCCTCACCATCACTGACATGCTCATGTCCATGAGTGGGACTATTGTGCTAATCAATATCATTGAGGATCTCTCTCATCTTCTCTTGCCCTTTACTTCACTAACCATGATCGATTCTTCCTGATGATGTTTCAAAGCAAGTGATTTGGACAATATTATGTAGGGATCTATAAATTTTCACTGCTTAGTATTCCAAAGCAGATCAGCAGACACCTTTCTTACTTGTCTTAGTCCAGTTTTAAAGTTCCAAAGAAGTTTGTTAACCATGGATAACTCACTGGTAATTGAAATAGTGGTGGCATTGCTTTCAGTATAACAGCAAGCAAGCAAGCCATCAGAGCAAATATGAAAAAGACAGTAAAGTGATGATATGTGTATTATATGATATATATTATATAGACTGTAATTAATAAGAAGTCCTGATGATACTCTGGGTTAATCATTGGGCTGCTAACTTCAAGGTGGGTGGTTCACCCCTACCAGTAACTCTGTCATAGAAATATGAGGCTTTTTGCTCTGTAAAGACTTATAGTCTTAGAACTTCCAAGGAACAGTTCTACTCTGTTCTGTAGGACTGCTATGATTCAGAACTCACTGAACTGTATTAGATTTGTCCTGGGCTTCCATGTCACTTTCCATGATGTGCATATTAAATTATATTAATTTATTTTGAAATGAGGAAAAATGTGAATTTGGAGAGCTTTTCTACCTCTGAAAATGAAAAACCATTCAGAAAAATAAGGCTTAGGGAAACAAAGAAACATGTATTTATACGTTTATAAATGTTTTATTACTTTATATTTGCATTTGCTAAATTTAATCCTTAATTTGTAGCTGAAGGAAGTAGAGGGAAAATTGAAGGTTTATTAGTGTTTGCATTGTGTTTGAACATTGACTGAGTAAAAGGAACTTTCAGTCCCGTAATCTTAATTCAAATTTTCCTTTTTACATTTGATAGGTTATAAAATGTTATATGTACCTACTGGGAAAAAGGCAATGAATAAAGAGAGTTTAGATTTATAGTATTGTACAAATTCAGGGGTAAAAAGCACAATTGCAGGTAAGTGTGTGATTACTATAATCAGTACTGACTGTATGTAACTCATAAATCCTCCCATCTGGATTCCAGTTCATATAATAAGGCATTCACGGAAGCCTTGTTAAGAGCTCAAAGAAAACTAGCTTCTGTGTAATAAGTGGATCTGTTAACATTTTCCTATTTGTATGTATACCTTTCTTAGTCAACTTTAAATAGATACTTTTAAGTAAAGTTTATAAGCACTACATGGGGTCTTTATTTCCTACTAGTTTGCTATCAGTAAACCAAAGGGAGTTCATAATACTTTTTCTTTTCAGTTCAGACTGTAGGACAGCCACCATGTTTAGGCAACTGCTTATCAAAAGGCAGCATAATATCTTCCAGCTAAAATGTATGTGGTGACTTGAAATCCTTTTCCAAAACGAAAAACTCAGTCATTTATTTTGACTCATAGAGAATCTATAGGGCAGCATAGAATTGCTCCTGTGGGTTTCTCAGGTTGTAACTCTTTATGGGAATTGAAAGCCTCATCTTTCTCCTACAGAGGAGCTAATAGATTTGAACTGCTGACCTTAGGGCTAGCAGCCCAATGAGTAATCTACTATGCCACCAGAGCTCCTGAAATCCTTTTAAGTCTCTCTGAAAGATAATGTTGTGGACCCAAAAGTTTTCTGACATTTCCAATATACAGGGAAGCAGATAGAAAAATAAATACGGAGCTAAGTAGACAATTAAATCAATAGATAAGAAATTGTGTACACAAATGTATGCGATATATTTGCTATATGACATATTTACTTATTATACTCCTCCATGAGAATTAGAAACCCTTCACTTACATAATAATTGCCAATCCAAAGATTTTGAATGAAATCAAAGCACAAAGAGATTCAGAGAGAATTTCTTTTCAGCTTATAATTCATACCATGTTATAACCAATCTCATTCTAAAGAAAGATAACACTGTATTTTACTTATTTTAAGTTCTGGGTTTTACCCACTGCTTGTGAGATGCTATCCACCCGAATAACAAAAGAATGATTAAAAATAATGATCAATGGTAAGTTAGATTTATTTATTTATTTTAGACAAGTAATACAGTGAGTGATGGATCAGACCTTTATCCAAAGAAAATTAATTTATAGCACCCTATTATATCTAATTTTACTCAGCCTAATAGCTTTTGCAAATAAAAAGTGGTAACTTTTATTCAATCCATATTCCTATATTAATCTGTAGATAGTGCATTTTATATTCATATTGGGAAAAATACAATCACCATAACATAATAAAATAATTTGCTATTAATTCAACTAAAAATTCTCCTTTCAAAAATATTGATTATCCTACAATAATCAACTGATATTTGGCACGCTGTTGTTTACAATAATTCAACTCTACAGCAATATAATTTAGAAACTGGCCACTCGACATCTGCTGGTAATCAATTGAAACCATGTTTAATTCAAACTCATGGACAAAAGCATTGCCTTTAAATAACATTACGTTCTGACTACCTGAAACCCAATTTTAAAGCCACTGTTCTTTCCTCAGCACAGATAGTACTTAGGTGAGAGAAAGAGAATAAAACATTTCATGGTACTTATACATATTTTAGCTTTGGAAAAGATTGTGGGTTGTGATAGGTATTTTTTAATTGAGTCTTTTGTTACATATTTATATGGACCATCATCTGAGGGATTGTCAAGATTTTGCTGAAGGGTAATATCACATATCAGTGAATCACATATTAGTTACCTCAGATGTCTTACAATTGAGATCACCTTAAAATATCCAAAAGTAAGAGATTTTCTTTGAAAGAAGACACATTTGCATTAAACATTAAAAATAATAGTGATGGCAGTTAAAAATTCAAATCACATTACCAGATATACTCAAATATAAGCCAACCCAAATATCAGCCAAGGAACCTATTTTAACACAAAAACTGCATTAAAAATCTGTTGAAAAAATTGGCTTATACACAAGTATATACGGTAAGTGAAAGTGTTGCCCTCTTTTTGGTTTTAATTAACATTTATATGGGACATCATCCTTGGCAAAGTAGACTGGTGGTGAAACAGAGGAAGATCATTAATGAGGTGAATTGGCACAATGGCTGCAACAAAGGGCTCAAACATAACAATTGTGATGGCCCAGGACTGAGCAGTGCTTCCTTCTGTTGTACATAGGATCACTATGAGATGGAACTGACTAAACATCTGTGGTAATTACATACACTGTTATCAATTTGAGAATTTAGAATGAAGGGGTAGCGTTTAGCCTGTCATTCAAGTCAGAGCTTGATGACCTCATTTGGAGACTCTAAGGAGATAAATAGCTCCCTGGAGGAAGGACGCATGCTCACTCCCTGCAAGACATTGCTGACAAGGACCCTGATGGATTAACACTGATGCAAACAGAGCCCTGGAGCTGTAGAGCCACGAGTAGATCCACACCAGCCCTGAGATTCTTCTACAGCCACTGGATCCATAAGACATTCCACCCACTGTCCTGTGAACTCCCTACATTCGGTGTCATTACATGTGCTTTCTGAGTCTGAAGAAGACTTTATAGGTTGGTATAGGACATATGGGCTAATTTTGGATTTATGGAACTGATTTGTACTGGGCTGGGATGTTTTCTAAATATTCAATTGCTCTTGTATATGAAGCTCTTTCTTATACACATATGAGTATCTATGAATTGTTTCTCTAGTTTATCCAGACTATACAACAAACAGCACTTAACAACAACAAGGGTTCCTATGGCTAACCAACGAAATACTTTACTATATTTAGTATTTGGTTTTATAAATACAGACTCAAAATATGTACTAAGTGTATATATATAAATGTAGTAATTTGATAGAACATACAATGAAAAGTGAAGATATATGAGATATTAAATTCTTGATTCCATTATCTAACTAACTAGCTAAATGTATCATCGTGCACAATGCAAGTGTTACTCCCTTGATCCATTAAAGCAGGGTTTAATGAGATTTCAAGCTTTAAAATCCTATAAAGTACTATTTTGTTATTTGTTGTTTTAAATTTTTAATCATTGTATTA
>NW_022111369.1:70003050-70004808 GCF_000313985.2 Echinops telfairi | reverse complement strand
GTTGAGGGAGTACTTGAATAGAGGCCCAATGTGCATCTGCTACCTTAATACTTAGCATATAAATATATGTACATATATCTATTTCCCTATCATTGCCTATAAATATATTTATACATGTACATGCCTGTATTTAGACATCTATAAATGTCATTTGCCTCCTAGATCTTTCCCCTGTTTCCTTTTACTCTCCTCTTGTCCCACTCTCATGTTTGCACTTCACTCGGGTTTCAATAATCTTCTACTACATTGCTCTTGATCAAGCCCCAGCAGGCATCCTATAGCCTCCTCACCATCGACATTAGATCATTTGTTGTTCCCTTGTCCCTGGGTTGGTTGACACGTATTGAGAGTTCTTACAGATATCATAGAAATCCATAATTCAATCACATCAACAAGTATTGTACAATTACCACCACAACCAGTTTCAAAAATTTTTCTTTCTGTTGAACTCCTTGATATCCCCTTAATCCCTCCTCCCCCACCTTACCCCCCAGGAACCTTTCTTCTTTTTTTCTTCTTCCCTATAATAGTTTCTGTGTGTGTGTGTGTGTGTGTGTGTCATATCTTACACAATCCAACATATCCTATCACATGCATTTCTGTTATTCTTTACCGTCGAGTGGGGTTATATAGTCATCCATGCTTTCAGCTCCCTATGCCCCCTTTCCCTCCTCCCTCTTCATGTAGCCCCAGGGAACCATTACTCCTGTTACTATTTCTGAACTTTCCTCTATCTTGGCTTTCATGTACTGAACAATTGTAAATAATCAAATGAACATACACAAAATAAAATGATTTATGAAGTAAAACAAATAAAAATCATAGTAGTAAGGGGAGGAAATATTAAAGAACTAGAAGACAGTTATGTGGCTCTTCAGTGCTATACTGCACCCTGGAATTTTCACCCCTTCTATGTGGCCTTTCTGAGAGGCACTGTCCAATTATCTTACAGGTGGGTTTTGAGTCTCCACTACATCCATGCCCCTTAAAATTGACTTGATTGCTTTTGTTTGAACGCTGATACCTCTTCCCTTCGACACCTCATGATCACACAGGCTGGTGTGCTTGGCACACAGCACACAATTCCCAGGCACGAGGCAGATCAAATCCAATAATTCATACATCATCCAAAAAAAAATACAAATTACACCTGTGCTGAAAGATATTCTCCCCCTATCCATTTAATAGGCTGTAAAGGCACACAGAGTTGTGAAGGAAGGAAAACTAAGGCTATGGGGTGTCAGGCCACTAACCTACCCAAGGGAAGGGTATTTTTTATGTCTCCACAGGAAAGGGAGAGCGAGAGTGGACTTCATTTTGGTGTGCCAATCCTTGAGGGTGCTGTTCCTGCTCAGAGCAGCTCATCCTCAGAGATGACTGCAGGGCCGACCTCAGCTAGTGATGTAACCCCGTCTCTCTAGCTGACAACCCTGCAGGAAATCCCTGAAGATACAGCTTGTGGAGAGCAGGTGGTTAGACCCACACAAATGGGGGCAAATCAAGAGGACAACAGCCCAGTGATGGGGGTGATGCCACAAAGTATCCAACATACCCTGATCATAGGCTTCTGACTCGGCAGGCAGCACTCGCCACTCCATCTGAACTGGTTTGGGATTATCCACAAGGGGGACACACTGAATATCTAAAGGCATAACTTGGGTGGTGGAAGGAGCATTAGACTGCTCTATCCCTGACTGCAGGATTAGCAATGGGGCCATTAGGAGTTCACCTGTCAGGCATGAATGCTGAAGACTAAAA
>NW_022111369.1:70001296-70002907 GCF_000313985.2 Echinops telfairi | reverse complement strand
CCTCAGTTTAAGAACAGTTTGTACTAATAATGTGGCATTGTATGATACTTGCCTTCGGACAGGATTTCTGAGGACAAAATGGTTGCATAAGTGACTGTGGTGAAGAAAGCTTATGTTGCCTACGTATTGAAAGATCTAGTGTTTGGGGTTTTAAGGGACTGTAGTTAAATAAGCAGCCATCTAGCAGAAAAGCAACAAAACAACAATGTCTAAAGAACTTTTTTAAAGAAGTAGATTGATTTAAATTGAAATTCAGTTTCTACATCTGAATTTTTTCAAATCACCTTATCAGGCAAAATGTATTAACAATAATAACAAAGACCTTTGGAATGTTGAAATGTAATATCATGTTGCCCTTCACATATACTAATGTAAATATTTATGGGAGCCTATATAAGCATTTTAGCTTCTTTTTATATATTCTGTGATATTTTGTAGCCATTCTCCTATTTCCTATTCCTTTTGTCAGCCTTAAAGAGAACTTCATTCATGATAAGACATAAAGAATTCATTTGACTTATAAGGTTCAAATTACTTAAACTGCAGTGCTTAATCCATCTCCATCAATGTTTCCCTCAGGACACAGGGAATACATATCTATGTTCAGCATCTGGTCACTTATTTAAGTAATGAATACATGCATTGCAAGTATAGTGCAGATGTCATTTGATCTCCTTTTGTTACAAAAAATGAAAGCAAAGTCCAACTCCGCATTAGGCCAACACCAATATCTATGAGGTAAAGGTTACACATACCTCTGCCTTCCAACATTCTTTATTCTAACACCAAAAATCCCTCCCACATTTCTTTACTTCAGTGCTAGTTTTGAGAATCCATTGCTATGCCACACAGAATGTATGGTGGTTTAATTAGGGAAGTTAAAAGGTTACAGTCAGTATCAAATTTAGTCAGAATATATCAGTTTTCAGTTAAGGGACCCTCTTCTCAGTTTGGGCCATAGGCATACATCTCTCTGGTTAGGTCTCAGACCTGAGGTGCGAAGGGCTTTGCCCTGCTTGGGAAAGTGTTAAAAGATCCTTTAGGACTGCCAATAAATAAGGTCACTGATCTAAACCTCAGGCCCAAAGAGTTTGGCTCTCGCTGTGTGAGATGGAAAACAAATCTCTGTAAATTTTAAACAGAAGCAACTCAAGTCTCCTGTACAAAAGTTGTGGACTTAGTCTGTGGGTTGATGCTACTTCTTCTGCCGCCGTGCCTTCTCTGCCACTTCTTTGCCAGCTCTAACTCACTCTGTGGTCATATTGCTGTCTCCTAAATCAAAGATATCCAACCTAGGGATTTAGGAATCTAAAGAAAAAATTTCTCACCTACTTCTTCTTTCTTGATGTTTGTGACATTTCCATCCCTACTTCTGAGATGACCTCTATAATATTATAATTTTATACTACCTATTTGCATAGTACCACCCAATCACTTACTTGTATGTGATATATTATTCTATAATTTGCTCCTCCTGTTAGGTTATAGTACTTTGGAATAGAATGTGAAAATTATAGAACAGTATAATTAATGTAACGTTCAAGTAGAATTTTGCTAAAGATGCTACAATGGTTTCAGGGAACTGCCCGAAGTTCAGGCTGGATTCAGAAG
>NW_022111369.1:69998892-70000371 GCF_000313985.2 Echinops telfairi | reverse complement strand
GTGAGGATAGTGGAAGGCCAGGCGGTGTCTAGTGTTGTTCTATGTGTGAGAGCACCTGACCACACCGCCCACCCCTTTGAGGAGAGGTATTAAGACCACGGCTAGAAAGTTAATATTATGGCCAGGTAATTCCACTTACTAGCATGCATGCACGCATAAATGCGGACAGTGATTAAATATATTTGTAAACAGCCTAAAGATCAATTTTAAGCAGCATCTTGATTATCTAAGCTCATTAGAAAAGATTTTCTAGTTCTCTGGTGATAAAGCAAACATTTTGAAAGTAATGATAAATAATTGACACTCATTTAATTTGGCTTCCATGAGGAAGATGCTTTGAAAACATTCTATTATAAATATAAAAAGTACAATATATAGTTTTTCACTTTAATTTATATATACATATATAACTGTATAGTGTTATAACTTTTAAAATAGACAACCAAAATTTATAACTGACTATATATTATTGAAGAAATTATAAGAATTTCATTGTCCTGATCCCTGACCTATTTCTAACCCCTGGGCAATATTCTGTCATGATTCCCTACAAGGGACCCACCTCTAGAAAAATAGCACTGGGAGTCAGTCTTGGCTCCATTGTAAGATTAGAGATCTAGAGTTGAGTGTCTCATCGATTTAACAACATGTGACCTACTGAAGCATATAGTTGTATTCACCTGATCAGGCATGAACTATACCATATTGCTGAATTACATTCAAGAAGTACATTGAATTATCACAGTATCTGAGTCCCCAAACTGCAGCTGTACAAAAGTCTATATACTACCCTTGAGTGCATTAACTCAAGTTGTTTTCTATGTTTAAAAAACCACTGGTTAAGAGATTACCATTCTACATTGGGATAAACAGCAAAAGAGTTCAGTGCATCTGTCATATAAAAGGGGAAAGAACCACAAGGTCACAGGACAATCATTTCTCATAAAAAAATCAACCAGTCCTGATATTAGAATTATTTTATGTGACTGTTCTAGAATGGCTTACTAACTTATTTTTCAAATCTCTCCAGTGAGACGTCTAAGATTTTTTTTGTGTGTGTGAAAATATATACCCATACATTTCAATCCAAATTGACTTTCTAATTATGGTAAATTTATAATTAAATTATGTCAAAGTTACTACCATATGTATTACATATTCAAATCACATGGTAATTATTTAGAATCAAATTTACAAGAGTGGGTTTGTATTTTTGGTCATATAAGGGGATAGCCCCCAGAAAAGCAGGAAAAAAGCTCCATTGAGTGGAACTTTTGTAATATGCATTTTTCCCACTAAGTGAGCATCCAGCAACTTGCTCTGAGTTAGTGCACTCAGGGGTGTCACCTGGGAAGGTTCTCTCTGGTCACAATGAACCTTTTCATGCAAGCATTTTTGCTTGAACCTTGTTTTTTTTGTGTGTGTGATGGCAGATTAAGAGAACAGCGTGCTGCTGTGAAATTTTGTTTCCTGCTTGGG
>NW_022111369.1:69996296-69997791 GCF_000313985.2 Echinops telfairi | reverse complement strand
GATAATGCTTCAAATTTTTATTTTATGAAAAATCTCAAAGTGAATCTTGTTTGGTGGAAAAGTGCTTTCCAAGTAGTGAATCAAGAATCTTGGATTATTTTATCCTATATCTTAAACATACTGAACACCTGGTTTGACCTTCTGCAGAAAGTGAGGGGGAAGAGCCCATGATGAGGTAACAGATACCTTCAAGCCATTGTATCACATTGCATGTATTAGAAGTAGTCTCGTTGCCCCACCTACATGGAAAGCGAGTGGAGAAACCCCCTGTTGAGCAGTCCCTTCCCAGTGCCAGCTTAATGTTGTCCTAGACTGATCACAGTGTCTTATCTAAAAGAAAGTTTGACAAGATTTTATCCCTTTGCTGATTATTGCATATTCAACACAGTGACACCTAAAGCTGCTTATGTTCCTTACTGAATCAGCAAAGTATGCTGACACCACCAGATAGGAAAGCCTTCTCTTACAAATTATAGAGTTATAGAAATTGAATTTGTCATACTTTTATTAATTCTCTCCCCATATTATTAGAACTCTGGACTCTTCCCGCTTTACCATTTCGAGCAATCTGTACAATATGGATAAAGCACAGTAACACACTACAGAGCACATGCAAGCCAAATTTAGGATTAAGACAGCAAAGAGACACTGAATTTTGAACAAGCCTTGGGCTGGAAACAGATGCCTCAGCCACTGAGAAGGTATGTGTTTTCCCAAAGGGCTGGCTGAGAGCACCTGGGGTATTGCTGCTTTGGTGTTCTGCCCACCCTGCTGAGCAGGCGGGGCATTCCAACATGACTTCCCAAGATTACCTCGATTGAATGTTGATCATCATTTTAATTGGCAATGAGTTTCCTTTCTGCTTGCAACAGCTAGTATTAATACTCTATGAGGCTATAGAATATTGCATCATAAATATCAAAATGAATCTCTCATTTATTAGAATCTCTGCTTTCATTCCCTATTTTTTTCCTCTCTCATGTCACCTGATTTGCCACAATAATTATGTTCTCTTCCGTGGGTTAATTCAAATGTGCTTTCCATTCTACTGAGGCATTAAACTCACTTGTTTTTATGTGACCTTTTTGACGTTAACTTCATTGAGGGAGAAATCACTAGAGGCATTTCATAATAACAGTGACAATAATTCCTACAGAATTTCTTCCATCCTGGACAAAGTGTCTCTTTTATGATAACTAAGATTCTAGTGATACCCAGCTCCCATCGGTTACTCATAAACCAGATCATCTTCCAGAGAACACAAAACATGCATTTAATTTCTCTGGGTCAGGTAAGGTTTTCTGTATAATAATGACTCTCAGGGAGAAGCTAACTAAATACCAGAGGCTTCATTGATGGTGGAATAGAATAACTTAGTTTCAGCATTGTCTTTACAGGAGAAGGATGTACAAATGCCCTCATGTCTCTTAAGTTAAAATTGTTTTTGAAGTACAATGTATGTGAATCAAATGATTGTATAGAAAAATGGGACTTT
>NW_022111369.1:69994784-69996196 GCF_000313985.2 Echinops telfairi | reverse complement strand
TCGCTGTGTGAGATGGAAAACAAATCTCTGTAAATTTTAAACAGAAGCAACTCAAGTCTCCTGTACAAAAGTTGTGGACTTAGTCTGTGGGTTGATGCTACTTCTTCTGCCGCCGTGCCTTCTCTGCCACTTCTTTGCCAGCTCTAACTCACTCTGTGGTCATATTGCTGTCTCCTAAATCAAAGATATCCAACCTAGGGATTTAGGAATCTAAAGAAAAAATTTCTCACCTACTTCTTCTTTCTTGATGTTTGTGACATTTCCATCCCTACTTCTGAGATGACCTCTATAATATTATAATTTTATACTACCTATTTGCATAGTACCACCCAATCACTTACTTGTATGTGATATATTATTCTATAATTTGCTCCTCCTGTTAGGTTATAGTACTTTGGAATAGAATGTGAAAATTATAGAACAGTATAATTAATGTAACGTTCAAGTAGAATTTTGCTAAAGATGCTACAATGGTTTCAGGGAACTGCCCGAAGTTCAGGCTGGATTCAGAAGGGGGCAAAAGGGATCACTGTTGATGTCCAATGGATCTTGACTGAAAACAGAGAATACCAGAACGATGTTTACTTGTGCTGTATTGAATATACAAAGATATTAGACTGTGTGGACCATCACAAATCACAGGTAGTCTTGGGAAGAATGGGGTCTCCAGAACCCTTCCTTGTGCTCACGTGGGATGTATGCCTAGATTGAGAGAGGCAGTTGTGCAAACAGAACAAGGGAACATGGCACGGTTCAGAATCAAGAAATGTGTGTGTCAGGATTATATACTCTCACCATACTTATTCAATCTGAATGCTGGCCAAATAATCAGAGAAGCCAGATTATATGAAGACTAATTCAAGATCAGGATTATTAACACCTGTGGAAGAAGGCTTATTAACACCTGTGATATGCAGATGACACAACCTTGCTTGCTTAAAATTATGAGGACTTGAAGCACTTGCTGATGATTAATTGCAGCCTTCAGTATGGATTTCAACATAATGTAAAGAAAATCAAAATCCTCACAACTGGGAAATAGGTAACATAATGATAAATAAAGAAAAGATGGCACTTGTCAAGTATTTTGTCTTGGTTGGATGCACAATCAATGTTCATGGAAGCAGCAGTCAAGAGATCAAAGAACGCACTGCATTGAGTACATCTGGTGCAAAGGCCTATTTAAAGTTTTGAAAAGTGAGGCTGATATTTTGAGGACTCAAGTGAGCCAGACCCAAGCCAGGGTACTTGTAATAATCTCATATGCATGTGAAAGTAGGACATTGAATATGGAACACTGAAGAAGAACTGATACATTTGAATTATGGTGCTGGTGAAGAATACTGAAAGTACCATGGAGTGCCAAAAAATCAAACCATTCTGTCTTGGAAAAATTACAGCCAGAATGCTCC
>NW_022111369.1:69992670-69994070 GCF_000313985.2 Echinops telfairi | reverse complement strand
AGCAACTTGCTCTGAGTTAGTGCACTCAGGGGTGTCACCTGGGAAGGTTCTCTCTGGTCACAATGAACCTTTTCATGCAAGCATTTTTGCTTGAACCTTGTTTTTTTTGTGTGTGTGATGGCAGATTAAGAGAACAGCGTGCTGCTGTGAAATTTTGTTTCCTGCTTGGGAAAAATGCAGCAGGACCTGTTGTGATGTTGAACACAGCTTACAAGGACAACACTATTAGAAAAACTGAAGTGTACAAGGATTTTCTCATTTCAAAAAGGGTGAAATACCAATTGAAGAAAACCTTGTTCTGGATGGCCTGAATTTCCTCAAAAGATGAAAATGTCAACAAAATTTGAGTGCTTGTGTCCAAAGACACACAATGGACCATTAAAAATCTGGGGAAGATATATGGACTATTTTGGAGCTGGGTTCAACAAATTGTAACAGAAGATTTGCGAATGAGAAGGGTCGCTGCATAATTTGTGCGTCAGGCTCTTACTGACCAGGAAAAAGAGCTTCCAGTGGAAACATGCTGTGCTTTGAAAGAACAGCTCCAAAGCGACCCAGACTTTTCCTACAAGGTCATTACTGGTGATGAGACATGGTTCTATTCTGACAACTCTGAAAGCAAATAGCAATGAAGCCAGTGGAAGATGCCACCGTCACCTCACTCTCCAAAAGCTCTTCAAGTGAAATCAAAGATCAAGACAATGCTCTTTTTGTTGTTTGTTTTTTAAATTATGAGGTGGATGGTACATTTGGGGTTTGTTCTACCACTCAGACCATTAATCAAGCTTTCTGTAGAGAGTTTCTGAAAAGATAGTGTAACAGTATGCCGAAAAGAGCCTGATGTGTGGCAGATGGGGGACTGGTTCTGCCATCACGACAATGCACCTGCTCATGCAGCCATCTCAGTGCGCCAGTTTTTGGAAAGACACAGCATGCCTCTCTTGCCCCACGCACCTTATTCACCTGACCTCACTCCATGAGCCCTTTTTTTGCTTCCACAAATGAAGAGGGACATTGCAGGACAGTGATTTGATGATGTAGAAGAGGTGAAGAAAATAAACAAGGGAGATGTTGTCAACCATCCAAAGAGATGAGTTTGAAAAACGTTTCCAAGAATGGAAACACAGATTTGACAAATGTGTTAAGTGTAATTGAGAGTACTTTGAAGGGGGAAAGGTTGTTTTGTAAAAAATAAATAAATCAATGACTTTGAAAAAAAATCCGGGTTTTTTTTTTGGATAATGCTTCAAATTTTTATTTTATGAAAAATCTCAAAGTGAATCTTGTTTGGTGGAAAAGTGCTTTCCAAGTAGTGAATCAAGAATCTTGGATTATTTTATCCTATATCTTAAACATACTGAACACCTGGTTTGACCTTCTGCAGAAAGTGAGGGGGAAGA
>NW_022111369.1:69989366-69991519 GCF_000313985.2 Echinops telfairi | reverse complement strand
GGACACACCAACTGCTGTGCAGGAGAATGGTGTGGCACTCTGCTTGTGTGAAGAACAGCCTGGGGAGCCCAGTGCCGTAGTCGCACTCTGCACTATGAGGTCACTAGGAGTCACAATCTGCTGGACAGCAAGCAGGAAATCTGGTTTGGGAGATTTTCCCACCACTTTCTGATGGTTCCACTAATCACTTCTTCTCTTTTAAATCAAAATACTGAGACTCTGCATGGCACGCTAAGTTAAATTAGGTATTGAATTACTCTGATTAAAGAAGCAACAGTGCTGTTACCCATAGCAAATTGTTTTGCTTGTTATTTGAAAATATATTTGTGATTACATTTAATTTTTATTTTGAAGTTTCCTATACCATTTCTCCTTGGTCATAAATGACTGATGTTAATCACCAAAAAAGAACATTTCAAGATCTAATCTCAATTTCAACCTTAACAGTGATGGAATGATATTTATACCTCTACAAGGAAGACCAGTTAATATAACTACTATTCAAATTTAGACACCAACCACCAATGCCATGGATTTCAAGCAATGAAAATTGTGTATCATGTTCCACATACTGATTGATGATGCATACAATCAGGATGCATTGGTAATGCCTGGTAATTGGAAGCCGATATTTGAAAGCAAGGAAATTGGCACTTACAAAGCTTGGTTTTTGAAATATAAATTACCCCTGGAAATACAAAGCTTGGTTTTTGAAATATAAATTACCCCTGGAAATACATAAAATAATTTTGGAAAAACACAATGACTTAATCATTAGAAATATGTATTTTCAACAGCATTAATGGTGACTATACACAGGAATCTCACAAGATGGAATATTTAAGAATCAAGTTAAGTTTATCTGTGGAAAGAGATGAAGGAGAAGTTCAAGAACAACAGTGAGAAAGATGCTAGGGGTTGACTAAGGACAAGGCTTTTATTTACTTATGCGTAAGTTCAAGTTGAACATGAACAAATTAAAGGAAGCTCATGAAACCCACAGTACAACTTGGGTAGTATATCACCTGTACTTAGATACCACCTAAGAAAAGATTTAATACATTGACCACTTGTCTAAACCCAAAATAAATATCAGGAAATTATCTGAAACTTGATTTTGAACACAAAATATCTAAAGTAAAAGGCAGAAATGATAAATAAAAAGGCTTAAACAGAAGATATCAAAGGGCAGCTTGAGAAGACAGGTTGTCGTTTAGTGCCATAAATTAGTTCCAGTTGATGGTAGCTCAATGTACAACACAAGGTTATCCAGTAGAGCATGATTCTCACAATTGTTGGTAAGCCCGTTGGTGGTTGTTACACAATTTTATGTCAACTTGAAGATACAAAAGTGTAGGTGTGGAGTCTAACCTGTCAATCAGGTCACAGCTTCATGGTGCTTCCTTTTGGGCTTAGCTTTCTCATAAGGCGGGTCCTAGAAACCTTCCCATCTCTCTTCCTGCTGGCTGATCCTGGTGGCTGCTATCCCTGTGATGCAGCTGCTGCCATTGGAAACACAAGACCGCACTCCCCAGCCTGCGACCTTCCCGCATTCTGCATCATTGCATTTGCCTGCCTGAGTCTGAAGAGGAACCTATTGGACTTATGGATTTGAGTTGGACTGGGCTGGAATGTTTTCCTGATCGATGAAGATTCTTGATATCAAGCACTTTCTTACACATATGAATGTCACTGAATGTGTTTCTCCAGTCAACCTGGCCTAACACACCATTGTTTCAGCCATTGTGTCAATCTATCACGAAGAGGATCTTCTTTTTTTTCTGACCTTCTACTTTACCAAGCATGATGCTCTTTTCCAGGAGCTGGTCTCTCCTGATAATATAGCTGAAGTACATGAGACCAAGTCACCATTTCAAATAATTTATTTAATTATTTGTTTCCTTCGTTCTTTCTTTCTTTCTTTCTTTCTTTCTTTCTTTCTTTTTAAGGAGCCTTCGGCCTGTATTTCTTCTAAGACAGATTTGTTTGTACTTCTGGCAGTCCATGGTTCTTTGCCAGCACTAGAATTCAAATACTTAACTCAAATGCATAATTCCCTTCCAGCCCCATAATTCAAATGCATCAGTTCTTCTTCCTTCTTCTTTATTCAGTATCAAAGTTCACATACAAAGGAGGAGATTGATAATACCATG
>NW_022111369.1:69987267-69989266 GCF_000313985.2 Echinops telfairi | reverse complement strand
TAGTATATCACCTGTACTTAGATACCACCTAAGAAAAGATTTAATACATTGACCACTTGTCTAAACCCAAAATAAATATCAGGAAATTATCTGAAACTTGATTTTGAACACAAAATATCTAAAGTAAAAGGCAGAAATGATAAATAAAAAGGCTTAAACAGAAGATATCAAAGGGCAGCTTGAGAAGACAGGTTGTCGTTTAGTGCCATAAATTAGTTCCAGTTGATGGTAGCTCAATGTACAACACAAGGTTATCCAGTAGAGCATGATTCTCACAATTGTTGGTAAGCCCGTTGGTGGTTGTTACACAATTTTATGTCAACTTGAAGATACAAAAGTGTAGGTGTGGAGTCTAACCTGTCAATCAGGTCACAGCTTCATGGTGCTTCCTTTTGGGCTTAGCTTTCTCATAAGGCGGGTCCTAGAAACCTTCCCATCTCTCTTCCTGCTGGCTGATCCTGGTGGCTGCTATCCCTGTGATGCAGCTGCTGCCATTGGAAACACAAGACCGCACTCCCCAGCCTGCGACCTTCCCGCATTCTGCATCATTGCATTTGCCTGCCTGAGTCTGAAGAGGAACCTATTGGACTTATGGATTTGAGTTGGACTGGGCTGGAATGTTTTCCTGATCGATGAAGATTCTTGATATCAAGCACTTTCTTACACATATGAATGTCACTGAATGTGTTTCTCCAGTCAACCTGGCCTAACACACCATTGTTTCAGCCATTGTGTCAATCTATCACGAAGAGGATCTTCTTTTTTTTCTGACCTTCTACTTTACCAAGCATGATGCTCTTTTCCAGGAGCTGGTCTCTCCTGATAATATAGCTGAAGTACATGAGACCAAGTCACCATTTCAAATAATTTATTTAATTATTTGTTTCCTTCGTTCTTTCTTTCTTTCTTTCTTTCTTTCTTTCTTTCTTTTTAAGGAGCCTTCGGCCTGTATTTCTTCTAAGACAGATTTGTTTGTACTTCTGGCAGTCCATGGTTCTTTGCCAGCACTAGAATTCAAATACTTAACTCAAATGCATAATTCCCTTCCAGCCCCATAATTCAAATGCATCAGTTCTTCTTCCTTCTTCTTTATTCAGTATCAAAGTTCACATACAAAGGAGGAGATTGATAATACCATGGCTTCGGTTAGGCACACCTTAGTTCTTAAAGTGATTTGCTCTTCAACAATTTAAGAAGATCTAAT
The DNA here is from genome assembly GCF_000313985.2 of Echinops telfairi. Lineage (NCBI taxonomy): Eukaryota > Metazoa > Chordata > Mammalia > Afrosoricida > Tenrecidae > Echinops > Echinops telfairi. The sequence goes on along the minus strand of NW_022111369.1, from coordinate 69,988,062 downwards.
GGAGCTATTTTCCAATGCAATATGTGCTTTGATCTCTTGACTGCTGCTTCCAGAAGCATTGGTTATGGATCAACCAACATAGAATACCTGACAATATCAATCTTTTCTCCCTTTATCATATGCTATTGGTTCAGTTGTGAGGATTTTTATTTTATTCATACTGAGGAGTAATCTATACTGAAGGTGGTAGTCCATGACCTTTATTAGCAAATGTTTCAAGTCCTCCCCACTTTCAGGAAGCAAAGTTGTGTCATCTGCGTAGTGCAGGTTATTTATGAGTCTTCCTCCAATCCCGATGCCTCATTCTTCTTCATATAGTTCTACTTTTCAGATTCTTTGCTCACCCTGGCAAAATCGTTCTTGATTTTAAGACACAAAGTATTCACGAGTTCTGTTGTAAAGACTCCCTCTTGGTCCACATGCAGGTTCCACATGAGCATAATGAAGTGTTCTGGAACTCACATATATTACAAAGTTCATTATGATTCACTGTCTAATGTCTTTGCATTGTCAATAAAAAATAAGTGAACATTTTTCTGGAATTCTCTGCTTTCAGGCAAGATACATCTGATGTCAGCAATGATACCTCTCATATAGTCCTTTTTGCAATTCAGTTTTGTAGCTACTACTAAATGATTTTCAGCAAAATGTTATTTTCATTTGATATTAATTATACTATTCAAGGAATTCCACATTTTGTGGGGTAACCTTCCTTTGGAAAGGTGTAAATATGAAATTCTTCCATTTGATTGGCGTGGCACCTGTTTTCCTAGTTTCTTAGCATAGACTAGTGAG
>NW_022111369.1:69976108-69986190 GCF_000313985.2 Echinops telfairi | reverse complement strand
TTCATTCTTTTAGTAGCCCATGGAACTTTCAATATCCATTGCCAGACCTAAATTCAAATGTATCGTTTCTTCTTCAAATATTTTTCCTTATCCAATGCCAAACTTTCACATGCATATGAGACTATTGGAAAAGTAACATTCTTGCTTTTCAATACTTTGAAAAGATCTTGTGTATATTTTCCTAAGCAACATGCCTTCTGATCTCTTGACTGCTGCTTCCATGAACAGATTGTAGATCTAAGCAAGAAAAAAGCTTCAATCTTTTCTCCATTGACCATGATGTTCCTCACTGGTCCAGTTGTGAGGATTTTGGTCTTCTTTACCACAAGCTGTATTCCATATTGAAGGTTGAAATCCTTGGTTTTCATCAGCAAGTGCTTCAAGTCCTCCTCACTTTCAGAAAGCCAGGTGGTGTATCATCTGTGTTATTTCAGGTTCTATTAAGCCTTCCTCCAATCCTGATGCAGAATTTTCTTCTTATAGCTTCTCTAATTATTTGGTCAACCTAAAGATAGACCCATCTACTTTGCAAGAAGTATAGCAAGAGGGCTCCTTAGAGGTAAGAATTGGGAGACTTATATACTTCGGACATTTGCAGGAGAGATGAACCCTTAGAGAAGGACATTATGTTTGGTAGTGTACAGGGGAAGCAAAAGAGAAGACGACCCTCAAGGAGATGAACTGACACAGTGGGCTACAACAATGGGCTCAACAATAGAAACATTTGTAAAAGTGGTTCAGGACTCAGCATTATTTTGTTCTGCTATGGCTTGGAACCTTCTCATTGGCACCTAATAACAACATACCAATTAAATAAGTATGGTGGGAGGATATAACCCTGGGGTACACTTTTCTTGATTTTAAACCATGTGATATTCCCTTGATCTGTTCACAGGACTGCCTCTTGATCCATGCACAGGCTCTGCATGAACACAATTAAGTACTCTGGAATTCCTATTCTTCTCAAGGTGACCCAGAGTGTATTAGGATTCACACAGTTGAATGCCTTGGCATAGTCAATAAAACACAAGTAAATATATTTCTACTATTCTATGCTTTCAGCCAACATCCACATGACATCAGCAATGATATCCCTTGTTCCATGTCCTCTTTTGCATTCAGCCTGAACTTCTGGCAATGCCTGTGTGCATTGTGGAACTGTTGTTGGATGATCTTCAGCACAATTTGATTTGCATGCGATGTTAATGACATTGTTCTATAATCTGTGCATTATGTTGGGTCATTTTTTCTTTGAAATGGGTACATATATGGATATCTTCTATTCAGGTGGCCAAGTAGCTGTCTTCCAGATTTCCTAGTAGAATCAAGTGAATGATTTTGCCCATTTTACTATTCAATATGGCATCTGAAACCTTTACTTTTTATTCACTTCTTTCAGTTTAGGATATGCTTACCATGTTCTTCTGTTTTTGTTCTCTAATTCCAAGTCTTTTCTCATTTCATTATAATATTTTACTTCTTCTCAACTCTCCTTTGAAATTTTCTATTTAATTCTTAGCTCCTCTGCTTAAGAGCAAATTGTGGATCTCTTTTTTTCATCCACTTTAATTCTTCTTTCCTCTCTTTTAAATGACCTTTTGCTTTCTTCCTGTTTTTGATATCATCCTACAGTTTTTCAAGTCTTCCACTTTTAAACTTCAATGATTCAAATCTATTATTGAGATATCCTCAAAATTTATCAGGATATTCATAACATTGTAGTTTGCATTTGTGGAGTTGTTTTAATTATCTTCAACTTTAACCTTCACTTGTATATGAACCATTGACAATCTGTTTCACATAGAGATGCTGACCTCAGTTTAATTGAACATATTGTGTTTCTCCACCAATTCTCCCCACAGATATAGTCAATTGGACTTCAGTGTATTCTGTCAGATACATCCATGTGTATGGTCATTGTTTATGTAGTTAAAAAGAATATATGTGCAAGGAATTCATTGGTCTTGTCAAATTCTATCATGGAATCTCCACCTTCTTTCTATCACCAAGAATATATATTTCAAATATTGTTCCTTCAACTTTCTTTCCAACTTTGTCAATAATTATCAAGGCATTCTTATTGAAAGTTTGATCAATTTCAGACTAAAGAAATAGAATTCTTCCATTTTTTTCATCAGTAACTATAATGGATGGTCAATAAACTTGAATAATTACATTAATTGAATTTCCTTGTAGGCATGTAGATATTATCACAGACAACATTGTCCTTCCAAATATATATTGTAAAAAGAAGATATACAAAGAATTATTCAAAGAACAGCTGTTAGAAGATCAAAAGGGAAAAGCATGCCTAGAATTCATCGGGTTGAAAGATATGAAGAAAGAAATCAATTGTGAGTTGTAATATTAAATAATTCAATGGGCAAAAATATTGAATGATATAGGCAGCTTCCAAGGAAAATGGAAGAAATACACAGATGCATTGTACCCCAAAAAGCTTATATATACAACTATTTCAGGATGGAACATATTATAAATATGTTTTGAAAAAAAGTGCCTATGCTTCATTGAAGTTACTGGTATAAAACTAAGCTCCAGTAATCGGCAGAATAGCAACTGAAACGTTTCAATAAGCCAGTTCAGTGCTGAAGGTGCTCACATCTCTTGTCAAGAAATTTGGGAGACTTGGGCCATCCAAGGAAAGAAATTCATGTTTATGCACATTCCAAAGAAGGATGTGAAAATTGGCAAAAAAAATATCATTGACATCACACACAAATAAAATATTGATGAAGATAATTCAAAACTGGTGGCCATAGTACATCGAAAGGAAATTGGCAGACATTTGAGCTAGATTCAGAAGACGAAGAAAGAGAAGGATGTCATGTTAATATCAAATGGATGTTTATTAATACCCAAAATACAGTTACCTGGATTTCCTTGATTGTGAAAGCATAATCAACTGTGTGGATCACAACAAATTATGGATACGATTGCAAAGAATAGCAATTCCATAATATTTGATTGTGTTCATGCAGACGTGTATATAACCAAGTCATTAAACAATAACAAGTGTGGTTTAAAATCAGGAAAGATGTGTTTCAGGATTGCATCCTTTGATTGTACTAATTCCATTTGTGTTGTGTGCTGAGAAAAAGTTTCAAGAAAATGGACTATATGAAGCAGAAAGAATCATTAGGGTAAGGCATTAACAACTTATGATATGCAGGTGACACATCTTTGTTACCAAAAGCAAGGAGGACTTGACACTTGAAAATCAAAGCCTTCCAGATTCAACAAAAGGAGAGGATTGGGGAGAGGGAGAGAAAGGGGGGAGGGAGAGAGAGAGAAATCTCACATATGGACCTATGCCAAACATCATGATAGAGAAAACAATTGAGTTTTAAGTTGTTAAATATTTCACTTTTCTTGGCTCCACAATGAACACTCACAGAAACAGCGTTCAGGAAATAAAATGATGTTTTGTACTGGGCAAATCTCTTGCAGAAGATCTCCTTTAAGGTTTTAAAAGCAAAGACATGACTTTGAAGACTAAGGATCCAAACCATGGTGTTTTAAATCTCCTCATATGCATGTGAAAGCTAGCTAATGAATAAGGAAGACTTTAGAATTGATGCCTTTTCAGTATTTGTCATTGAAGAAGTACAGTCAGAATGCTCCTCAGAAGTGAGATGGATGAGACGTCATTTCATGCACATTACATATTATCATGAAGGATGAGTTGCTGGAGGAGAACATCATGTTCAGTAAAAGAGGTCAATTCTCAATAAGGTGGCTTGAGTTGAGTGACTGCAACAGCAGACGCAAACAAAGCGAGAACTGTGACACGGATGCAGGGTTGGGCAGTGGTAAGCACCGGTTCAAGTGAGGCTGAAATGACTCAAGGGCAACCAACAACAATCATCAGTTTTGAAAAAGTGATAATTAATTATCTGAAAGATATTACTACAAAAAGTTTTGTCCACAGTGTGGTACTCCACTGTTATCATCCTGAATTCATGAATTAAACACACACACCAACTTAAGAAAAATGCCCTGTGATGATTGATATTTTGGTCAACTTGAAGGGGCTGTGATCCTCAATGATTTGGAAAACATCGAACAAGTTGATCTTACTTAATCTAGTACAATTTTATCACCTTCCATGATGTGATATATGTTCTGATCATCCTATCAGTAGTTGGAAGGATATTCCCTTGAGTGTGTGTCTGCCTTCAGAATATAGATTTATTTCCAAGTTATCCTTCCTCCCTCTCCACCATTATATTTTTTAAGCCCTTTTGTGTTTGTGTATGTATCTGTACACACATACAGACACACACACATACAAGGGGTAAACCCCCCAAAAAAATTTATTTTGAAAGCTATGTTTAAATTTTTTTTTTCTTACAAAACAACCTTATCACCTTCAAATTACTCTCCATTACAGCTAATACATTTGTCAAATCTGCAATTCCATTCTTGGAAACATTTTTTAAAGTCATTTGTTTGGATGGCTGATAGCACCTCCCTCATTTTTTTCTCCACCTTATACATAGTCAAATCATTGTCCTTTCATTCCCTCTTCATTTGCAGAAACAAAAAGAAGTCACATGCAGCAAAGTCAGGTGAGTAAGGTACTCAAGGAAAGAAAGGCATTCTGTTTTTTTGCCAAAATATAGCACATTGTTTGTGGATCCAAGGAAGACAAATTCCTTGACAATCTTTTCTTCACTTATCATGATATTATCTGTTCATCCAGTTGTGAGGATTTCGGTCTTCCTTACATTGAGCTGTAATCCATACTGAAGGCTACAATCATTGATCTTCATCAGCAAGTACTTAAACACTTCTTAACTTTCAGCAAGCAAGGCTGTGTCATCTGGATATTGGAGGTGGTTAATAAGATTTTCTCCAATTGTGAAGCTGAATTTTCCTTCATGACATTCATATTCTCTGATTATTTGCTCAACATATAAATTGAACAAGTATGGTGAGAGGGTCACACTATTCCTTGTTTTAAAGCATGCAGTATTTTTAAAAATCATTTTCTTGGGGGCTCGTACAATTCTTATCACAATCCATACATATATCCATTGTGTCAAGCACATTTGTACATTTGTTGCCATCATCATTCTCAAAGCATTTGCTTTCTACTTGATCCCTTAATATTAGCTCCTCATTCCCCCCCCCTCCCTGCTCCCCCATCCCTCATGAACCCTTGATAATTTATAAATTATTATTTTGTCATATCTTACACTGTCTAATGTCTCCCTTCACCCACTTTTCCATTGTCCATCCCCCAGGAAGGAGGTTATATGCAGATCCATGTAATTGGTTCCCCTTTTCTATCCCACCTTCCCTCTACCCTCCAGGTATCGTCACTCTCAGCACTGGTCCTGAAGGGATCATCTCTCCTGGATTCATTGTTTCCAGTTCCTATCTGTACCAATGTGCATCATCTGCTGTAGCCAGATTTGTAAGGTAGAATTGGGATTTCTTGATCTGTTAATAGAACTGCCTTTTGATCCATGTACAAGTTCCAAATGAGCACCATGAAGTGTTCTGTAACTCTCATTCTTCTCCAGGTTATCCACAGTTTATTATGGTCCACACAGCTGAATGTCTTTGCATAGTCAATGAAACACAAATAACCATCTTTCTGTTATTCTCTGTTTTCAGCCAACATCCATCTGACATCAGCAAAGTCCCTTGTTCCATGTCCTCTTTTCAATCCAACATGAACTTCTGTCAATTCCCTGTCAATATACTGTTGCAACCTTTGTTGCATGATATTAAGCAATATTTTACTTGTGTGATATCAATGATATCCTTCTTTAGTTTGAGCAGTCTATTGGGTGACCTTTCTTTGGAATGGGCATAAATATGGATGTGGAGCCATGTGGAGACCCTTGGCAGAACTGAGATGCCTCTACTGCCACTGGATCCACAAGACTTTCCACCCACTGGCGTGTGATCTTCCTGCATTCAGAATCATGCATGTGTTTCATGAGTCTGAAGAGGAATTTGTAGATTGGCATTGGACATATGGGCTAATGTTGGACTTATAGACTTCATGGACTGAGTTGGGATGTTTTCTCAATATTCAGCACCTCTTGTATATAAAGCTCTTTCTCATACATATATGAGTCTCCCTGGGTTTGTCTCTCTGGTCTACCCAGACTAACACAGCTGTCTTCCAAATTTCCTGGTATAAACGAGTGATTGCTTTTAGTGCCTCTTCTGTTTTATTAAAGATTTCATTAGATATTGCATACATTTCTGGAGCCTTGTTTTTGGGTAACGCATTTAGTGAAGTTTTCCCTTCTTCCTTCCATGATTGGTTCTTGCTCACATGCCACCTCCTGAAATGGAGGACTGTCAAGTAATTATTTTTTGTACCAAAAATCATATTTCATTCAGTAAATCTGCACAAGACCTCTTTAGAGTATTTGTAGAGCAATGATGCTACTTTGAGGACTAAGATGCACCTACCCAAGTATTCTTCATTGCATCATATGCATGTGAAAGGTAGACATTGAATAAGGAAGACAGTAGAAGAATTGATGCATTTGAATTGTAGTACTGGATAAGAGCATTGAAAATACCCTGACCTGCTAAAAAACGACAAACTGATCTACCTTGGAAGAAGAAAGGGCAGGATGCTTCTGAGAGGCATGGAGGGCAGTAATTTGTGTTACATACTTTGGACATATTTTCAGAAGCGACCACTCCCTGTCAAAGGACATCATGTTTGCAGAAGCGGACGAGGAGTGAAAAGAGGCAGGCCCTCAGTGAGATGGATGGACACAGTGGCTGCATCAACGGACACAAGCATAGTTACAGTTGTGCGGACAACGCAAGTCCATGACACGCTTCCTTCTTCTGGACATAGGGTTGCCAAAGGTCAGAACAACTAGATGGCACATAACAACAACAACAACAACACAATCCATGACAAAGTACATTGTCTTCTTAAGTGCTTCAAGTCTCTTCACTGGTAGCTAGTGAAGTAGTGTCATATGCATATTACAAGTTGTTAATGAACCTTCCTCTAATCCTAATTTTATGTATTTCTTCAATAATTCTCCATATATGTGCTCAGTGCAGATTAAATGAGTATAGTGAAAGATATAACAGTGAAAGCTACACACATATTTGCTGAATTCAAACCAAATATACGTGTATCTCTCTCTGTGTGTAGATAAATGCCAGGATAATGAAATTTTCCCACAAACTTTTGAAATACCTTCATTTACAATTCGTTTTGCTCTTTTAGAGAGACCAGACTGAGATGTGTCCCTCACATGTCTGGAGTCATCCGTTCCTAAGCCCTATGTAACCTTGAGTATCTATCTTTAGTTTCTCCATTTCAGACATCAACTATGATTTCCTATGATCTGATTTATTTGATTATTGTTTATTACATTAGGGATGCTTTTCTCAATTAAATACTTTATCTCTGAACAATAGAAAACAAAGATTTTATTATACATCAACAACAGCTAAGACCTTTAAAGTGGAATTCAATTATCCAGGATTTATTTCAAAACCTTATTTAGACTTTTAATTATCAGTATTTAATATTATATACTTGTGGATGGATAATAATTCATATGAAAATCCAGGCTTTATACCTTCAATTAACTTAATCATAATTAATTTCATAATAACCTAAAAAGAATGGAATTATTCAAACTAAATCTTAGGCATTAACACCATCTAAAATTATTATGAGTGTGATATTTTTCTGACTCAGAACAGAATAAAAAGGGAAAAATAATCCATGTAAAATATACATAAATATGCTTCATAATAGCAAGAAAAGGAAATTTAATAATATAAATTGAGTAAACTTCTGTGACTCTATGTTGGTGAAAGAGCTATGCACCTAAATTATAGAAAATATTTTTATACAAGGTATGACATTTTACATGAGGACATATGATAATGAAATTGTGAAATTCAAGGTTATCTAAAAGAAATTCTAAAATATCTAAAACATTGCTACTATAGTTTCTGGGCATACATTTAAAAAATGCTGCCATCAGCATTTGGGGTCTTAATGGCTGGAAGATAAACAAGTGGCCAAGTAGCTCAGAAACAACAAAACCCACATGGAAGAAGCCCACCAGTATGTGTGACCACGAGCTGTCGAAGGGTTCGGGTGTCAGGCATCAAGGAACAAGAAATCATGTCATTGTAAAGGTGGGTGAGTGCAGAGTGGAGACTCAGAGTCCATCTGTTGGCAACAGAACCCCCTCCTCCTTCTTGGGGGTTTTTGGGGGGGGGCCAGGTTATTCGGGTGCAGGGTAGCAACGATGAAACATATAACTTTCCTCTAGTTCTTTAATGCTTCCTCCCCCCAATATCATGATCCCAATTCTGCCTTGCAAATCTGGCTAGACCAGAGGATGTACATTGGTACAGATAGCAACTTGAAACACAGGGAATCCAGGATAGATGACTTCTTCAGGACCAGTGGTGAGAGGGGCGAGGCCTGGAGGGTGAAGGGAATGCAGGGTAGAAGGGGGGAACCAATTACAAGAATCTAAGTATAGCCTCCTCCCTGGGGAATGGACAGCAGAGAAGAGGGCAGAGGGAGACGTCGGGCAGTGTAACTTATGACAAAACTATAATAATTTATGACTTATGAAGGGTTCAGGAGGGAGGGGAAGAGGGGAGGGAGTGGGAAAATGAGCAAACGATATTGAGGGCTAAAGTAGAGGGCAAATGTTTTGAGATTGATGAGGGCAACAGGTGTACATATGTGCAGGGTGCTCTCGGTCCCCCTTTATTGTTCAGTCCTAGAGGGAATAGTTCTTTCATGGGCACAGATTTCTTCGGCCTACGTACGTCCACAGGCAAACTGCTTGTGTAAAATTTAAAAAGCCAAAGTCCCCACTTATTTTCCCCTTTTTAGAAAAATCAAAGCACTTGATGAAGAAACAAGGGTTACAGCTTTTGATCTCAACTCATTGCAATGAAGAAAATCCGGACAACTGAACCAATGAAAATCATGATAAATGGAGAAAAGATCGAGGTTTGAAAGATTTTGACTTACTTGTATCCATGATTGATGCTCATGAAGGCAGCAATCAAGAAATCAAAATTATATTGTATTGGGAAAATCTGCTGGAAAGTATGTCATTGTTCCTGCCCCAAGCCATGGTGTTTTTAATCACTTCATTGCCATGTGAGAGCTACCCAACAGCATAATGAATAAGGAAGAATGCAGAACAATTGAGGCATTTAAATTATGGTGCCAGAAGAACAAAGGAATCTGTCTTGGCTAAAGTACAATCAAAATGTTCCTTTGAGGCTAGAATGATGAGATGTAATCTCGTGTACTTTGGTCATGTTACCAGGAAATACCAACCCCCAGTGTGTTAGTCTGGGTAGACTAGAGAAACAAATACATAGAAACTCATATGTGTATAAGACAGAGTTTTATATAAAGGGTAATTTTGTACATGAAGAAAGCATCCCAACCCAGCCCAGCCAATATGTCCGATTTTAGCCTAAATGTCTGATAGCAATCTATAAAGTCCTCTTCAGACTCATAAAACACTTGCAATGACCCCAAATGCAGGATGATCACATGCCAGTGGGTGTGAAGTCTTGTGAGTCCAGCAGCGTTGTAAACATCTCAGTGCTGGCAGGAGTCTCCATGTGGCTTCTCTGGTTCCCAGGACAAGGGGTCCATCAGCGTAGTTCCATGTGTCTTGTCAGTAGAGATCTCCAAGGTAGTGAGGAGAGAGAGAGGCAAAGAGTCTCTTGCCTTCTAGGGAGGAAATGTAGGAGGTCCCAGAATCCTTAGGGGAAGACCATGCCTACAAAGTGGCCTCATTGGCTATATGCTGATTGACAGCCTAGATTTCACCCCTACACTCTTAATACTCAAACTGACACCAGATTATGTAACTACCACACCCAGAAAAGGACATCAAGTTTGCTAAAGCTGAGGGTCAGTGAAAAAAAATAGAATTCTCTAAATGAGATGGATTTACACAGTAGCTGCAATAATGAACACAGCAGAGAAGAGGGAGGGGGAGACGTCGGACAGGGTAACTTATGACAAAACTATAATAATTTATGAATTATGAAGGGTTCATGAGGGA
>NW_022111369.1:69968030-69975941 GCF_000313985.2 Echinops telfairi | reverse complement strand
ACATTTCATTCTGCTGTATGTAGGGTCCCTAGAAAAAATTATGAAAGATGTGGAGAAGCAGGCAGTATTTCTCTTCATGACGTTTCCAGCGCTATCCACACGGTGGTTAATTCCTCAGAAGTGGATGGCCTATCCCTTCTTCATAGTCTGTTCTTAGTTTGGAAGCTCTGCTGAAGCGCGTGCACTTCAAGTGAAACTGCTGCTCTTTTAAACACCAGTGACATAGCTTCCACTGGCACACAAGCCTCTTCAGTGTAACAAATTGTCATGCAAGACTGAATTTCTTAAGGACTTCATCTTGCTGGGCTCCACAAACAATGTTCATGGAAGCAGAAGTCAAGAGACCAAACCGTGTATTGTATTGCACTTTTTTAAAGTGTTGAAAAGCAAGGATTTTGCATTGAGTAATAAGGTGCACCATAATATTCTCAATCCTCTTATATGCACGTGAAAGTTGAATGCTGAATAAGGAAGATCAAAGAAGAATTGATGCATTTGATTTATAGTGCTGGTGAAGATCTGGAAACTACCATGGCGTGCCAGGAGAACAAACCCATCTTTCTTGGTAGAAGTATAATCTGAATGCTCCTTAGAAATGACAATAGAAAAACTTCATCTCACATGCTTTGGACATGTTATCAGGAGAAACAAGTCCCTGGAGAAGGGCATCGTGTTTGGTAAAATATAGGAAAATCAAGAAGGGGAAAGCTTTCACCAAGATTTAGTGACACGGTGGCTACAGCAATGAGCTGAAACATAAGAACCATGATCAGGACGGTGCAGGACTGGGTTTCATTCAACTGTAAACAGTACTGCTTTGAGTGCGAACAGACTCAATGGGACCGAACCGCTCACCAAGCAGTATTTTCTTGTGTTGTCCATTGGGTTGCTATGGGTCAGACCTGATTCAATGGGACTTAACAGAAATTGGTAATGTTGGATTAGGATAGTAAAATAATTTGTAAGTTGAGAGAGAGAGATGAGTTTATTATGAAAAGAATCCTGTAGTCAGAAATTATCGCTGCTGTGTGTTACTATTGAGTAAATCCTGACATATGTGTCGAGTAAAACCGATCTATAGAAACTTTTTCAAATGTGTCCTTTCCAGAATCAAATTTCTGGGCCTTACTTTGAAGGTACATCTGGTTGGATTTGAATCTCCAGTTTTTTAGTCCATCAAGGGACTCCACACTAAAAATCAGCAGAAAATATTTGTGCCACCCAGGCACTTGACACCAAAATAAGCAGACAATAAGCATACTCTTTCAACCAAACCAAATGCTAACACCATTATAAGGCAGAATTGTAAATTAAAACACTGTCAACATGAAACCCAGCAACATCAAAACATCAAAAGATATGGTCTCATTGAGAAATGATATAGATCGCTGTTGTGAAGTCCCTTCAGCATTTGTTCATGATTTCCATTGACACACGTTATAGTTCATGTAACCGTCATGGGTCAGGTGACACAAAGGTAGATGGTTTGGCCACAGCATTAAGAATACTGTAAACTATTTCTTAGAAGTGATTTTAGCTGTGTGATATTTTGTGTGTGTGTGTGTTGGGGGGGGAGTTTTATTTTAAATCTTGACCCAGGGTGAGTGACATAACATTGATTGGCGTTATATTCCTGCTCTGAGGAACACATCTGAATTTCTGAAAGTGTCTGGGGTGGTGTTGGGAGAGGGGGCATCTTCAGAAAGATTTCTGTGCCTCTCCATTATATAACACACTTTAATTAAAAAGCAGCATTGTTATAGGAGAAATTTCCACTACTTACTGTGTTGTCATATTACAATGTGTTTCAGGATGGTAGCGTGAAAAAAATGTGACTCAGTAGGAAGATTTGATAACTCCCATTAGTAGAAAAACATAATTAGTAAGATATCACAAAGTATCACACGCAAGTTTGTTACAAAAATAGGTTTTGTGAGACTTTTCCACCAGAAGTTCTCGTTTCTGACTTCCTAATGAGAGGTGTTTGAGGCACACTCTGCATGCTCACCCGTTGTCACAATACTTGGTAGGAAATAGTGCCCCACAGATTTAATAAGATGTGAATTAATTTGTAACTCTGGAGTTCGTAGCTTTCTAATTTCACTTTAAGAAGTTAGCAGGAATTGTAACAATTTGTGAAGTCTTGTAGCTAAAATTTTAAATTAAGGAAGCCATCAAGATGAGAGCAAATTGACTTAAAATGCTCCTTTCCTGACTTTGATGCAGACACCCAGCTTTGTTGTACCGTTTAATCAATCGCAGAGAAATTCAAGTGAAATGCAAAGGTCCCACCTCATCCACCATTACCTTACAATCAAAGATTTTAATACTGATTTCTTTAGTTCAAATTTGTCTTTGAGTCCATGTAATACATTCCATCATTCCTCTTGTATACCATTTAAAATCATAGATGAGAAATAAAAAACTAGAATAGATTGAGAAGATTGTGTGATTCATAACTCTGTGCTTTTATAGTGATGCAAATGATGTTATATTTAGTTTGTTGACAGAATAACTTTTGTTAACTTCATTTTAAAATGAGCTGCCTTTTCAGGTACATTCAAATACTGTGTTATCATTTTTGTTGTTGCTAAGTTCCACTGAGTTGGTTCTGACCCGTAGTGGTCTGTGGCCAACAGAACAAAACACCTGAAATTGTTTCTATGCCTGAACCTGCCATTCCAGCCAGGTGTCAATCCATCTCCAGCAGGGCCTTCCTCTCTTTTACTGCCCCTCCACTTCACCAAGCATGAAGGCCTTCTCCAGGGACTGGCCTGTGCTGACAATATGTCCAAAGTATGTGAGAAATCCTGCCATCTTTGCCTCCGAGGAGCATTCTGGCCATACGACTTTCAAGACAGAGGGGTTTGTCCTCTTACAGTTGATGGCATTTCCAAGATCCTTTTCCAGAACCACAATTCAAATGTATTGGTTCTTCTTTGGACTTCTTTATGCGATGTTCCACTTTCACAGGCATCTGATGCCATGGGAAAACCACGGCTTGGGTCAGGAGCACATTATATATCAAAGTAACATCAATACTTTTCAATACTCTAAAGAGTTCTTGTCCTGCAGATTTACTTAAAGCAATGTGTTATAGTATAGTTTTGTTTAACTAAAAGACACAGCATTCTCATTGAACCAACATTTTAATGTAGCTCCTTTTAGAATAGAGATCATTGGTAGAAACAAAGTTAATTTTCAGGATTTAATTTAAAAGGACTATTCATTCAGATGCTGATATATTTCCTGCTCTTTCCATATGCATTTCTATACAGCCAGGCAATTGTCAAGGGTGTTACAGCATGCCATGGTGTCAGAAAGACACTATTATTTGATTTATAGATACCTGCATATGACAAATTTCCTAAATCTCGTCATACCCATTTCACACCTGAACACTGGTTTCAGTAAAGGAGGATTTTTCCTTAGCATACCATTTTTGGCCTTGCTCCACATCTTTCTTAAGTTGCTGTTGTTGGTAGGTGCCATTTGGTTTTGAATCGTAGTGACCCTTTATGTTCAACAGAAGGAAATGATGCCTGGTCCGCTACCATCCACACAAATGACGTAATAATGAGCGCATCATTGCAGCTCCTGTGTCATTCCATCTAGTTAAGGCTCTTCCTCCTTTTATTGACCCTCTGTTCTGCACTTCCCCAGGGAATGGTTCCTCCTGATAATATGCACAGAGTACACAAGATGAAGTCTTGCCATCCTTATAGTCAATATTTATTGTCAACATCCTAATTTGAATTAATACATTATTCTATGGTCTTTTTTATTAACGGCCCAGCTTTCACATGCTTGCCAAGAGATTGAAATCACAATAGCTTGGCCAGGCACACTTAAGATTTCAGAGTGACATCTTTGAACTTTAAATCTTTTACAGGGCCCAATGCAGTGGGCATTGATTTTTTGGCTGTTGCTCTTGTGCCTGTTGATTATGGATCCAAGTAAATTAAAATTCTTAAAAATTTGATTGTAGTCTTTGGTATTCGTCAGTAAGTGTTTCAAGTCTTCTTAGCCATCAGCAAGGAAAGTTATTCCATTTGCATATCGTAGGTTGTTAATGAGTCTTCAACCCATCCTAACGCCACATGCCTCCTCATAGAGCCCAGCTTCTCAATCAGACGCTCAGGGTAGAGTTTGAATAAGTATGTACACAGGATACAACCGGACTCACACCCTTCTGATTTTGAATGACAGTATCCCCTTATTCTTTTCTAATGATTGATTCTTGGACTAAGTACAGATTTCCTTTTTCTTTTTAACATTAGTTGGGATTTAAGACATATAACACGTCATTTCATATTTCAATCACATCACATAGAACTGTACAATGTCTACCACAATCAGTTTCCAAACCTTCTTTTTCTACATGGACTCCTTGACATCGCCTCCCTTTTACAACCTCCACCACCACCGCTGCACCCCCACTTCCCCTGAACCTCTTATTCTACTTGCTGTCCCTATAGGTTCATCAGTCCTGGGTTTCATATACTGAAAAATGGAAAAGCGTATAACACAGCTTAAATAGGGTGATCTCCATTGACATAACACTTGAGACATATACTACCATGAATGAACAAAAACAAAACGAAAATACAGAAAAATTTGGAAACCAAATCAGGCCCAGCCTGCGTCATAAGGGGTGGGGGGAGATCTACTGACAAAGTTTTAACTATCAGGTCAGATTTCTGCCTTTGATCTTCTATTCCACTCTCCCCCACTAAACTGTAGACTATGTCTCACTAAACAGAGACTATGCTACCTCCTCTCAATTATGGAAAGAGGCAGATCATCAGAGGCCTATTTCCTATGCAGTTCCCACAAATGTACCTTGGGCTCCCACTGTCATCCATAACCTTCTGCAAACTGGATGCTCACAATTTAGGCTCTGATACTAATCCCTCATTCAACTTCAGATTACATAATTTACAATCCTTCAGTGACTGGTGGTGTGATTCTTCCATGTGGAGTTAGTTGGCATCTCACTTAGATGACTGTTTGTTTGATTCTGAGCCTTAAGACCCCAGAAGGTACTTTATCTGATAGCCAGACATCATCTAATTTCTTTGCCACATTTTGCTACAGCACCCCTATCTTCTGTGTTCCCTCCTGAGGGTGAGTATCCAGGAAGGCTATGATCTAAGAACTAATTGTTATTACATTGGAGCTAGAATTTAGTGTGAGCCCAAAACCTACTTCTGTATCTGTTTTTTGGTTCTTTTTTACTTTTAATGTGCTATAATTTTGGAGTTAATATCTATGCCATACTATTCCACCATTCGATCACGTGAAACATAATTGCACACTTGTTTCTATAATCAGTCTCCAAACACACTTTTCCCTCCTGGACTCCTTGACCTCATCTCCCTTTTGTCTCCCCAGCTCTCTGTATCCCACACCTCCACCCAAACCCCTAGCTCTATTTGCTTTACTCGTAGGCTTAACATCCCTGGGTTTCATTTACCAAAAACCAGAGAACCAACACAACTTCAAGAGTGTGCCCCTCAGTGGTGACACACCACTGAGATACACCATAATATGAACAAGCATAAGTAACCTATAACAGAATGACCCTCACGCCAACCAAGAGGACTTAATACATCTGTCTTCTGCTTCCTCCGAAACCATGTGTTTTCTGGCGTAAATCCTCAGGTTACAAGTCTGTCTGAGGTAGACTCCCATTCATCCAATGGATTTCCAGCATAGCATCTTACAGATGCAGCCATGCACCCCAAAGATCCAGGATTCAGTGTCCCAGCATTCCACAGCACCTGGCCTGACTTCCAGGATACCTTCAGACACCCTCGTGCAATGTTGCCCACAGGCAGCATGCCACTAAATACACTCCCCACCTAGTGTTCCCGAGAGCATCCTCAGGCACTCCTCTCCCATCTCTATGTCAGCCTCGCTTAAGTGCCCTCCTCTCAACAGACGTGCACCTATGTTTCCCCAAAAGTGACCTTCTCTCTCCCCCCCTGTCCTGCCCCTCCCATCAGTAAGCCTCATCCCTCTCCGATATGGCCTCCACCCTGTCAGCACGGCAATCACTCATCAGACAGCATCCCCGTCTCCCAGGACTATTTGGACCTAACCTTCGTGAGGTGCACCCTAGTGACCTACACTATATGTACCAAGAGTGGATGATGTGTTGTTCATTGACATTGGTCCAGCTCTTTACCAATGGTAGTAAAATTTATTGTGCCAACCTAGCTGATAAACACATGTAGGTTAATTGGAGGGCGGAGAGATAACATGGTGCAGTGAGCCTCGCCTTTCTAGTTCTTGGGTTTCTTGCTTTCTGATGGTCGCACCAGGGTGCAGCTGTCTTAGCCAGTTCCCTGCTTCAGTTGACAAGGCTCACTTCCTGCAAAACATCCCTGAGGATAAGCCACATGGATCTACCCCGATGCAGCTCTGGGTGCTGTAGCACCCGTGTGGAGACCCCTGCCAGCCCTGAGATGCTTACACATTCACTGACTCAGCTTTCCTCCTGCAGTCGGTGTCATTGTGTCTGTTTTGTGAGATGGAGGAGGACTTTGTGGATTGGTGTCAGACATATGGGTTAATGTTGACTTGTGGGCTTGGGCAGCACTGGGTTGGGATGGTTTCTTAATGTGCACTTACCCTTTATATAAAGCTCTCTCTTATACATGAATTTCTGTAGATTTGTTTCTCTAATGTACCCAGACTAACACAACCATGTTGTCTGATCCTGGGTTAGAAGGCTGGGTGTTCTACAGGCTTCAGTTTGTGCCCATTCTGCTGCTCGATCTTGCCCAGTGGACTCAGACAGTATTGGTTCTTTTGTGCTTAACTAACTTAACTCAGCAAATGACTTCAAGCTCGCTCCACGTCTTGAGGTGTTTCATGATATTATCTTTGCTGTTTTTGAGGGACGTATAGCATTCCATTGTGTGCGTGTATGTTTTTATCCACTCTTCTATTGATGGGGATTGAAGTTGGTTCCAGGTTCTTGCTATTGTGAATTGTGGTCCGATGAACATGGGGGAGCAAAGGTCTGCCCTGTTCATGAACTGTTCCTTATCTTTGCCGGGTGTATGCCCAGTAATGGTACTGCCGGAACAAATGGTAGTTCAATGGCTATCTGTTGTAGGTATCGCCAAATCACCTTCCACTATGGCTCAGTTCAGGTTTCTTATGAGTACAACGAAATGCTCTAAGTTTTCATTTTCAGCCGATAATCCATAATGTGCTCTTATCCACACAGTCAAAATGCATTTTCCTGGTCAACAAGATGCAATTGTACATCTTTCTGGTATTCTGTGATTTCAAACAAGACTCATGTAACTTCAGCAAAGAGATCCTTCATTTGAAGTGCTGTTCAGCATCTGGTTTGGATTTCAACAAGGTTCCTGTCAATTTATTCCTGCAAAAGTGTTTGGAAAGCAAAATTTTGCTCGCATGTTATTGATAAGTCCTACATTCTTCCAGTCCTATGGCCAAGTAGTTGTGTTCTTAATTTTTTGATATAAATAAATGAGCGCCTCCAGCACTGTATAAATTTTGCAATATCTCAACTGGCAATCTCTCAGCTTCTGGAGGTTTGTGTTTCATCAATGACTCCTTTGATTCTTCCCGTATCCTTCAATATTTTTCACATAGTCTTTTAATATAACTTAAGGCTTGAAATTTTTTTCAGCTTGAGAAATTTCAAATATATTCTCCCATTTTGGTTTCATAATTCTAGATCTTTGCTTATTTCCTTATAAAATTTTGCCTTCTCCAGCAGATGGACATTGGGCCTCCACTCAAGCACTTACTCATTGCAAGAACACATTGTTCTTCTAAATTGGCATTCCAGGATGCACACCTTCCCTAATTGATTGCTGAAGAAAAATGTGAACATAAGCAAAGGTGGTGAAGAAAGCTGATGGTGCC
>NW_022111369.1:69944913-69967110 GCF_000313985.2 Echinops telfairi | reverse complement strand
ATTGGTACAGATAGCAACTTGAAATACAGGGAATCCAGGATAGATGACTTCTTCAGGACCAGCCATGAGAGGGGCGAGGCCTGGAGGGTGAAGGGAGTGTGGGGTAGAAGGGGGGAACCAATTACAGGAATCTAAGTATAGCCTCTTCCCTGGGGAATGGACAACAGATAAGAGGGTGGAGGGAGACGTCGGACAGTGTAACTTATGACAAAACTATAATAATTTATGAATTATGAAGGGTTCAGGAGGGAGGGGGAGGGGGGACGGAGGGGGAAAATGAGCAAACGATAATGAGGGCTAAAGTAGAGGGCAAATGTTTTGGAGATTGAGGGCAACAGGTGGACATATGTGCTTGAGTCAATGGATGTATGTATGGACTGTGATAAGAATGGTACGAGCCCTCAATAAAATAATTAAAAAAAAGAATAATGAGGGTAACAAATGTACAAATGTGCTTTATATAATTGATGTATGTATGGATTGTGATGAGTTGTATGAGCCCCCAATAAAATGACTTAACATTTTTTTTTGCCTTCTCAAGACTGCCTTCTGAAATATCTTTTACTTCAGCCTGTCTTCCATTGGCCTTCACTACTCTATGTTCAAGAGCAAAGTCAAGGGTCTCTTTGGACATCTCTTTGGTCTTTTCTTGGCTTCCTGTCTTTCTAATGACATGTTACTCTCTTCACATATCATGTCCTCAATGTCATATCACAATTCATCTTTCCTTTAATCACTAGTATCTAGTGTACCCGATTTATTCTTGTGATGGTCCATAAATCAAAGTCACATTTTTACTTTCACAGACTTTTTGTAATTTCCTCCAGCTTCAAACTAAATACACATAGAATAAATTCATTGTTTGTTGCCCAGTGGGCCCGGGGTCTTATTTTGGCTGATGATATTGATTTTTTCCAGTATTCTCTTTACAGAGATGTAATGAATTTGATTCCTGTGTATTCCATTTGGCAAGGTCCATGTGTAAAATTACCTTTTATGTTACTAAAAAATGGGTGTTGCATTAAATATGTTGTTGATCTTGGAAAATTCTATCATGCAAATTCCCGTTTTATTTCTGTCTCCCACAGTCATATTTTCTATCTAACGATCATCATTCTTTATTTCCAACTTTCTTATTCCAATCACCAGTAATTATCAATGCATCTTAATTGCATGGTTGATCAATTTCAGGCTGCAGAAATTGATTTTTAAATGTCAGTTTCTTCACCCTTAACCTTAGTGGTCAGGCATGAATATTTTAATAATAGTGGTATTAACTGATTGGGCTTATGGATATTATTCTATCAATGGCAGCATTTTCCATCAGGATAGATCTTGAATTGTTCTTTATGACAATAAATTTAATGCAATTCCTCTTCAATTTGTCAGTTCCAGCATAGTTGACCATATTGTTTTCTGATTTAAAAGGTTAAATACCAATTCATTTCAGTTCGTTAATGCCTACAAAACTTTATGCATTTCATTTCATTTTTCATAGCTTCTAATTTTTCTATATTCATACTTCATACAATGTGTTCCAATATTAATGTTTGCAGAAATTTCTTCTCATTTTAAACCCAAACCAAGCATACTGATATTAAGTCAATTCCAACTCATAGTGAGCCTACATAGGATTTCTGAGACTTTGTAAGTCTTCATGGGCACAGACAGAGTGGCGGATACGTTTGAACAGTTGAACTGGTTAGCAGTCATACACTTACCCAACAGTGCAACCAGGCAAAATCAATAAATGAGGGTCCTCAAAGTTTTACTTCCCCTATGTCATTAAGATTCACCTTACTTCGAAGGGGCAGCTCTAAGGCTTATCTTCTAGCAAAAAAACCAGACGGTTCTACACTGCTATTCATAAGGTTTTCAGTGGACATTTTTTAAGAAGTAGATTCTTAAGTTCTTCTTGCCGTGTTCCTAGTCTGGAAGTTCCATTTAAAGCTGTTCACCATGGGTGACCCTGCTGGTATTTGAAATACTGATTGCAGAACTTACAGTCTCAGAGCAATATGCAAGTCACCACAGTACAACACATGCATAAATAAGTGGTGAACTTCAATCTTGGAATAATAAAAGGTATGTGAACCGTAAAGTTGAAGATGGTAATTTCCGTGCTAAACTCAGCTCTACTTTTCTTTCTCTAGAAAGCATGCCACAGACAAGAAGACCCCAGCTGTTTCTCCTTCACATTAAGCATGTGAAGTGTTGACTGGTCAAGTGTTCTCTGGGACTAGATGATGACCTGCTAGCAGTGAGTTAGTTCAGATGAATAGTGACCCCATGTATGCCAGAGCTGAACAATGGATCATGGGATTTTTACTGGCTGAATTACTGGAGATATATCCTTACAGCTTTCTCTTGAGGAACATTTGGGTGAACTCAAATTGCCGACCTTTTGATTAGCAACCAAACAATCATTTGTCTCACCCCACCCACACCCACTGTTTTACCGTCATGGAGCTCAATTGGCTAATAGATCTAAATGTCTAACATGTCATTTGTCAACAATAGAGCACATGCATGGTTTCCCATGTTATTGTTTGCTTTATTTCTCCATAATACTATTCATTATAGAGTCTCTTGAAACCTCAACCACCATTTTTTTATTGGCTGAGCAACTATCATCTTTTTTACACTAATACTAGCCCTCTTATGAGTTATTGTCAACTGCACATTCTCCTCCAAAGCATATTTATAAAAATGCAATATTAATTTTAATGTGTCACTGCAAAATATTAGCATAGCATGCTTATGAAAATACCTTAGAGGGGAACTGTTGTTGTCAAAAAACATGTAACCAACACACAAAATACAGTACTATTTGCTGAACATTTTTTAAATGTTTTTAAGGATCCATTTGCTTGCCCATCATCCTACAAACTAAACACCTTTGGACCGTATTTTAGATTGAGTTTCTCCCCCCCACCCCAAATATATATATATATAGTAAATCCTAATATATATACACCTATGGTTATAATAATGTTTGGGAATGGCTTAACTTTGTTATGTTAATGATACAAAAGCATATTGAAACCAATCTATTTTGCGATCTAAAAAGAGATTAAACCAACAGTAGCAATGGAGTATGATAGATGTCAAGACACATGGGGATCTTCAAGGAAGCAGGCACAGATGCTGAAGAGACTGGCATCTTTCCTGAGAGCTGGTGTTTTTAATTCAGATTTCTAGTCTCCTAAACTCAGAGATAATAAAATTGTGGATTTTAAAGTCATTATCTGATATTAATTGCTGTTACAA
The DNA here is from genome assembly GCF_000313985.2 of Echinops telfairi. NCBI lineage: Eukaryota > Metazoa > Chordata > Mammalia > Afrosoricida > Tenrecidae > Echinops > Echinops telfairi. The sequence continues at coordinate 69,963,840 of NW_022111369.1, read as the reverse complement.
CAGAACACATAACAAGATAGCTGAATTTATAAATGCAGAAAAGAAACTTATAAACAAAATTAACTAACATGTCCAAGACAGTAAAGTCAACAGGGAAGGGACATATTTAACCCGTGTTTGTTTGACTTTAAATCTGGCTTTGTCCTTCATGCTGCAGTGCTCCTCAGAGCGTAAAACTAGTCCTCTGCAGTTCTTAGTATGAAGGAGCAGTCAATAACCTTAGAGCTCGATGTCAGTTTTCTAGAGTCCCATAACAAATGAACACAAACTTAGTGACTTATAGAACCTACTTATAGACACAGAGTTCCATCCATCGTGGGCTCAAAAAAGTCCTAAATTCAGAGAATCACAAACCCAAAATCAAAGTGTCAGCAACTGGAGGTTCTGGGGGAAAACAATCTACTTTCTAGCTCACATGATTTTGACATAATTCCATACCTTCAAGCAAAATTGTCATTCCTTTGGTGACTATCAGCCATAGGTTTCTCTCAAGTTCTGGTGACTATCTTTCTGTTCAGATAGTCTTGTCCATTCGCAAATCAGTAACAGAGAGCTGAGTCCTACTTAAACTTCTCATCTCGTGACATTTTCCTGTGTTTCTAGCTTCCCCACAAAAGTCTACATTTAATGACCTTCTGCAATTAGTTTACACCCATACAGATAATCCCAGGTAACCTGCTTGTTTTCTAACGTTCATTGAGAGCAACCTCCAGCCAGTTACATTAGCACATGCAAAGGTATAATAATTTACAATATTCAGAGTTCTGATATTCTCCATGGGAATTTTGAGACTGAGAGTTGTGTTTGGAATTCTGGTTAACACAAAATCTGTGCAATGAGAAATGGCTTATATTAGCTTTACATCATTACTGTAACAAGTTACTATGACCAGTATTTTAACAGGGCACAAATCCATGATTTTGCAGTTTTGTTGGTTAGTAGGTCAACACATGTATGATTGAAAGAGCATCAAGTCTTAACTCGGTTGCATTTCCTCCCAAAGATTCTAGGTCATCCATTTATTTGCCTTATTCAGTTTCTAGAGGCCACCTATATTTTTGGACTTGAACGCTCTTCATCCATCTCCAAAGCAGACCGTTTTTTGTCTCAGACCATTCTTCTTTATCATATCTCCCTTGTTCTTTGATCACAAGTGGGAAAGAGTCTCTGGTTTTAAGCACCCATGTGATTAGAATGAATTCACTCTAATACTCCAGGATAATCTCTCCATCTCAAAGTCCTTATTTTAATCAAATTGAAAAAAAGTCTATTGTGCAAAATAAATGAATATACTCACAGATTCTGGCATCAGAATGTGGGCATCTTGGAGGAGGTAGATATTATTTTTCTTAGCAACATGATTTTGGTGAAGAAAACCATTAATCCAGAATCTTAGCTGTGGTGCTGTCCTTTATTTGATGTAGCTCTTCTAGACAGAAGTCTTGTACTTCTCAGATGATTGTGAAGAGGCTGTTCTAACCAAAGAACTGTGTTCTAAGCATTTCTGATGCTGACATTATAATTTGTTAACTTCCCTAATAAACAACCTGGTTGTAAGTTTTATGTAAGTGGCTATTGCAATGAATTATTGAGCCCAGCAAAGAAGTAACAAGTGCTGTGGGAGAGATGGTGGTGGTCTACAAGTGTATAGGAGGAAGGAGAATAGAGATACATCTGACCTCCACTTCATAGGAATCAGCTATGTGCTAATGAGCTAGATTCTCTTTCCCCCTTGTGAAGTCAGTGGAGATCAGACATCACTGCCATGCCAATGTTATATTAAATCAAAGATACCATTGTATTATATTCAATAACCAAAATTTAATTTAGTACTATACAATAATTTATATTTTGGAAGCATTATTTTTATAATGTTAATAAACCTGTGTTAATTAGAATACCTAATTAATTAGAACACTCATTCTTCATATTGTTTCACCCAACACTTGACTTAGCTTAGGAGTTGATCGTTTTAGATTATTGCCTTAAATGTAGTTTTAAAGTCTGTAGTAGTCAAACCATGAAAATTGACTTATCAAAACTATTCCTCTTTCTTTATTGTAGTTTTTCCTATTCCTAATAATTGTTAAAATGTCCCTTTGCTTGTCTCAATAGTGTATTCAATAACCAAGTATGTTGGAGCCAAATTTTGTTTGAACAAAATCACTACTATTGAGTCCAGGCGCACTCATAACCACCCTATAGGACAGGGTACCGCTGCCCAAGTGAGTTTCAGAGACTGTAACTCTTTACTAGAATGGAAACTCCATCTTTCTCCCAAGGAGCAGCTGGTAGTTTAGAACTGCCTCTATGGCACCAAGAATCCCTTAATTTTAACAGTGGACATCTAAATGCTTCTTTCCAAACTCTTACTGAAAATCACATCCAGAAAAAGCTCACAAACCCAAAAACAAAATAAAATGTTGTGATCAGCATTTTTCATTGGCTGTAGAAATTTGAGCATATACTGATATGTAAAGCCCATCTGGCCACAATCACCCTTCAAGTTGTACTTCCTCCAAATAGACAACTCATTGCCATAGAGTTGATGCGGACTCAAATCAACCCTGCAGAGGAGGGTAGAATTGCCCTGTGGGCTTCTGAGACTGTAACTCTTTACAGGAGTAGAAAGGCCCATCTTTCTCCCGGATGGCAGCTAGTGGTTTCAAACTGCTGACCTCAAAGTTAGCAGGTCAATAAGTCACCAAGTAACCATGATACCACCAGAATTCCTTTCAAGGAGACAGGGAACCCTTTTCCATCCATTTAGTTTGTGTTCTTCATTGTCTGACGGCTTGCTACCCTTTACATTGATGTGTGTTTTTCTCTAGCATAATGTCTCACTCTGTATTTTCAAGATCATTTATTCTTATAGCAAGTGTTCAATTGGACTGAATAGACAAAAGCTATGCACCTGAAAAAGTTTTTGACAGTTTGTATAATGTAAAATTAAAATTTTAAAATGAAACAGGTAAATAATCTAAGGCCAAATGTACCATTTTAATGCACATCACTGAAATTTTTTGAATACATTCTTTCCAATTTTAAGACCACCCTGCTTCTTTATCCTCTAGATGCTGCGCATTTTTGATTAGTATTATTTTGTGGGAAAGAAGCTTAGCAGCATTTGTATATGCATTTGGTATTAAGTAAAGGCATGATAATCAGGTTCAAAAAATAATGATTTGTTTTGCTCATTAACTGAATAATGTGGAAAATGACTCATCGGTTCATAAATTTTTCATAATGCTGTCTTTAGTGACAGCAAGACCCAGATTAGTAGAGTCATAGCAGGAGGCACAAGAGATTACAGAAAATTGCTGTTAAAAAAACAACTTGACAACATTTTAAGTTTGTGAGTCTTTGGCAAAACAATTGCTGAATTCTCTGCAGTTACCATCTTCTTGAATTAAATTGTTTGTAGAAACATGATGTGTTTTTGTTCGACATGGACAGGACAGAAGGTTTACCAGCTTGATCTGGTCTTTCTGTGAAAAACTGTCCAGCACCCCACTGATGCTAAATGTGTCATTAACCTGCTACCTGGGGTGTTTATTGCCTTAACTTAGACAATATTCACAAATGCCCTTATCAACATAATGAGGTCAAGGCAGCAATCAATGTCTGCTGTGCCATAGCTCCTTTATTGGAAGTACAACTGTTTTGTTTTATTGAATAAAAATTGAATATCTAGGCTCCAAACAGAGAACTAGAGAGCTTAGTTCTTCTAAAAGATCAATACTTATATTTCTAAAAAGTGGTTAAAAAATTGGGTGGCCATATAATTTATCATCCAAGTACATTTTTTAAAGATAAAAATGAGAGTATTTTTAATCATTGGAATACTTGGGTGTTGTATATCGTTAAAAGGTACAGCTGCCAACTGAAGAGTTTGACATTGAACTCTACACCGACACCATAGACAAAAGTGCTGGAGGTCTACTTTTGAAAACTTGGCCATTGTAAACCTGATGGAGCACATTTCTACTCTACAACACATGGCTCATTATGAGTTGGAATCAACTGGTTGGCAATTTGGTTACAAAGATTTACATCGAAAATAAATCAGGACATTCACCGAGGTGATGCAATCCAAGGCTGTCAGGTAAGCTGTCAGGCAGCTGAATCCTCTCAGGGTGCACAGGCAATAGTGAAGGCCACCAATTCAAGTCCTGGGAACTGGAGATCAGATGATAATCAGATGCAGTATTCAGATGAAGCAAAATAGCAACCAAATTTTTCTACAGCATCCAATTATATTGGAAGCTTGTCATACCAGCAAGAAAGCTTCATTTTGATTGATTGCATGCTAATCCTTTCTAAACAGATTGGCTTCTTATTGTTGTCGTTATTCGATGTCATCAAGTCATGTCAGACTCAGAGCAACCCCATGCACAACAGAACTGAGCACTGCCTGCCCCGGCCTCACAGTTATTCCGACATGTGAGCCCATTGTTGCAAACAGTATGTCAATCCATCTTGCTGAAGGTCCTCCTCTTTGACTCTAAGCCCCTTCTATACCAAGCATGATGCCTTTCTCCAGGGCCTGTTATCTCTTGACAAAATGACCAAAGTACTTAAGGCAATATCTCGCCATCCTTGACACGAAGGAATATTCTGAACTTGTTTCTTCCAAGACAGTGTTATTGTTGTTCTTTTGGAGATGCATGGTATATTCTTCACCTGAGCCATCATTCAGCTGCATTGATTCTCCTTCAGTCCTCCTTTTTCAATGACTAACTTTCACATGCATATGAGGTAATTAAAAAGAACCATGGCTTGGGTCAGGTGCACCTTAGTTCTCAAGATAAATTCCTTTCTTTTCAGCATTCTAGAGAAATCTGGTAGAGAAGATTTACCCATGTAATGCATGCTTTCATCTCTTGACTTCTGCTTCCACGAGCTTGATTATGGAATCAAGCAAGACAAAATCATTGACAATTTCAACCTTTTTTTCCATTTATCATGTTACCTATTGGTCCAATTGTATGGATTGTGGTCATCTTTAAATTTAGCTGTAATTCATACTTAAGGCTGCACTCCTGGATCTTCTTCATCAGCAAGTGCCTCCAGTACTCCTCATTTTCAGCAAGCAAGTTTGAGTTTTGCATTTAGCAGGTTCTTAATATGCCTTCTTCCAATCCTGATGCCACAGTCTTCTTCAGATAGTCCAACATCTCTGATAATTTGCTCAATAGGCAGATTTAGTAAGTATGGCGAGAATATCCAACACTGTTGCACATACTTTATGATTTTAAACCATGTGGTACTCCCTTGTTCTAGTCACACAATTGCATCTCACTCCATAAACGAATTCCACATGAGCTTTATGAAGTGTTCTTGAATTTCCATTCTTCTCAAGGCTATTTTAGTTTGTCATGATACCCACAGTCAAATGCTTATCAAGGCTGTACTTTGACTTTCATGGGTATGTTTTAATTTTCTTCAGGTTTCACCTAAACTTACATATGAGCCTGTCACACAGACAGATGCTGTTCCACACATAGGCCCTGGCCTGGTTAGTCCAGCAAATATTGAGGCTTTTCATTATGTCTTTCTACAGATTTAGTCAATTCAATTTCTAAGTATTCCATCTGGAGAAGTCCATGTATATAGTTGGCAATTGTGCTGTTGAAAAAAAAATGTTTCCTATGAACAAATGGTTGGTCTTAAAAAAATGCTTTCATATGATTCCAGCTTTGTTTCTATCATCAAGACCATATGTTCCTACTATTTTTCCTTCGTTTTTGTTTCTAACTTTTGCATTCTAATCACCAATAATTATTAATGTGTCTTGATTGCATGTTTGATCAATTTCAGACTGCAAGTTGGTATAATTCAATTTCTTCATCACTAACTTCCATAGTTGGTGTATAAATTTGAGTAATAGATGTATAGATTTTCATTTCCTTAAATTCAGGTAGATATAATACTATCAAAAACAGCATTGTACTTAAAGATAAAATTGGAATTGTTCTCTATGATGATGAATGGTCAACTCTACTTGAACAATACAGTTTTACCTCAATCATATGCCAAGTGCCTCTGACAGTAAAGACATATCTTCTGGCACTATCTCTGAAAATGCTCTGCCTCAATTCATTTGGCCTTCAATGTCTGACAATATTTGGTGTCTCTGCATAATGCTTTCAGAGGTTACTTCCTTCTGAAGCAGACAGTAAATTATTTCTTCAATGTCTCTTCTGAATTTGGAAGCTCCATTGAAACTTGTTCACTTAAGTTGTTCGTGGTGGCATTTGAAATACCACTGACACAGTTTCCAGCATCACAGCAACACACAAGCCACCAACAGTAAGACAAACTGACAGACATATTATCTGTTGCTCATAGTAAGTCCAATGATGGATATAAGGGCTTTGCATTCGATCATATCATGGAGAAGTGTTAGGTTTTAACTACCAAACCACTGAGATACCTCATCTGGCCAATTTGATTTAAAACCTTAATATCACAAATGATATCTTTAGGAAAAATTAGCTTCACATTATGATATTTCCTTTTAGTAATAGCTTCTATTGTTTTGTCACAATACTACTGACTTATCCTCATATAAGAATGTATGTGTGGTTAAGTTTCCTTTAATTCAAGTCCCCAGGAAAGGCCAAGTCCTATATCAGGGTGTTCACTAGGGTTCATTTCAGGTCTCAAGGCTTCACAGGAGCCAACAGCACCCCTGGCCCTCGTAAGGTCCCGAATCCAGAGCTCCATCTCTAAGTCTTGTTATTTAGTAGGTCCTTGATCTCAGATTCAAAGCCCCTTAAGATCAGCAGTTCATCATTCATTTCTATGGAGTCCTCCCTGGCATAGGGCTGTAAATAGTGACTAGGGATGCAGGAGGGTGGACTTAGGGGTCATGAGCATGGACAGAAACCCTCAATAAAAGTCTTTATTTTAGCCTTATTTGTTGTCTAAACCCCATGGCCACCAACTATGCATCTAGTTCAGGTGCAAAGCCCTAGGTTGTCTGGAAAAATAGGCCTGCTGGAAAAGCCTTGAAGTCTAAATTACAGCAGTGACAGAGCACAGTAGTTCCATATATCTGTCCCCAAATTGTGACCTCACATTTTCTGTAATGACCTTATCATTGGAACCTAGTTATGTTGATAAGTGAGACATGTTGTATACAAGGGGTTAACCTCCCACCCACCACCCAAAAATGTTTTTTTTTCCAAAGCTTTGTATTTAAATATTTTTACAAAACAATCTTACCCCTTCAGAGTACGCTCCATTACATTTAACACACTTGTCAATTCTGTGATTCCATTCTTGGAAACATTTTTCAAACTCATCTCTTTGGATGGCTGACAGTACCTCTTTTTTTTTTTCTTCACATCTTCTGTGCTGTAAAAATTGCTGTCCTTTTATGTCCCTCTTCATTCATGGAAACAAAAAGGAGTCACATAGATCAAGGTCAGATAAGTAAGATGCATGGGGCTAGAGAAGCATGCTGTTTTTTGCCAAAAACTGGCTCACCGAGATCACTCTGTGAGCAGAACGTTGTAGTAGTGGCAAAAGCAGTCCCTTGTCTGCCAAAAAGCCGGCCTTTTCTGTCACACACTGTTACTTTATATCTTCAAAACCTCTATATAGAAAACTTGACTAACACTCTGACCTGGTGAAATGAACTCCAAATGCACTATGAGTCAACATTTCCAATCTGTTTGGAAATTGACAGACGTCCAGAAAATAGATGGTCATCAATTGACATTTCACCTTTCTGAAACAAGAAACCCATGTATACACTTCAGTTTTCCCATACCACTGTCCTTGTAAGCTGTGTTCGACATCACACCAGTTCCTGTGGCATTCTTACAGAACAGGAAACAACATTTCACAGCAGCATATGGTTGTCTTATATTGGCCATCACAAAAAAACAAGGCTCCAGCAAAATTGCTTTTATGAAAAAATTCACTGTGACCAGAAAGTACCTTCCTAGGTGATCCCCCTAGGTACACTAACTCAGAGCAGGTTGCTAGATGCTCACCTAGCTGGGAAAATGTTACTATGAGAGCTCCATCTGCCCAGTGCAATTTGGTTTTTTTTGGGGGGTACCACCTCACATATCTTACTTTTAAATGTCTCTTGCCTTATAGGAACTCATATCAGTCAATCAGTAAGCACTGATTTTTTGAACTATATATGTGTTTAATATCCACGCTAAACATTACTCTAGGCACAAGGAATGTAGTATAAGCCAAGGAGTTGGAGGTTCTATTTCTAACTTACATTCTTTTATGATAAAGTATACAACAACATGTAAGAATTAAGCAAACAATATGTTAGTGAAAGATTCAGGAAGTATCAAAAGACAAAGGAAAGAATACATGGAGTAAAAATACCAAATAGAACCAGTAAACATGTCACCACTTCAGGAGGTAGCATATGGACAAGAAACAATATTACTGAAGAAATTCAAGCTGCACTGAAAGTATTAGCCCAAAACAAGACTCCAGGAATTGATGGAATATCAACTGAAATTTTTGAATGCTGACGAAGCACTGGAAACACTTACTCCTCGATGCCAGGAAATTTGGTAGTAAGTTGCTTGGCCAATTGACTGAAAGAGATCAATATTTGTACCCATCCCAGAGAAAGGTAACCCAGTAGAATTCTCATATTTTAAAATAATATCATTGATATCATATGCAAGTGACATTTTACTGAAAACATCCAACAAATGTTACAGCAGTACTTTTATAGGACAAGATTCAGAAGAGGATGTGGAACAAAGGATATCATTACTGATATCAGGTAGATTTTGACTGAAAACAGAGAACATTAAAAATTCGTTCATTTGTATTTTATTGCCTATGTCCAGGCATTTGCCTGTGTAACATAACAAACAATAAATTGCATGAGATGAAAGGAATGACAGAACACTTCACTGTGGAACTTGTCTGTGCATCAGGGTGGTGATCTCTCATCATATTTATTCAATTTGTATGTTGAACAAATAATCAGAGGTTGGGTTTTATGAAGAAGACTGTCATCAGGATTGGAGGAAGGCTTATTAACAAACTGCTATATGCAAAAGACTCTACCTTGCTTGCTGAAAGTGAGGAAGGCCTGAAGGACTTGCTAGTCAAGATCAAGGATTTCAGTCTTTAGTATAGATTACAACTTAGTGTAAAGAAGAACAAATTCCTCACAACTTGACCAGTAGTTGATATCATGATAAATAGAGAAAAGATTGAAATTGTCAAGCATTTCATTTTGCATTGATCCACAGTCAATGCTCAGAAGCAACAAAGGATTAGGTAAATCTGTTGCACAAGGCCTCTTCAAAGTGTTGAGAAGCAAGGAGTTTGCTTTGAGAAAGAAGGTACCCTTGATCCAAGCATGGTATTTTCAAATGCCATCTGGACAATTCTGACTCATAATGATTCCATGTATAACAGATCAAAACATGCATGGTTCTGTGTCACCCTAACAGTTATCCTTTTTTTGAACCCATTGTTGCAGTCACCATTTCAATCCATCTTCTTGAGAGTCTACCTCTTTTTTATTGACCTTGTCCTTTACCAATCATGATATCCTTTTCTAGAGACTGATGTACCTTGAAACCATGTCCAAGTATATGAAAGCAATTCTCTCTATCCTCCCTGACAAATATAATTCTGCTTATAATCTGTCCCAGACAGATTTGTTTGTTCTTTGTGCAGTTCATGGTACTTTCAGTATTGTTCACCAACCCCGTAATTCAAATGTCTCAATTCTGGAATTTCCTTATTTATTGACCAACTTCCACATGCTTATGGGGCAATAGAAAATACCACAGCTTTGTCACGTGGTATGTGTTGGACTGGTAACGCCATGGTCCGCAGCTGGAAACCACCAGCTGCTCCACAGAAGAAAGAAGGGGCTTTCTACCCCCATAGTTACCATCTCAGAACCCACAGGGGCAGTTCCACTCACTCCCATAGGGTCACGATCAATTGCAATGAATATTTTGGTTGGTTAGGAACACTTCAGTTTTTAAATGGACAGCCTTGCTATTCAACATTTTAAAGATGCCTTGTACAGTAGATATGCACAATGCAATGAGTCCTTCCAGTTTTTTGATTGCTGCTTCCCTGAGCATTGATAGTCAATCTAAGAAAAATGAAATCATTGACAAATTCACTCTTTCTCAATTTCTCATGATGTTTTTCCTTTGGTCCACTCGTCAGGATCTTTGTCTTCTTTATATTGAGTTGAAATACTTACATAAGGCTGCAGTTTTTAGTTTTCCATATAAGTGCTTTAAGTCTTCATTGCTTTCAGCAAGACTGTGCCAACTACATATCACAAGTACTGAATAATATTGTATATAGAAGTTAATTCTGTAAAAAAAATCCTGAATAAGTGAGAGGTAGGTTCAGTACTTAATTAATCGGAGTATAGATGAGATTCTAAATAGTACAATGTGACATTTTTAGAGATTTATAATATTTTCAAGGAAATCAAATTAGACTAATGCAATTTGGGGAAGGGAGTACAAGTTAATGAGGTTGGAAAAGTGGACGGGGATCAAATATGTAAGGTTAACTTTACATGCAATGAATTGTAACGAGAAGTTTTATATTAGTAAAACATATATATTTTTTTAAATAAATATAACATGAATATCCTGTTTGTTTTCCAATTCTATCCTCCCTCCACCCAGGTATTTTCATAAGCTCACTATAATAATTTTTTACAGCAACTTGTTAAAATTTGGCATACTGAACTTATAAAATACTTGACTGGGGGTAGGGGATAGATATAACAAAGAAACAGAATGGGTTGATTTGGTCTACAAAAACTTGGTATCATTTTTATATCTACTTCCTTATAGTTATAGAGGACACTTGAATCATGTAATTCATATATATACAAACAATATCATCTATTTTCTAAATGAAACATATCCTAATACAAAGCAAGCAACCCTTTGTTCATTCTCTAAAATAGAATTTAGAACAGAGTAAAAAGTGGGACAAATTGTAGCTGTGACTTTATGCCTTATTTCCTAATTTTTCCTTACTCTCCTTTAAGGATATTAGTATCATTTTATAGACAACCTCCTTTTTCTATCCCTTAGAATCATAGATTTATAAAGTACATATGGATGATCCAGAATGCTTGTACATGGTAAGACTTAGTTATCAAACATTTCATGATAATTAAAAATGGATGTATTCTAAAGAATAATGAAATAAATTTATTCATTAGTAAATATTAAAATAATTTTCAGGTGAATTATGTTTTCTACATAACTGTGTGTGAGGGTATATGTTGCATTGAGGTGAAATGGAATTTTTTGCCCTTCACAATAGCATTTTCACAAACATCTGTTTGACTTTTAGCACACTTTATAAAGAATAAAGATTGATGAGGAGACTATATTTTGTTGTTATTTTTGCTTTGTTCATAGATGTGTCAAGATCTGTCCTCCTAATTATCAAAAGGAGGTATTAAAAACTGAGTATCAGCTCATTCTAGGAAAATTCTAGTCTTTTTGTTTTTTTAAAAATGCCCAAAATGTTTCAATGTGAGAATATTCTATAGATATTCAGTTGGAAAATATTATATTAGCTTGCTAAAGGCATCTACATAGTTGCAATATGAAAATATTTGTTGAGAGAATGAATGCAGAAATATAGCAGGATAAAATGTTTGTATCTGGAAAGGCTTGTACTTTGGGTGGGATGTGTTTACCAGTGTGGGTAAGAATTGCTCTGCACATGAATGTACAGCAAATTGTTTTGTGGGATTATCCTTCTCAATGGTGATGATAAATAATTTCCAATGCAAATGCTCCACAAAGGAGGTTTATGCTGTTATATTTGCTGCTTAGATTTCACTATTTTGAGCTGCCAAAACTATTAGAGCCCCCTAGGATAGTGTTTGTGATAGGCCAATGCAAATGTGATGATCCATCCAAATATATAGAGATGTCGCCTTAATGGCGCCATCATTATTGAAGCTGTCCTCTACATAGGAATTCTTAGTCACTAGTAGTAAATGACAGATGTGTTAATTAAAAGAGTGAGGCAAAGCCAAGGTTGATGTTCTAATAAACAGGTCATTAACTTTGGTAATAACCAATTTGAGAAGATGATTGTTATTACAAATTGTATTCCATGAGTTATGAGAGAAACAGTATAACTTTGAAGTAGATCTAATGGTCAGATTATTATGGGAAGTATCCTAAAACGCTGAATATTCTTAATATATCATTTGATGATCACTGTGCATATTTGCAAATTTTGGGTTTTATTTAAAACAACACTATTATAATTGCTAATTGATTTAATTCAGAGAAATACCTGGCCTTTTAAAAAAATTACATGAAAAAAAATCACATGTAAGCTTGCTACTCTATTAAAATAACTTTCTAGTAGTGCCAAATGATATTTAAATAATAGAGAGCTATAGGGCAGATTAGGATCATATCATAGATATACTGAAAAAAAACACAGGAATAAATGTGTCTTCTCTTTGAACTAGTGTAAGAATTACCTATATGACATCTAGGTTGTTCTAAATCGTATCTTCCAGCATCTCAAATATCTGAGTATAATGTCTCAGAAGGGACTCCAGTCAATCTATAACAACCTTTTTACTATAAAATTTATTTGGACACAAGACTAATTCCTACACTAAAGATACTGATCTTTATTTCAATATATTTATTTTAAAATTTGAAAAGCTTTTTCTAACTCATGCCTTTCCTATACAATAGCATGGGAATGTATAACTATTTTTCACATAGCATGGGTAGCAAATACCTCACTATGTAGCCCTTTGTATTTTCTAAAATGTCTATCCCCAATATCATTTTTCCTCATCTGATTCCACTTTTCCAAACAACAACAAAACCGGGCTTGCAGCAACCCGATAGGAGAGAGTAGAATCACCTCTCCACCACACATGGCTGGGAAGTTCACACTGCTGAGCTCTCTGTGAGCAACCTCACACTTTAACCAGTGAACCACAAGGTCTCCCTCCCTTCTCCTATAGAAACCCAAAAATCTAAAATTCCACGTTTCCACTCAACTTTGCTACTAAAAGTAATTAAATCACACAATGCAAAGAGATGTAAACAAAATCGACAACAAACTTTTCTGAAATACTTGCATATGGTTTCTGATAACATTCCTGGGTATGAAGGAGTTATCGATCGCCTTATGGGCCTGCATAAAGACCAACTATGAATATGTTAAGCATAACACACTGGCAAACTAGGAAGACCTTCCATTCTTGGTCATAACAATGAGTCAATGTAAACGACTTCCAAGTTTCATATTTAAAAAAAAATCATTGTGTTTCTTATAACTCATAGGCAAACATAACATAGCATGTCTTCTGAAAATCTACCTACACTTTTTAGTGTCCCTCTAAAACATAGTGCTAACCACTAATACTCTAATTTACATCGAATAATGTATGCTGTGGGGCAACTAATCCAGGGACTGTTACTTTCACTAACAAGTACTTTTACTTTAAATTTTATTTTCTGGACAGAATAAATGTTATGATCAACCATGTTCCCCTTTTTCACATAAACTAATGGCAATAAACATCACCTGATATCTTCAAGCTTCATAGATAATTTAATGCACATCCCTGTTATAATATATTTTATTTTTGACTATTATCCTAGTTTTCTAAACTTTTAAAAATCTATTCTATTTTCAATTATTAGTCATTTAAGAACCTGACATTATTTACAAATGTAATAAGTAACCTGTAATTGTTTATCTGTATTGTTGATAAAATATATTAATTCAAAAAGACCATTGACAGTGAAATGAAAGGACTAAAGTTATTACATATTTAAATCTGTCCATAATCAAGAATTCCAGAATATAAAATCAGCAAGATAATTCAATGCCTTCCAATGATTAATAAATGTAAAGACAAGATGCATCTGTTTTTAATATGAGGTTCATTTCATGAAGATTAAAGATATGGAGTACCAACCCCTCCACCACCACCATGGTATTTCTCTTAACTCCATTATAACCCCTATTCTCTTCACAAGGGAATGGCTACCTCCTATCACAAGCTACAAAACATCTTCATTAATCTCTGGGGAGATTGGCCTTTCTGGGCACATACCATTCCTAGGGAAATAGTAATATCGCCAAACCTCACACGATCAGGATGTTCTCTTAAAAGAGCATCCTTATGGAGATCTACCAATTAAAGGTGTCATGAGACAAGATCCACATATGATTATGAAGAAGCCAGACTACTTTGAAAACTTGCACTATGGGATCTTTCTAAAAAGAGGTATGGCTGAATTGTAAATAGTTTACTTTTCTTGATATGCCCTCTGGGAGTCCAATATATTCCTTTCACCTAAGAAAAATACGACATATACAGGTGAAATGACTTTCCCAGGAGATGAGGACTTAAAGGCCAGGATCCCTGGTTTCATATTGGGCTGCTCACTGCAAGATCAGCAGTTTGAAACCAAGGAGAAAGGGTGGGCTTTCTCCTCCTACAAGAGTTACACTGTCAGAAACTCACTGGGGCAGTTCTTACCCAGGCCCTTGGGGTAGTTTTGAGTGGGCATTGACCAAATGGCAGTGGGCTTGGGTTTTAAAGGCTAGAGGATTTTAAAGGCTACAGATGCTAGTATGTAAGTTTTAAAGCTAAGACGTAAAGTTTTAAGGTTGTTACATAAGTTTTAAGCGCTAGAAGTACTAATATGTAAATTCAAGATAAAATTGGAAAAAAATTAAATCAACTCCATGCGAGCCAAAATACAATCTTTCCCACGTTAATGTCAAGGTCATCTGAAGAAGAGATATGACGCATTGAACACTAAGGAAAAAGACCAGTGAACTGTGGGAGAACATCAAGAACGCACTCATGAAGAAAGCAGAGGTCATTTGGAAACCATCTTAGATTTTGCAGCCTGGTAAACTACCTGGGCTTTATGACTTGCTGTGTGGCCAAGTACGCTCGTTTTGTGACTCAATTTGAATTTCTGTAAAAAGCATATGTGAGCACCCACCCTGCTGCTGTCCAGTCATGTGCTACCGGTAGTGACTCTGCATCGGGCTCCAAGACTTTGTAAACCTAAAAGGAGCAGACAGCCTCACCCTTCTCCCTCGGAGGGGCTGGTACATTTGGATTTGAACTGACAACCTTTCAGTTAGCAATCCAACATTTAACCCAACAGTGCCACCAGGGCTTCTTGAAGATGATAGTAGGAGAATACAAATGTTGGAATTACTATGTGGCAGACCTAAGATAATATATGGAGAAAACTGTGCAAGTAAAGTGAAAGTGTACAATCTTATTGCACATTGTCTTCAATTTTGAGCCATGTTGTAACCATTTATATTGTTCTACATGAGCAAAATTAAATGCCATGAATACCCATTATTCATAATGGTATCCATAATTTATGATGTACACAGTCTAATGCTATCTTATACTTGATAAAACCAAGGTAAACATTTTTCTGTTATTTTCTACTTTTGGTTAAGTTTCATCTGGCATCAGCAGTTTATATCCCTTATTTCACATCTTCTTTTGAATCCAGTTTTTAATATTAGATTTTTTAAAGTATTTTCATTTTAAAATGATTTTTCTTCTCTGCATGTTATATGTGTCTCCATTTCCCTATTTTGCTTTCCACATCTAGTTCTTTATTGGATATCATATGCTTCATCTCTTAAGAGAGTAGAGTGAAAAGTGTGTTAGTTTGGGTAGACTAGAGAACAAATTCATAGACACTCATATGTATGTAGGAAAGAGCTGTATATACAAAAACAATTGAATATTGAGAAAACATTCCATCCCAGTCCAGATCAAGTCCATAAGTCTGATATTAGCCCATATGCACGATACTAATCTATAAAGTCCTCTTTAGACTCACAAAACACCTGCATTGTTGCCAAATGCAGGAAGATCGCAGGCGAGCGAGTGGGAAGTCTTGTGAATCCAGTGGCATTGTGAGCAACTCAGTGCTGGCAGGGGTCTTTAAGTGGCTTCTTCAGCTCCCAGGGTTCTGGCTGCATCAGAGTAGATTCATGTGGCTTCTCTTCAGAAATGTCTCACAAGGAGTGAGTGTGTGTCCCTCCTCCAATGAGTTGTTTATCTCCTTAGTGTCTCCAAATGAGGTCATCAAGCTGAGACCTGATTGGCAGACTAAATTCCACCCCTTCACTTTAGTCCTCTCAAATTGACAACAGATTATATAACTACCACAGAAAAGCGTAAATAATATGCATGAAATGTAAATCTTACCCTTCTGCATGAACTTTTAAAAAATAAATTAAAACTGATTCTTCTCAGTGCTCTAAATTTCTCTGTGGAAGTAACAAATTTTTAATTTGTGCAGTAAATTGTGCAGCGATCTATCTGACCTCACGTGGCTTTCCTATTGCCAAAAGTCAGGGGTCATCCATGCTCTCATGCACCATCCTTCTGTTCTTACTTTGACATCCTTCCTCCCACCGCATTCTGAATTCTATGGTAGGTGTAGAAATTTGTTGCAATGGCCGCACACAACCTAAAGACAACATTCACAATGAAAGGGGCTTGTTAGGGGAGTTATTAGGTTACCACCATCCAGGAAAATTAAACAGTAAGCATATAGTCATTTGTCCACAGCAACATGTCTTGTCAGATAGAACCAAGTCTCTCTCTGGTCCTCAGCCTCTCAGCCACATGGTCCCTTGTCCTCTGCTTTGAGCTCCGCAGTGCCAGTGCTGCTCCTCTTTCCCTATTTGGTACCTCTGGTCTTCAGCCTCCATCACTTCAGACAGTGATCCGGAACATGTTATTCTGATGATCCTGAGCCTTCTTTCCTTGCTCTTACTTCAAAGATAGCTTACCCTTATTGCCAGGGGTTCGTAATGAAAACCCACCAACCCCCTATACTAGTGCTATACATGCCCCATTTGAATAGCCCCGCCTAATCATTTGGTGGGAGTTACCGAAACCGGGCTCAAATAGAAAGCAAATATTTTGAGAATGATGATGGCACCAAATATACAAATGTGCTCGACACAATGGATGGATGGATGGATTGTGATGAGTTTTGTGGATTGTGTATGGATGTATGGATTGTTATGAGCTCCCAATAAAATGATTAAAATAAAAAGAAAGAAACTTCACTCCACCACAATTTGTCTTAGTTCTTCCAGGCTTTTAGAATCACAGCCATGAAGCTAAAATAACTTTCGCTCTTTTTGACACTTACTTGCAGAAGAATTTTGTGCCCTTTGAATCTTATTCATTCTCATATCCCTCTTTATTCATTGATTTTTATAGTTTTGGACTTTATTTTTGCACAATTTATAACAAAAAGAACAACTTTTATTTTTTATTGTTCAATATTCCCAAATCTAGTTTTCTAAAATGTGATATTTTGTCCAGTTTCTAAATTTAAGGGATCTTTCTTTTTCATTGTTACTGTTGCTTATTAAACAGCCCTTCTCTCAAGGTTTCACATATTCAAAGTTAACAACCTGCATATTTTACTAATGACATTTTAATGTTGCCTCTTTTGTTCACCTTAACCCTTCCCCACTGTTGCACTTTTATTAAACACAACCAAATAAAATTTTAGGACAAATGGGCAATTTGAAATGAGAAGAGAATCTACGCCCTTAACCACTGTATGACATTTCCAATCTTTACATTTTGTCAATCTATGGAATTCTTCTTCTGTAGGTAAATATAAGGCTAGGAATAGGGGCTGAGAAAGAGGTAGAAGTATAGGGAAATATAAGAACTCATTTCACTTCCATCAGAAACATAAAGCTGGAGAAGTACAATGAATTGTGAATGAGGGAGCAGTTGGAGTTTCTTCTTCTTTCTTCTTCTACCTCTTTGGGGTGGGGGGGCAAGAAAGAAAGAAAGAAAAGAAAGAAAGAAAGAAAGAAAGAAAGAAAGAAAGAAAGAAAGAAAGAAAGAAAGAAAGAAAGAAGTGAAGGAAGAAGGAAGAGAGAGAGAAAGATCTCTGTGGGAACTTCCCTCGTTTTACACTTGTCTTCACTCTGGCTCTTTGGCCAGGTTCTCAATAGACCTCAGGAAGTTTTAACATCCCAGAGAACACCATTTTCTCATTTATTTAGAAGTAATTTCAAGAAGTCAAAGATTTGATGACTGCTCATTGAATATTTTGTATCCAATAGAAATTTCAAGGCAAATGTCCAAATATCCTTAGAATTAAAAATTTCATTTATTTATTCTAACAAACTTGTGAAATTTACTATAAAGACAGCGTGCTTGTCCACTGATGGGACCATGTCATGAATTGTTGTTGTTATCGTGTGCCCTGACAACCACATATACAACACACCAAGAATACAATCTTTCCAACAGAAACATTGATAATGAGCATTTGCTTCGAATAATTTTGCTGTCATATTTAAATGAAGGACAGAGAAACTATTGCCTTTGAAATTTTAACTCAATCACAGCAAGACTCATGCTGATCATTCTAGTACTTATAAACACATTAAGGAAAGAAAACCAGAACTACCTAAAAGGGGTTCAAAAAAGCTTTGTAAACATACTTATATAATAATAAAGAGAATGGTTTTGACAGATGTGTAATGCTATTTGGCTTAGAGAAGATATTTACGGTTATTTAACAAAAGCATTTTAATGACATCAGGGAATGTGGCAATATTTAAAAATGAAATGAATCTTTTTTTTCATTTAGGAAATACTGTATTTTTATTATTATTTTATTGGGGGGCTCGTACAATTCTTATCACAATCCATACATCCATCCATTGTGTCAAGCACATATGTACATTTGTTGCCCTCACCATTCTCAAAACATTTGCCCTCCACCTCAGCCCTTAATATCAGTTGCTCATTTTCCCCCTCCCTCCCTACCCCCCTCCCTCATGAACCCTTCATAATTCACAACTTATTATAGTTTTGTCATAAGTTACACTGTCCGA
>NW_022111369.1:69942413-69943831 GCF_000313985.2 Echinops telfairi | reverse complement strand
CACACCAACTATCATGATCCCAATTCTACCTTACAAATCTGGAATAAATCTTAAAGGAACTAAATAACCTTATCTGACTTTTAGAGCATAGACAATGGTTTGTTTAATTTACAGTCACTATGATTTAAATTATAAGTATTCCCTTTTATTTTTAGTTGTCATGATCAGAGATGATATGTAAAAGCATTAACATTGGTATAGCCCAGACAAAAGTCAATGAGAAAAGTGAAAAAGAATAATACATACCCTGTTGTGCCAATTAATTCTTGACTTCTTGGATTATAAGGACATTAAAAAGGGTAAGGAGAGATATTTGGATTTTATTATTTACAATCCTTAGATCATACAGGGTGGTACGCTTCTTTCATGTGTATTTCAGTTAGATGGTTGTGTGATGATAAGCTTTTAAGACACCTTATTTAAGGCAAGTCTTTTTTATATTGAGGTACCATCTAGTTTTTTCACACTTTGCTAGAGCATCTATATCTTTAGTGATCTCTTCATGAGGGCGAGCCTCAAGTACAGCTATGTCACAAGAACTGATTGTTCATAGACTGGGGCTAGAAATATGTGCAACCCCTAGATTCATTCATATATCTATGGCTTACATGTGTGTTTGGTTCACATTAAAGACATCATTATGATAGCAATCATTATTAATTATTCCTCTGGAGCATAAGATAATTCTATTGATAATATCATTAATTTAGTCAATGGTATAAAATTGGAAACACTGTTGAGAAAAGGAAATTATACAAGCATAAACTGACTCCAAACCTTAATACATGAATAGTTGAATTGTACAGATTAAGCTCTTAAGTGACAGGACAGTATTTAAACAAAACAATGGTGGTTGGTGAGAGGGCAAAGCAGTCAATAGCATTCATTCACAAAGACGAAACCATTCCTCGCAGATTAATACACAACATAAGAAGTCTCAGTAGTCTATAGCATATGGCTTGAGTCACCAAGGGCTGGATAGAAACCAGGTCAATAATGTCCAGGAAAATACTCCCAGTTTACCCACCAACAGAAATGTAATTGCTTTCTCAGACATTGCATACATGTCCCTCTACCACCATCTTGACTTGGATTTCCAGGAGAGTTTACTTATTACTCTGTAGGTGTGTCTGTTGATTTGGGGTGACCACTGCACAAAGTTGTTGCTTTGTTTCTGATAATATTCTCAGTACAACTTTATAAATTATTATTGTATCTTATATTACACTGTCCTGCGTATCCCTTCACCCACCCCTCTGCTGCCCGTCCCCCAGAGAGGAGGTTATATGTAGTTCCCTGTGATCAATTCCCCCTTTCTACACCCCCTTGCCCTCCTGGTATCGCCACTGTCACCCCTGGTCCTGAGAGGTTCATCTGTCCTAGATTCCCTGCATTTCCAATTCCCATCTGTACCGCTG
>NW_022111369.1:69923070-69941206 GCF_000313985.2 Echinops telfairi | reverse complement strand
GTCCAACTTCCCTTATCTAGGTGGGTGTACAGACATAACAATGTGTGAATAAAATTGGGATTGGCTTTGACAGCACAGCGCCAAAGCGGCTCATAAGAACCTGGTGACAACGGCTGCAGCACTGACAAGCCCACAAACTAAAAAGCCACTGACATACAAAATTTAAAAGAAGAGGAAAAAGGAAAAAAAAAAACCCGAACAGATAGGCTGGAAAAAAAAAAGAAAACGAAAAGAGGAAAAAAACAAACAAAAAAAAGCCTGTTAGTAGATCAAGGTCTGTGTGTTGACCTTTAGGAGCGTTTTCTGGACGAGTCTAATGGGATGCCACGTCCTGGCCACAGAGTCCATCGTTTGTCTTCCCTTGGGACCTCTTTGCTCTGCTTCCCTGCCGCTCCATTGCACACCCCCAGTGTTTTGCCTCAGTGTGGTGGGGTCAGCTCAGTCACCCATTCCACACTGTGTCTCCAGTGCTGTCCCCTGCAGGGCCATGTGTCAGCGCAGGACACCGCATCTCACCTTGGGGGCAGCCACACGGTCCTCTCTGTACACTGGGCCCTCCGAGCTGGGCCATCGTCCTCTGAGTTTGGTAGGCCCAGTTGTGCTCCGCTCCTTTCCTCCTCCTTCCTTTGTCTCTGCTTCCTTCTGGGTGTGGTGTGGTAGGTAGGTGAGCTCCCCTCCCTCACTGGACGATCTACTTCCATCCTCTGTGGTGCTCCCTTCCATGGTGGGGGTCGGGCCAAATCTGGCTAGGGCCGGCGCCTGGTCCAGTCTCTCCGTGTATTCCTCCTCGTTTTACATTGCTCCTCTGATTTGGCATGTCCTGATGGGGGATGTATGCCCGTTCCAGTTCTGTGGAGACACAACCAACACTCTACCCCCACTCCCCCGCCAGGTGGGCCAGTGCCCTGTTCCCCGTGCCACCAACCCTGTCTCTCCCCACCCTGTTTCTCCCTCCACCCATGCCCTCTCCCCCTCTTCACATCCGACTCTCATGTACCTCCCCAGGCGTGGCCTGCCCCCCCTCCAACCGTCCACGCCTTCACCCTTCCACCGCGAGACAGATGCTCACTCCTCCACTCCCGTTAAGCTGATTGTACTTACCTCAGGGGGTTATATTTTGGTGGTTGTAGATTTCTTGCAATTTTCTTATTTGCTTATCTGTAAACTCTGATTGTAGTTGAAGAAAACTGCAAGAAATCTACAAGCTCCAAAATATGACCTAGCGCATATGTCTGTTACATGGTAAATCCCTTACCAGGTACAGTTTACCTGTTTTGACTCCTGATATTAAGCTTCTCCGTTACTTCTTTGAACAGATGTAGTTAATGTTTTTCTTGTGCATTTCATCTGACAAGGTCTATTTATATACTCCCTGTTTATGTTTTTGAGAAAGGGACTTGCAATGGAGAAATCATTGGCCTTGCAATCGCAAGCTTTGCTTCCATCACTAAGGCCAGATTTTAGAACTATTGTTCCTTTTTCTTTACAATGTTCATATACCAATCACTAAAAATTATCAATGCATCTTGATTACATATTTGACCAATTTCAAATTGAAGACGTTGATAGAATTCTTCAATTTTTTCTTCATTGATTTCATTGGTTGGTTTATAAATAAGAATAAAAGTCGTATTAACTAAACTTCCTTGTATGCATACATATTCTATCACAGACAACATTGTATTTCAAAGTAGATCTTGAAAAGTTCTTTTTAGATGAATGTGACCCAGATCCTCTTAGATTTGTTATTCCCATTGATAGAGTTGTCAGATTCAAAATTGCCAATAGCAGTCTATATCAACTCATCAATGCCTACGATAGAAATGTTATGCATTTAATTTCATTTGATAACTTCCAATTCCTAGACTTATATTTCATACATTACACGTTCTGATGTGTAATCACATTATTAATTGATGTTGGCAACTGTTTCTTCTCATGTTCAATCAGCAACTGAAGATCTCCAAAGCTTTACTCCCTGCATGTCCCTATGGTGGACTCTTCTTGGGGAAGGCAGCTCACCCTCGGTCATACTTTGAGTGCCCTCTCACCTGCGGGGCTCATCTTCTGACACGGTTTAGTAGACACGACTATGTTGCACTTCTATTTCTACATGTACTTTTTGTCATTATCTTTTTGTCTCATGAACCTTTTGAATTATGAGAAAATGTTCAGAGCTTTCTTTAAATAAGAAATGTGAAATGTTAGGCAGCTTATTAGGACCTGTTATCAATAAAGAACAATCATTAGAAAAGTTGAGAGAGTGCCATCAAAAAGCCTTCAATGAAACAGCGTGACAAAATACCACAGTGACTTCCAACATAGCTGTGGTCACGAGAAAAGAGCAGAGCAGGACACCGCTTAATCTGAGTAAGTAGTGATAAGAGGAAGCCAGCTTGGTTCCAACTGAAAACCAAGCAGATGAGAAAAACTGTACTAAAATTAGTAACATAACTATATGAATTTAGAGAACATTTTGAAAAAAATGTGAATACCCCTAAATTTCAATCATATTGGTATGTCAAGATTTGATGTGATTAAACCGGTTCTCACCAGTTTGGCAGCACAGATATTTAAATTTTTTTTATTAAGTTCAGTGGACTAGTTGCTAAAATGGCACTTGTAACCAGGTTTGTCTCCATGGTGGGCAGCTGGGCAACCACTCAATCTGAGTTCCACATTTACATTCCTTACTCGTTGCTAACCTTAATCTGCAAAATAGCATATTCTAAGCACCTTTATTAATGTTCATTTCGTCCATAGCTATAAAACACTAGACAGAACTATGCTAGTAATATTTATTTATTCATTCATTCATAAAACTCATTATACTTGTGATGAAATACTATATTATTATACTCTTGTGTTTGTTCAATAACAAATATATAATATAAAGAATACTAAACAGCCAGAAGGTGACACACTGTCATTCAGTTCAGCTTTGTGTTATGCCCCAAATTCCTCAGCGATATTAGGAGTAAATTATTCAATTCCTGAAAATTTTCAAAGAGCTAAAAATATTGTCAGAACAATTGCTGTAATTTCAACAGAAGTGCAAAGGGGCTTTTCAAAAATGAACATATGTTCAGAGAAAACAAGCAACCTGTTTATAATGTATCAAACACAATGACTATTGTCTAAGTGACCTACCTCTAAAGGAATGGGATCCTAGTTCTACAGTGAAAAGATGGTTAAGGATGGATAAATCTCACAGCAATGATGCTTGGATAGAAGTGAAGAATATTGTCAATGAGTGCACCAATCAAGATGCAATATCAAAGTATATTAAATAAGTTTTATTGATTTTTTTCAAGTATTGTCTGATATTTTTCATTAACATTTTACAACTCATAGTATAGTTTGTGTTCCTCCTTTATTGCTCTTATTTTAATATTAACTGTACCAAATAAAACCCTACTTTTCAGTATATCATTTTTTATATATACTTAAGACAGTCATTAGGGCAGTGAACTGGCTGCTGAATCATTTCAATCCCACCCCTGGTTGTTTGCTTCTCACATAAAGAATCCACATCAGAGGATTAGTCAATGAAAACCTTATTTATAGCATCAAAACACTGTCAGATATTGAAGAAACCATGCCAGATAAGGAGTCCCTGAGGTCAGAAAGCAGTGAAAACATGACTGAAGAAGAGGTGTTTTCTCTAAGTCTAACATAAAATCTAACTCAGATGGAGTCAGCCTGCGGTAAGAAAGGCTTTGGGACCTCCTTTGCGGTCGGGGCATGATTCAAAATGGGAAGTACAGTTGAGCATTTCAGTTAATAATTGGAAGTGTTAGTATAAAAAAAATATCAATCTAGGAAAATTAGAAATTGCCAAAAATGACCCCGCAATGCATAAAGTCAATACCCTAGGACTTAGGAAGCTGAAGTGGACTGGAGCCGGTTATTCTGAACCAGAAAATCTTATGGTTTGCTGTCCTGGCATGATAGATTCCCAAGGATTGTTGCTTTCATCATCTAAAAGGACATTTTAAGATAGATCTTGTAGAATAATGCTGTATATGACTGGATGATATATATTCACATAGAAAATCTAATCAATACAACTAGGATTCAACTTGTAAAGATAGTGATGGAAAAAAATTGAAGACTTTACCAATCCCTTCAGTCTGAAATTGACCAAACATACAATCAAGAAGCATTTATAACTATTATCAAGTGGAATGCAAAAGTTGGAAACAAAGGAAAGAATAGTTCTTGGAAATATGATTTCTGTGACTGGATGAAAACCAGAGATCCTATGACAGACAAAGGACTTCTTAATTACAAATATATTTTTCTAACAACACAAATAGTGACTATACACCTGGAATTCTCCAGATAGAACACAGAGAAATCAAATTGACTACATCGGTGGGAACAGATGATGTAGAAGCCCCATATGAACAACAAAAGTAAGGTGAAGGACTGACTGTGAAATAAACTATCAATTGTTCATGTGTAAGTTCAGGTTAAAGCTGAAGGAAATGAAAATCAGAGCCAAAATACAAGCTTGAGTATGTGCCACCTGAATTTTGAGATCATCTCAAGCACAGACTGACTGCATTGAACATTAATGCCTGAAGACTTGCTGATCTGTGAAAAGACATCAAGAGCATCATACATGAACGAAGTAAAAAGTCACTTAAAATACAGGAAAGGAAGAAAAGATCAAAGTGGATGTCAGAAGATACTCTCAAATGTTCTCTTCATTGAAGACTAGCTAAGACGCATAGAAGAAATGAGGAAGAAAAAGAGTGAGTATAAAATTTCAAAGGACTACTCAAGAAGACAAAGTAAAATATAATAATGAAATATACAAAGACCTGGAGTTATAAACCATGAAGGAAGAACATTCCCAAGATTCTTAAACTGCAAGAACTATAGAAAAACATTCGTCTCTAGTTGCAACATTGAAATATTCTGTAGGCAAAATACTGAAAGATGCAAGAATCACCAAAAGAGGCTGGAGAGAATGCGCAGTCACTGTACCAAAGAGCACTAGTCAAAATCCAACCACTTCAGTAGGTATCAGATGAACAAGAACCAATGGGGCTTAAGGCCATATGATATTAATGGGATATTATTTTAAGGATTCAAGCAAGATGAAATCCTTGACAATTTCAATCTTTCTCGGTTTATCCACCATTGGTCCAGTGTGAGGATTTTGCTTTTGTTTACATTGAGTTGTAATCCCTAGTGAAGGCTGCAGTTTTTGATCTTCATCAGCAAGTGCCCCAAGTCCTTCTCACCTTCAGCAAGCAGGGTTGTGTCTTCTGGAGGTTGGAAACAAGTTTCCCTCCCATCCTGATTCTGCATTCCTCTTCATGTAATCCAGCTTCTTGATTATTTGCTCAGCATACAGATTGAACATGTCTGGTGAGAGGATCCAACCCTCGTTGACACGTTGGAATAATCTACAGGAAATGAATGA
Organism: Echinops telfairi; assembly: GCF_000313985.2. Lineage (NCBI taxonomy): Eukaryota > Metazoa > Chordata > Mammalia > Afrosoricida > Tenrecidae > Echinops > Echinops telfairi. Next base: position 69,935,769 of record NW_022111369.1, on the reverse strand, counting down.
ACTTGAGTGTTTTTAAAAGAATTTTTATAGCATCTGGCTGTCCTAGGATCTGATTTGTCTTACCTACTGTTATTAACATGATGTGAGAGAAAGCTTTATCCCACCTTTAGCCTTTACTATTAGATTTGTGAAAATGGGTATTAAGAATTGCCTACATGTAATAACTTTTTGTTGAAAGGCTAGGTAATGGGTTTATTAAAGCCTGCACAGTGCCTTGAATGTCAGTACATTTGCATTTGAAAATGCATGCTACTAGAACTGTGGAGACAGAAGGGGAAAATAAGTGGGGACTTTGGCTTTTTAAATTTTGCACAAGCATTTTGCCTGTGGACGTACCTAGGCCAAAGAAATCTGTGCCCATGAGAGAACTCTTCCCTCTAGGACTGAAAAATAAAGGGGGACCGAGAGCACCCTGAAATGCTCATTTGGTGATCACCAGTATTTGCTTGCTGAATGGAAATGGGGGAAAGGCAGCAATAGAGACTGTTTAGTCTAATCACAGACCCATGAACTTGGCTCACAGGGACAAAAGGAGAGTTGCCTGGATGGTCTGAAGTGTAAGGAGTTGCATAGAACGTGAGCCTATAGAATGACCTAGCTCAAGGGTCTAGGGGTTTTGACAATTTGTGAAGGGGCTAGTGATCTGAAGTGGGGGGTGTTGCATGGAGACAGCTTGGAACAGCTAGGAGTGAGTTGACCAGTCTTAGGAAGATGTTTTACCTTGTGAGTTAGTGCACATTGCTTGCGTACTTGATGGATGCCCTGGATTTGACTATTTTTTTGGGGGGGATTTGACTTTGTTAATGGAGATTCAAGGTTCCAACTGGACTGAAGATTCTTCATACAAAGAACATGCTCAGATAATAGAAACGAGCAGTTTAGAAATTGGATAGCCAAAATGGGGGAAGATAAAGGCATGAAGTGGCTGACATTAACTTTCATGGGTTGGGGAATATGGGGAATATGGAATTCATGAATACGTGTTCATAAAACTGCAATTATTAAGCATAGAATGTTTTTGTTTTGTTCATTTACAGAACTTAAGAATTAAATGGGCCTGGTGCATTTTTGGTTGTATGTGTTTTAGTTGTATCCTGTTAGGTGTAAATATGAGTTAATATTGTCTCCTCTTTGAGATTATCTGTAGTTGTGTACAGATGTAAAATTGACAAGGGCTGGTCTGTGGCAGTTAGATTTATTTTTTATCAATCTGCACTTTTGTAGGGGTTCAGGTCAACCTGTCAATCAGTTCACAGCCTGATGATGCCTACGGGGAGAAACAGTGGGACCCTTCCTCTCTATGAGTCCTTTCACCTTCCTGCTTGTTAGGATTCTGCGCTGGCTGCTGGAGGTGATCCCATGTGGCTACCTGATCCTGAAACCCTGTCATGCTTCTGTCTACGTCGGTCTAAGCCACTCAGCACCCACCAGCTTGTAATATCCTAGCTTCCTGCCTCACTTCTTGGCATTATTGCCTGCAGCTATGTGAGTCTGAAGAAGGTGCTGTCATCAGATCTATGGACTTGCTTTGGACAAGGTTAGGATGCTTTCTTGATATTGAATGACTTATTGATATAAAGTTCTTTTTTATGCATGTATGAGTCTACCTGGTTTTGTTTCTGTAGAAAACCCACCCAAACATGACCGGCATACAAAACAGGAAAGGAAAATGCTCCAATGCAGAGACGGCAACAATGGACTCCCGCAGAGGAATGCTTATGAGAATGGTACCGGCCCAGGGAGCGCTTCCACATGCTTTGAAGGGGGTTTTGGTCATTCAGTCCTGCCTTGAAAGCACCTCAGAACAGCAGACATATTTGCATTATTGAATATCCGTAGAGATACAAGTTCACACTACTGTAAGGATGCACCTCAATGCTACATTAAAATAAAATATAAATATACTCACTTGTATGCTAGTCTCCTCAAGTTAACACCGTATGCTGATAGGTGTATTCAACATTGTCGCAGAATGGCTATAATGTGACATTTTACATATCTTCAAATATCAAATATAATATTTCCAATATTTTTGTTAAAATTCAGAAAAATTATAAATTTTAATTAATAGAGGACAACAGATAAAATAGAAAAACTCTTTAATATAAAATGGCAGGATACTTTGATATGCAACTGTTATTGTGCTATTTTGAAATGACAAATTTATTTATTGAGATTTCAGATAAATTAATTTTCCCCTTTAAGTATTTTCAAACAGCTTATGCCCGTATTCCCAACTCCATTGCAGTACCTTAGCTTGTTATGTTCAGGAATGAGTAGGCTTCCTGGAGAGAAAATTTGTAGATAAAAATAGGTCTTAAAAAATGAGCAAACTGGGAAAGGGGGAGTTTATTTGGCACATATTAGTTTTGAAATAGTTTTTAAAATGGAAAACAAGAAAATACAGCACTTTCAGTTACTATTAAACTAGAAAGATTTCTATGTACTTCCTGTAGTTTTTAGTTTTTCCTTTTATGCACACTGCACAAAGACCTCAATTTTGTGCATGATTGTCTTTTTATATGGCTTTAGTTGTATCCCGGACACATACACTAACTACATAGCATCCTTGACAGTTCGTTAGCACTGCATTGCCTTGGTAAGAATCGGTTACATTGGACACTAGTAAACACCGAACCATTTAAGGCAGAGGAACATGAACACAACAGTGTGGGAAATATAAGGCAGCGCGTCTCAGAAGAAACCTGTTTAAACTCTAGTTACATAATATGCACAAAAATAAAATCTGTGCCCTTGACATTTTAGAACAAAATGCTGGCAAAATCTTACAGTCACAAATGTGAAATTAAAAACATGTCTTTTCTTTTCCCCACATATATATGAAAAGTAAACAGATAATTACAACGTTACAGGAAATAAATAGTACCTGGAAATATATATATTTATATATATATATATAAAACTTCCATATATATAATGACTTCATGTAATAATCATCATCATCATCAATAATAATATATGAAAGGTAAAAGAGGTTCTTTTAGATGAACAAAGTCTGTATTTGGTTAATCTTATGTGCATGAAAGATACTGGAAAATCACTGTTTCCTTCTTGTACCTACTTTTTAATACATGTCAAGCTTTGGAAGAGTCCCTGCCCTTGTGGGTGATGGAGTGGTGTGGATGGCGTACCCTGTGGGGTAAGAAATTCTTGTCAAGGAGTCCGTTTCCACTTGTGATGCCTCCACGTGGTACCCTGTGGACCTGCTCCAGAGGGTTATCTTGTGTGCTAGGTTCACAGACGCAGATCTCTGTATCCTTACCAAGGCAAATATGTGGGTAAATTCAAACTGCCAAACTTTAGGTTAGCACAAACCACAGTACAAAACTAGACAGTTCCAACCAATTCAACCACCCAGGAGGACCAGCTACAGAGCATATGATACATGGCTTCTTCTACTATGACTGCTATTGTTACTGCTATAAGCTTAGCAAAAAGTTTGTAGGATTATAGAGAGTTTGCTCAGCAGTGTAGGGAAGCAAAACAACTGTCCACTGGATCCAGGATATCTAAACTACATGTGCTCCTCTTTTGTCAAATACCTTTTTATCTGATAATTTGCATTTATGACAATAATAAAAAGTACACTATGCTGTTTTCACATTAACAATATACAGCTGATAGCATGACTGCTCAAGTTTGAAGTGAGAATAGGGCTGACTGTTATGGCTCAGGTGATGTATCAACCAGACTGGGTCACAATTATTCATAATTTCACAGTTATCTGATCATGTAGCCATTGTTTTTTGTGATTTGATCTGGTCATCCTCCACTTATATAAAATGCCAAATTTCACATTGCAAAAGGTCTTTGGAGTTTATGATCTTGTTGATAAGCGAGAAGAGGGTATAAAGCTGTATCTTCATGATTTATGAGCTTTACAGACTTGTGTAAGTCAAATAACCTCTGCAGTCTCCCTCTTTTTATTAAAACAATAATAATGGTAATAATAATGACATCCACAGAATTGTTATATGGGCAGCATGAAGTGAAATGTAATATGTAAGTACTATCAGTTATCAACAGTCCTCCTAGAATGCTATAAATGTGCTATAAAAGTGGCTCTTCTTAGGTTACAGTACAGTCTATCATGTTAACATTAATTAAGAATAAAGGCTTAGAACTTTGTATTTCTCATGCCAAAATAAGCCCGGTGCTACATTCTTGTATATTCTTTGTTTTGTTGCCAAAAGAAGAATGGTTTTAAAAAAATGGTTTAGCCACATCAGATTTGGTTAAAATCTTTCTTTTCTGCAGGCATGTGCTAATGAATCCTCATGAACATAGAATTGAAATAGAAACATAGTTTAGCAATAATAGCCCTTCTCCTGTCTACTCATCCTCCACTGCTTGAATCCTTTCCCTTTCATTCAGCAATTTCATCACTCAATTCCTTAGGCACTTTTCAAAGAGAACCCACTAATGGTGAAGAATGTTTAGGAGTTGAATGACTGAAAGAAAATATCCATTGTCCCTGAGGGCCTTAGACTATCATTGGTGGTACAAGGTATTGACTTTCATATACAAAAAAAACAACAACAAACCAATTTATTAATTGCAGAGAGAACAAGATGTCAACATTTTCCAAGGCAGAGCTAATTATATGGATTGGTTATGGAGTGTAGATGAAGCTAAATCTGAAGTGCTTTCCAATGCTAAATGATTTAAGTCTAACTTTCAGAGTAGTCTATTGAACACTGTTTTAGAAAATCTGTCTTCTTTCCTGATCATACTCTTGTTCTCCTTGACACTTTAGCACAGAACATTACTACTAGGCAACTGCTGGGATTTGATAGGTTATTATTGGAGCATTTTATACATGGTGCACAGTGTGTTCCCCAATGTCTGGGATAATGTCAATTATATGAGTGGTCATTGATGATGCTTGGCATTTGGAAGTCAAAAACTACACACAAAATATACATTTCCTAGATCCTATCTGGTCACCTATAAACAGAGTCGTTATGTGTGATTCTGTAACCAGACACTATCTTAGTTTTAAGAGTTAGCTTTCTGTATGATTTCGTGTCTCAGCAGACTCTCTTGAGATTTGTTATCAGATTATTTATTTGCTGCAGATGACTTATTTCCTTGTGGTCCAGTAGCTTGGGAATAGAAGGAAAAAAGCTCTATTTTCTTCTCTTTCTTTTCAGGATGTGTTTTACACATCACATTTCACTTCCTGCTGCCTGTATAACAATTCTGTGGGATGTCATTATTAGTACCTTTATTTTAAGAATGAAAAGAGGGAGGCTGTAGAGGTTATTTGATTCCCCAAGGTCATATAACATACATTGAGGCCATACAACTAGCATTTAGAGGTGCAAGCTATCCTAGCCTATTTCCCACAATTCTTTACATTATTATGATGAAATGACTTCTTTTATGGGCTTTTTGCTGTGTTTTTTAAAAAATCATTTAGGAACTTTTTTTTTTTTTTTTTAACCCAGCAAGCAAGCTTGAAATTACTTTGAATCAGAAACCACTAGGGGGCAATAGGTTACATCCTGAGGAGTTGTTATAATTTTCCCAGTTCTTCGGGAGGGGCCTTGGTGGCTTAGTGAGCTCTGCCTCCTGGGCTGCGAACTGCAAGGTCAGTGATCAGAACCCACAGCTTCTCTGCAGAGACAGATGATGAAAAAGGTGAAGATTTCGTTTTGGAAGCCAAAGGGGCAGGTCTACCCTGTCCTACAGGGTCACAATGAGTTGGACTTGACTAGATACGTGAATTCTTTGGAAATACTACTACTTGGGGACCTCCCAGGTTGCTTTCTAATCTGGCTTTTTGCTTTTGCCAGGGGGAAAAACAGTCTCTGCCAACAGAAAACGCACTTTTTTTTTCTAAGACCTGGTCACTTATCTTTGTGATCCTCCCCAAATGATTAACTGGACCACAAGCTTATATATATTGTTTGATTTTAATTCAAATAGTGCCTTGTAAAATACACCCAATAGGATTGAATGACTTGTGAGTCTCCAAGGGGATTTTTGGTTTCTTAATATACAATTACTCTTTGTTATAAAGTTCTTTCTTATACACATATGTGTGTCTCTGGATTTGTTTCTCTAGTCAACCCAGGCTAACACAGCATCCTAGCAATAAATGTATTCTTTGACTAGTGCAAAGCCCTAAGTTTTTTCTAGCTTTTCATGAGACCCTTTGGGGACTAACATGAGCCAATTTAAACTTAGCTTAAACATTAATGGAAACTTTAAAACAAGATACAGACATATCTCACAGTGTCAAATGAACAGTAAGACGAAGGCGAGACTTCAAAAGGCACTTGAATCAGAAACAACCAAGGTATCAGGGGCCAAACAGTATTTTATTTGTGGATTTATATCTGCTTTCTCTGTATGTTTCTTTTCTAACAGGAAATCAGATACCTCTGTTTTCACATACACTTGTGGAAGAATCTTTTAATACCTTAGTTCTAGTTTTATACAGATTAAAAATTTTTTAATGTAATCCTATTCCTGGAAGGGAGAAACTTATTTCTCAACAAACTGATGTTGACCTCTAGATCAATGAACACCTCCGGAGAAAAATAACTATAGTTGGTGTGTGGAGAGTCGGGGTTTAATACATAGCAGACAACTCTGGCTGCCAATATCAAGCAGAAAAGGTTGTTTAAATAAGGTAGACACAATGTAAAGAGGCTCTTATATTTTAGGACTTGTAGAATTATCATAGATTTGCAGTATTTTCAATTTTTATTAAACTCAGTGGTATAGTTCTCCAATGATATTCTAGAGCATTTTCTTATTTCTTGTCCTCTGTCCCCTGGTAATTTTTATCTTTATTTCATTTAGTAAAATGGAATTATTGCTTCTACTTACTGGTTACTGAGCATAATTTAAAATTATTATCTTAATGACAACATGATATTGAATGCATTCCAAACATTCTCTCAGAGATCTTTAATAAGGTTTTTATGCTAATTCCACATTTTGTATATTCCAGATTCACACCATTTTCTTAAACTATTGTGATTCATTCCATCGCTCCCTCTCTCTTGCACATATCCACACAGACCCTAAATAGCTGACATTCTCTCTAAATTTTCAGAACAAATAATGGCTATCTCACAGCAATTACCCAGTTGCCTTACTTTCTAACCTTATCTGTGACTTGCTATCTTTCAGTCTTAGATTAGATTCAATTACTACTTTTAGACAATTGGCCCCCAAATCAATATTTCTAGTTTACTTTTATCCTGAACTCCAAGGATAATTTATTTTCATGAAACTACCTGTTCCAATATTTTCCTGAATGCAAATCACCTTTGCCCCTTTTTAACTGATATCTTTGCCCATGGTTTTTTTTTCTTCTTCTTAGCATTCACATACAATCAACTCACATTCAAATTTTTAGAAAAAACATGTTTAATCTCAATGACCCTCATCATACATGATTCTTGCACTTTTTCCCATCTTTTGGTCAGTACCTTCCTAACTATTCACTATGTAACATACTGGAATCTGGCTTTCTCACGGAAACTTCCAGAGCTATGATCACTGAACCAAACCAAACCCATTGGCACTGAGTCTATTCCAACAGGTCACAGGAGATCTGCTCTGTAGGATTTCTAAGTTTGTAAACATTTATAGGAAGAGATGGCTGCATCTGTCTTTTGGCCCTACATTTCATGGACTAGGCCACTGAGGTTCCTATAAAGAATACTGTCTACCTCCTAATGGTCAAAAACACTGCCACCATCTGATTTCTTCCATATTTTCCATTTACTTCATTACTACTTTTCTTTTCAGCCCTGAACATAAATGTTTATTTCCTTCACTAAACTTCCTTGAAAATTTTAGTACTTGTATGATCACCACTAAATGAGACAATGGAAAATTTCCATGGAGCTTCTCAGAAAGGCATCTCATAAGTATAAAGATGGAAGACCAAAATATCATGTCTTATCTGGCTTTTGTTATATTTGCCGCAGTGCAGTGAGTTATTTGGTAAGGTATCCCTAACTATATTCTTGGTAACTCCCATCAATGCCTGGGTGGGGCCATGTAGATTGGGTGCATTTCCTCATTTCTTGATATGTCTACAAAGAAGAATTAGGGGAAAGATGCTGATGGGAGTATATGATTCAGCTATGAGTGACTGTTATGATTGTAAAATCATGGAACTCTAATTAGAGGTTGATCAAGTTTGCCATCAGGCTCAGTATAAAATGAGCCATCTCAGAAGCTAAAATGAGGGAATTGTGCTACCATCAAGAAAGAAGAACCAGGAGTGGAGAATGTCCCTTTGGACCTTGAAATGCTAGCATGCTGAACCTCATAGGTCCAGGAGACAGGAAGCTGTGACACCAGAGGAGAAGCAGAGAAACAGCAACTGGGATGCCAGGTCCTGAAGCACAGGTGGGTTTTCTGGCACACAGAGAAAGTAAAATTGAGTGCCGTTACATAGGAGGCTGTACTTCACAATGGGTTGCCTTCAAGCACTTAATTGGAAGAACTAGATTCGCAAACCCATAGACCTGGAGGTGAGTGACTTTGGACTAAAACTGTGGTCAAATAGAGAACACTTTGAACATTTATCTGCAGCACTCAAAGACCTCTGGAACATTGCCCAATAGAGTGGAAGCCGGGCCCGAAGGGCTGTGAGTGCGAGAGAGGCTTGTTTTCAGGTGCCACAGAAAAGAGGTTTTCCAGACCAAACAAACGTATTCAGAGCATTTGTGTTCCTAGTTTCTAACCTGTTAATATTCACAAGAATACCTCATATCCAAGGATATTATATGAGTCTATGTGGCCATTGAAATTAATTTTCAAACCAAGCAAAGATCGGGAGTGCTGTGAGACGCCTAATTTCAGATTTGGTGGAAGGTACGTCTGCCCTCAGCCCCAGAGGAAGTGCACTTAGGGCGATGAGTTCATTCTCCTCACCCCTTGTGCAGTCTGACGTCAGATGTGGTGGACTCCTTTCATACCTTTTTACAAGTAATGATGCTTACCGTTTGGAAGCCATTTTGAAACAGAAGCTAAGAATGGATGAAGGAAAGACATACTAGTGTGAGTCACTGAATAAACCCTGATATTGCTGATTAGCTGATTTTTCATATATTGTGGCAATAAACATTCTTTTGCTTAAGCCACTTATAGTTTTCTATTGCCTGTCATTTTGTCTTTTCGCTCTCAACCCTAGAATTTATTGAATCCTTTGTCTCCATATTTATATAATAAATGATGCATAATCAATACATAGAATTTGAAAACATAAATAGAAAAAAAACAATATTAAAATCTAAATAGGTTACTTGGTTGTGTCTATGAATAGAGACCCAGGACTACCATATATCTAGTATTTTAATGTTTTCCTTGCTTTCTCATGACATGCACTAATCTGATAGACATAGTTCTGCTTCTTTAAGTTAATATTACTGAACGTTTTAGTGTATCACTAACACCAATTGCTTATGTAATTATTGTCTAGTTAAGTGTTCAATCGGTACAAGTCAACAATTCAAGTATTTCAATCTGAAAAGCCAGCATATACGTGTATAATGTATTTTTCTCAACAGTGTTTTAAATCCCAGATAAGCAGCTAAAGTAATGATGTATAATGTTCTCTATCATAAAGTGGTATTGATACTGCTAATGTGAGCCTGAGACATATATAAACCATAGCTAAATGATTGAATTTGGGGCTCATTCTTAATTCTAGCCCCAATCTGAGAACAATTAGTTCTTATGACATGGCCCTGTTCAATACTTGCCCTCATGCAGGGATCACTGAAGGTATGGTGGCTACAGCACAGTAGGGTGAAGAAACCAGATGGTACTCACCTATCAGAAAGAATCATCTCTGGGGTCTTAATGGCTGTCTGCAAACAAGCACCCATCTAAGTGGGATATCAATTAAGTTCACATGGAAGAAGAACAACACCCTATGTGATGCAAAGATTGCAAATAATAAAATCCAAATCCAAAGGAGGGAACAGTATCAAAGATTAAATTCTGAATTCCCAGTTTAAAGAAAGCTTTATATGGCAGTGGAAACCCACAATCTATTTGCAGAATTCCTACAAAGATCTCTGGTAAATGGCCTCTGACTATAGTCAAGGGATGTGATTGACCTTGTTATCAGACAAGGAGAATTATAAAGTTGATTATGGCAGATGTAGTTAGATTAAAATATAACACTTTTGATCTCCTTTTTGACCAATTTTAAAGTTGTTTCAGTTTTTAATATTTTCTATTTCCTTTTTAATTGAACTTTTCTCTGTTTTGTTTTGTCATTAGTCTTTCTTGTTTGTGTTTTTTTATGGTTTTCTTTATATCATATCCAGGATAGATAAAATTATAGAGACACAATGGATTCCTATTTACCTAGGGGTGGGGACATTGAGAGGAAATGGGGAGCTAACTACAATGAATATAAAAATGTGTTCTGAATTTTGGTGATGATGGCAGAACTCATTTTAATACGGTTGAATGATTAAATTGTAAGATGTGAAATATGTGCAACTATAAATAAAGCATATATGGTGAGATTATATAACAATAAAAATACAGGCTAAAACTTACTATCTTGATAGAAATCTGTAGAGCCCCCAAGATTATGATCCTTAGATACCTTTAAGCCTGGAACTGAACCTACATCTGGGCATTAACATTCACCCAAATACACAGGCCTGTAAAGCATCAGAGAAGAATGTTCTCAGAACAATCCACCTTATAGGACAAGAGGGAAAGACTTTTTCCATTAAAAAGAGCTCAGATGCAAGACTAGAATAAGAAAGTAGGATGAATGGTGGATTAGTCTGGGTATACTAGAGAAACCAATTCATAGACACACATATGTGTGTGTATAAGAAAGAGCTTCATGTGCAAGAGCAATTGAATATTAAGAAAACATCCCTGCTCAGTCCAGATCAAGTCCATAAGTCTGATATTAGCCCATATGTCCAATACCAATCTATAAAGTCCTCTTCAGACTCACACAACACACGCAATGAAACTGAATGAAGGAGGATCACAAGCCAGTGGGTGGAAAGTCTTGTGGATCCAGTGGCAGTGGAAGCATCTCAGTGCTGGTAGGGGTCTCCACGTGGATCCTCCAGCTCCAGAGCTCCAACGTAGCTCCATGTGTCTTCTCAGAAGGAATGTTTCCCAGGGAGTAAGCATGTGGCCTACTTCCAGTGAGCTATTAATCTCCTTAGAGCCCCCAGGTGAGGTCACCAAGCTGCGACCTGAATGACAGGCTAAACTCCAATCCTTCACTCTTCAGCCTCAAATTTACAACATATTACGTAACTACCTCAAATGGTGTGATGGCAAGATTTTATATCAACTTGCGCCTCTGTGGAGGTAGCGGTGGACTCCAACCTAATGCCATCTCTTTGGTTGCATGGCCCTTTTATAAGATATGCTGTGGAAAAATTCTGGCTTTCTTGCTCATCTCCTTCCTGCTTTATTTGCTAGGTGCTGTGTCTCCTTTGGGGACTAGCAGGCCATATATATTGTGCCCTGTCATGTTCCTTCAGGCCTTTGATCCATGGTACTTTGGACCCATCAGGCTATGATTCTCACAGATTCCCACTTAGATTTCCTGCTTCAGCAGCCAGCAGCCATTTGAATCTGGGAGTTACCAGCTGGCATCAGTCCATGGACTTGAATTGGACTAGACTGGGCCAGTTCAATGGTATAAATTCTCTCTTATTATGAAGTTCCTTTACATATATATATAAAAGTGTGCTGGTTTTGTTTCTCTAAAAAACTCAGCCTAATTCAATTGGAAATAGAGAACCTAGGTAGAAAGGTAGAGTGCTGCTATGTTTAGGGTATTACAATCAATGTCATGAAATAAAATATTTATAGATGTTGAATGGAAAACTAATTTGCTCTGTAAACCTTCACCCAAATCACAATATAACATTCATTAATACAGACAAATACAAAACACAAACATTGGCTGAAATTGTGTCATATATATGTATGTATGTGTATATACCCACACACACTCATATATATACATTTATTTATAACTAATAAAATTTGCCAGTATTTACATGTTGTTGTTAGCTGCCATTGAGTCCGTGAAGACTCACAGCAGCCCTATACCTAACAAAACACTGCACCATCCTGCACCACCCTTACAATGGTTTCTATGCCTGAGCCCATTGCTTTCGCCACGGTGTCAATCCATCTCTTTGAAGGCCTCCCTCTTTTATGCTGACCCTCCACTTAACCAAGCATGATGTCTTTCTTCAGTGAATGGTCCTTCCTGAAAATATATCCTAAGTACATAAGAAAAATTATTGCCATCTTTGCTTCTAAGGAACACTTGGGCCAATCTTCCTCTAAGATGGAACCGTTTGTTCTTTAAGCAGTCCATGATATTTTTCAATATTCTTCTCCAGGATTACAATTCAAATGCATCAGCTCATCTTTGGTCTGCCTTATTTAATGTCCAAGTTTCACATATATATGAGACAACTGAAAATACCACAGCTTGGGTCTGCCGCACTTTATCCTCAAAGTAACACTTTTGTTTTTCAATATTCTACAAAGGTCTTATGCAGCTGATTTACCTAATGCAATACGTCTTTTGATCTCTTTTTTTTTTAATCAATTTATTGGGGCTCATACAATTCATCACAATACATAGATCAATTGTGTAAAGCACATCTATACATTTGTTGCCCTCATTATTCC
>NW_022111369.1:69920186-69922601 GCF_000313985.2 Echinops telfairi | reverse complement strand
GTGAGGATTTTGGTCTTCCTTACATTGAGTTTTAATTCATACTGAAAGCTACAATCTTTGTTCTTCATCAGCAAGTGCTTCAATTTCTCTTTACTTTCAGCAAACAAAATTGTGTCATCTGCATATGACAGGTTGTTAATAAGCCTTCTTCCAATCCTGGTGACACATTCTTCATATAAGTCAGCTACCCTGAACATTTGCTCAGTATCCAAATTGAACAAGTATGGTGAGAGGACACAACCTTGGTGCACACCTTTCCTGATTTTAAACCATGCAGTATCCCCTTGTTCTGCTCATACCACTGCCTCTTAATCCCTGCACGAGGTCTGCACAACCACAATAGATTGTTCTGAAATTCCCATTCTTCTCAAGTTTATCCATAGTTTATTATGATCCACCCAGCCCCATACTTTGGCTTAGTCAATAAAATACAAGTAAACATCTTTCTGGAATTCTTTGCTTTGAGCCATGATCCATCTGACAAAACTCTTTGTCTGATGTCCTCTTGTGACTTTGCCCTGAACTTCTAGCAGTTTCCTGTCAATGTATTGCTGGAGTCATTGCTGGATGACTTCAGCAAAATTTCTGGTACAGAGTTTATGTGTTGGCCTGTGATGTGCAAGGTCAGCACTATCCGCAACTCCTTGGGAGAGAAAAAGGTTTTTCTTCTCTCATAGAGTTACCATTGCAAAAGCCTGCAGGGGTAATTCTATCCTGTCTTATAGGGTCACTCTGAGTTGGCATTGGCTGAATGGTAGTGAGTGATATTAATATTCCCTTGGAATGTGTACAAATAGGAATCTCTCCCATCAGTTGGTTAAGTAGCTGTCTTCCAAGTTTCCTGGCATAGATGAGTGAAAAGTGCAAGTCTTTTATCAACTTTCTGAAACCCTTCCATTGGTATTCCATCAATTCCTGGAACCCTATTTTTGGCTAGTGCATTCTGGGATGCTTGAACATTTTACTTTCCCCAGTGGTTCTTACTCATATGCTATTGCCTGAATTGGTGGATGGTCAACTAGTTCTTTTTGATTCAGTAATTGTATATTTTATTTAGAAATCTGTATATCAACCTAATTAATTTCAAACCAGTATTCCTGGAAAGTCAGTAAGGAATACAATTCAGAAAATCCTACCGTGATACAAATATGCATATATAAACAAAGTAATCATCTGTGAAAGGCAATTTCAATACCTTTTTTCCTTTCTATTAATATAGTTATTTTTTAAAAGAATTAAGATTTCAGGAAAAATTTCTGATTTGTATCTGTCCCAATGGGATGGCACCTCCTTCCATGAAAGTACATTTTGCTTCATGTCCTATGCAGGCTGTCATTGACAAAAAGCCCGTATACACACTGCCATTGAGCGGACTCCCACCCACAGAGACCCTGTGTAACAGGAAGGAACTATCCCTGTGGGATTCCAAGACTGTGATTTCCTGTGGGAAAGCCTCATCTTTCTCCCGCTCAGTGACTGGTGACTTCAATAGATGAACTTGGGGTTCACAGCTCAATGCATACCACTGTGGCCCCAGGATTTCTTATCTATTCTCTTCCTAGGTTACTCATAGTATACAACTGCACATGTTGTTTTTCTGGATGCTGTTAAGTGCCATTAGGCCAGTTCTGACTCCTAGTGACCCTAAGTATGACAGAAAGAAACACCACCCAGTCTTGTGCAATTCTCATATTTACTTTTATGTTTGAGACCATTGCAGCCATTGTGTCAATCCAGCTAATCGAGGTGCTCCCTTTATCTGTTGTCCCTCTAATTTACCAAGTACGATGTCATTCTCCAGGGAAGGCTCCTTCCTGATAACATATCTAAAGTATGTGCAGTGCAGCATTATCACGATTACTGCCTATAAGGTGCATTCTGACTGTACTTCTTCCAAGTCAGTCTATAGTAATTTTTTTAAAAGAATTAAGATTTCAGGAAAAAATTCTGATTTGTATCTGTCCCAATGGGATGGCACCTCCTTCCATGAAAATACATTTTGCTTCATGTCCTATGCAGCCTGTCATTGACAAAAACATATCTAAAGTATGTGCAGTGCAGCATTATCATGATTACTGCCTATAAGGTGCATTCTGACTGTACTTCTTCCAAGACAGATTTGTTTGCCCTCTTGTCAGTCTATAGTACTTTCCGAATCCTTCACTGCCATCATAGTTTAAATGCACTGATTTTTCTTTGATCTTCCTTCTTCAGTGACCAATTTTCACATGCTCATGATGCAGTTGAAAATACCAGGGCTTTGGCAGGCATATATTAGTCCTTAACGTGACATCCTTGCTTTTCAATACTTTAAAGAGGTCTTGTGCAGCAGAAATGCCTAATGCAGCGTGTCTTTTGATCTTGTGACTGCTGTTTCCATGAGTATTAATGGTGGAGCCAAGCAAGACAAAATCC
>NW_022111369.1:69891953-69919650 GCF_000313985.2 Echinops telfairi | reverse complement strand
AGGATCCATCTGACATCAGCAGTGATATCCCTTCTTCCATCTCTCCTGAATCCAGCCTAAATCTCTGACAGCTCCTGGTCAATATCTGCCACAACATTGTTGGAGAATCTTCAACCACATATTACTTGCCTGTGATGGCAATTATGGTTGTGTATTGAGCATTCTGTTGAGTCACCTTTCTTTGGAATGGGTACAAATATGGATCTCTTCCAGTCCGTTTACCAGCTGTCCTGGCACGGACAAGTGAGTGCTGCCAGTGCTTCTTTTCCTTTGCTGCCATTAATTTCACCCCACACTTTCATGGCCTCGTGTAAAACAGGATAAACTGTTCCCTAGTCCTGTACCATGCCCACGGTTAGTTACAGATTGGAGCCTTGCTATCCACAAAGATTTCATTGGCTAATTTTAGGGAAGGATCACCATGCCTCTCTTCCTAGTTTTTTTGGTTTGAAACGCTCTTAAAGACTGTTCATTATCATAAAAAATAAGCTTCTACTGGTAGATTGATAGTAGTTACTCATGAATTGACTGGCTGGTAGAAGAACCTGGGTCTCCAACATAAATAATAATTCTACAACTGAACTAATACCCATATATCATATGTGTGCTACATCACATTTCCTGGGTTTACAAATCTTTTTGCATAATTATTTTATTGACATACCTTACATTATCCTATATATCCATTTACATATATTTTTGTTGTTTAATCCCATCAAGTGAAGTTATACACTCATAAATGCTATCAGCTCCCTATTCCCCCCTCCCTTTATATAAACCCCCACCCCCCATCCCACCCCCACACCTCTCTTCCCATACCCTCAGGGAAAAATTACTCCCGTTACTGTTTCTGCAGTTATCTATCATGGCTTTCATGTACTGAACAATCTTAACTATACAAATAGATATATTCAAATCCAACATGATTAATGAGGTAAACAAATAACAGCTAGTTAGGGGAGGAAATATTTAAAAAACTAGCAGATAATTATGTGGTTCATCAATGCCATACCACTCCCTGGATTTACCCTCCTTTTCAAGTGGCCCTTCTGATTGGGATTGTCCAATTACCTTGCAGGTAGGTGGGCTTTGGATTTCTATTGCATCCATGCCCCTTCACATCAAGTTGGTTGCATGTTTTTGAACATCTGAAACCTCTTCCTGTCAACACCTCATGATCACACAGGCTGGTGTGTGTCTTCCTTGTGGGTTTTGTTGCTTCCCTGCTAGATGACTGCTTGCTTTATTATGAGCCTTCAAGGCCACAGACACAATATCTTTTGATAGCCAATCTGTTAGTCTGGGTTGGCTAGAGAATCAAATTCATAGACACTCATATATGCATAAGAAAGAGCTTTATATACAAGAGCAATTGAATATTAAGAAAACATCCCAGCCCAGTCCAGATCAAGTCCATAAGCCTGATATTAGCCCATATGTTCCGAATCCAATCTATAAATTCCTCTTCATACTGATGCAACACATGTGATGATGCTGAATGCAACAAGATCACAGACCAGTGAGTGGAAAGTCTTATGAATTCAGTGGCTGCTGTCAGCATCCCAGAGCTGGCGTGGGTCTCCATGTGGCTCCTCCAGCTCATGGGCCCTAACATTGCTCCATATGTCTTGTAATCAGGAATAACAAGCAAAGAGTGTCTGTTTCCTGCCTCCAGCAAACAATTTATCTCCTTAGCACTTCCAAATGAGGTCATCAAGAAGCGCCCTGATTGAACTGGCTAAACTCCACCCCTTCACTTTTAATAGTCTCAAGTTGGCACCAGATTATGTAACTACCAAAATCAGCTTCTTTCACCACATTTGCTTATGCACCCTTTTTAAAAAAAATCATTTTAATGGGGGCTTGTACAACTCTTATCACCATCCATACATACATCCATTGTGTCAAGCACTTTTGTACATTTGTTTCCCTCATCGTTCTCAAAGCATTTGCTTTCTACTTGAGCCCTTGATATCAACTCCTCATTTTCCCCCTCCCTCCATACTCCCCCCTCCCCCATGAACCCTTGGTAATTTATAAACTATTATTATTTTGTCATATCTTACACCATCCAACATCTCTCTTCACCCACTTCTCCACTGTCTATCCCCCAGGAAGGAGGTTATGTGTAGATCCTTGTAATCTGTTCCCCCTTTCTCCCTCACCTGCCCTCCACCCTCTCAGAATCGCCATTCTCACTACTGGTCCTGAGGGTTCATCTGTCTTGGATGCTCTATTTCCAGTTCCTATCTGTACCAGTGTACATCCTGTGGTCCAGCCAGATTTGTAAGGTAGAATTGGGATCATGATAGTTGGAGGGGGAGGGGGAGGAAGTATTCAAAAACTAGAGGAAAATTGTATGTTTCATTGTTGCTACACTGAAACCTGAGTGACTCGTCTCCTCCGATGGCCTTTCTGTTAGGGGATGTCCAGTTGCCCACAGATGGGTCCTGGGTCCCCACTCCGCACTCCCCCTCATTCACAATGGTTGTTTTTTTGGTGTTTGATGCCTGGTACCTGATTCCTTTGACGCCTCATGATCTCACAGGCTGGTGTGCTTCTTCCATGTGGGCTTTGTTGTTTCTCGGTTAGATGGCCGCTTGTTTTGATTCAGTGATAGTGTCAGGAAGGTGATCACCGTACATCACTACATTATTAGAACAAACTCTCTCTATAAATTTGCCTATCCTGGATTACTCGGTGCCATCTTCCTGGAAGTCAGTATATCAATCTTTCAGATGCTTCTCTTGCTCAGAGAGGAGACTAGAGCATGATGTAGGAAAGGGTGACCACTTAGCCCTAATATCATGTTCTGTATACAAGGTGAGGTTTAAAGACAAGATTTTAGGCTCAAGCCTCTCTGACATTTAATGCGAAATGAAAAGAGATGAAATAACTCACCATAGATCACCTCCCAATTTCATGGCAAACCACAGATCCAGAACGACACTCCACAACAATAAGCTTGATAGTTCTGTCACACAAAATACTCTAAGTAAATGGTAATTCCCTTCACAATAAGTCTTGAAAATACAGTATAACTAAGTGCGTGTTGGGTGATGAATAAATGGGTGTAGTATGTCAATGTTATCACTGTAATTAACTTAATTTTTGTTAATTTTATCACTAATTAATTTAATTCCTGTTATTGACAGTATTTTTTAAGTAAATTGTCTCATCCCAAACTTGACCAATCTTCAATTAAATGTTCAGCTTGATTATGCAGAAGTGTACATCTAGGATTGTACTGTATACAAATTTGTATTTTTGAAACATAATTTTCATGAATCTCTTTTACGTAAACAATATTAGTTAGAGAAAAGCAAAATCTTTTCTCAATATGTCTCACTCTGTGTTCTCAGGTGTGTGTGCCTAAACCACAAAATGAGATTTTCTCCCCAGCTTTCAAACTTATAAATCAGGAAAAACATAAAGTTTGATTGTATCCCTCCAAAAAAACCTAAAAATCCACTTAGAAGGAAAATAATTAAAAATTAAGAGCACTTGGAATGACAGGTAAACTTGGTAACAATTGGGACCATTTCTGTGTTCTTCATGATTGCATTAACATATAGAGATAGTTAGCAAAGTGGACCAGCATTAATGTAAACGTTCTTAATATACTGAATAGAGACTAACTTTCTATTGCTATTACAATAGTAGAGTGCCCTGACTTCTTATTGTAAATAAGAACCCAGCTGTGTATTCGGGATCTGTCCATGTAGGTAAAACCTAGCCATTGAGAAAGGGGACAGTATGTTAATGAAGAAAGAATTTGCATGCTTTTAAATAAATGTAGTTTATCAGGAAAATGACTGATCTAAATAGATTTCATTTTCATGGAAATTTGGAATTCTTTGCCAACTTCTCATGACAGCAATTTCACACAGATCTGCCCTGTTTTCAGACATGAGTCTATGTTTTGTGAAAGCAAGCTGTAAGGGCTGTAGCAAGGATATGGGGATACTTGATATCTCTATAGCCTGTATAAGCCTTACCTTGCTACAAGAGGCTACCACTAACGTCATAAATAGAGCAAGATTCCATAGTGCCTACACAAACAACCACTAAGAGGGGAAAATGCCTCCAACTGGGGTCAGTGCTTTTCATTTTATCTTGTTTTCCCCCAGCTTCTGGGTAAAACTGGCCTTTCAAACACTTCATACTTGCTTGAATGGAATCCTAGTTGGAGGATTGTTTGGATTTTCCCCCCAAATAAAATTATTTTCTACCAAGGAGAAATATGACTCTGAAACTCTATCAACATGTCACTAGAAAAACAGACATTTTCTGTTTACTCTGAGAGCAAACTTACACCAAGCTGTTTCAAGGTGAACTTGGGTCTCCCTGTGTAAGAAAACTTATAAAAGACCATGAACAGTTTCAGGAAATCTGGATGAATTATTTTAATTTTAATGTAATAACATATTTGTATATATTCTGTCCCCACTGAATATTGAAGTGCTTTCACTAAGGAGAATCAAATTGCTACCCTGCAATTAACAGTGTGTATTGAAAACCACACAGAGGAAGAATGTTGAAAAGATAGCTGTGGTAGTAGTATAGTTTTTAATTTCTCCAAATCCCTACATAAATGCAGAACACTTAGATAGCAAGCCCCATAACCAGGGCAGCATTTAAAATTAAACTAAATGAATAGTGTCCCCCTGGTCTCTCAAATACATGGGTGGCAAGAAGCCATCAAGAACCTCAAACCCTGCCTAATAGCTGTATCTCTGCAAGAGAAGAAAACAATGGGAGAGTGTCTTGTGAGATGAGGAACACGATGCATGCCCACCCATTTGTGGACAGTAGCTAACATTGTGATGGTTTCTGTGGAACACTCCCTTCCACCACGAAAACTGAAGGATCTGGCATGGAGAATATTGTTAGCTCGTGAAATGGAGCCACAAGGGTCCCGTTCAAGGACCGGGAGCCACACTGAGGAGAAATTGCTGAAAATGTTATCAAAATTATGCAGGGTAGGCTGACTAGAGAAAGGGAAACGAAAACGTCCAGATGAAATCTCAGAACATTTTCACGCATTTTAAACACAACATAGAACTGAAGAAGCAGCACTCTGAAGAGACATATCTTTGGTAATCTGTGGCTGACAAGCCAGCTCCGAGTCGCAGTGACCGCATGCACCTTAGAGTAGAACCATGCTCCACTGGATTTTCAATGGCTCATTTTTAAAGTCGATTGCCAGGCCTTTTTTCAAAGGCACTGTAGGTGAACTCAAACACCACTTGATGGATAAGCAGCTAAACATGTTAACCATTTGTTCTACTGGATTTCAGAAACTGAACAAGCTCTCTTGAACTCCTCCTTGGAAAAAATAACTTCATATAAAATGAAGCGCATAAAATGTCAAGGTCATACCCGATCATTGTTGATGTTCGACACCTTTTAGTGTATTCTTACTTATAACAGCACTGTGTGCAACAAAATGAAACATCGACTATTCCTCTGCCATCCTCAGAATTATTATGTCTGAGCTCATTATGACAGTCGCTCCATCAGCTCACCTCATTGAAACGCTCACTCTTTCTGCTGACCCTCTACTCTGGTGTCATGACCCATGGTGAGATATATTTTTAAAAGGGAAAAATAGAGGTAAATATACTTTCAGCCAACATATAGAATGAGGAAATGTGTGGTGGGTCATATCTGACAAGGGAGAAGAAAAAAGTAATTCCATATCTGCCCAAGGGGGATAACCTCCTGTGTGCCCAGCCTCCACCTTCCTGGGCCCATTCTGACAACAACCATCCCTCACACAGTACTCCACTTCTCTGTTTTATTCAATAACTCATGGCAATGTCCACGTGGACATGAACTCACAGATAATACTCATGATTATCAAGTTATTAGGGAAGTTAATAGTTTATAAAATGTTAAGGATAATAAAAACAGTAATTACATTAATAGTTCCTGATGATTATGTCAAGGAAGGTGAGGGGCTATAGAAGAAAACGTTCTAAAATTGCTTGTGTGATGATTTAAATATATTTAAACCAGCGAATTGTAACGTACATGAATTATATGTCAATGAAGCTCAAAAAGCCAAATGAACAAAATATTAAGGATACAATTCACTTTTCAACAATGACTCTTCTCAACCATTTTAGCAAGCATGTTTCTCTCTGATCCTCAGCCTCTGATCCCTCGGTCCCTTGGCCTCTGGTCTCGTTCCACGGGCCCTAAAGCCCATTGACCATTCTGCCCCGGGGTCTTAGCACTGCTCAGCTGCTCTGTTTCATAGTCTCAGTGCTAACAGTCTCCTAGTCTCAGCTGCCTCTGCCACTTTAGACAAGGCTCTCAAACGCACTCTGCTCTTATTTCTTCTTTCTTGATGGTGTTAGGATTCTTCTTCCTGCTATTCTGAGATGGCTCATTTATACTGTTTGAAATGTCAGACTTACCAATTCCCACATCTTATTTGGATGATTCCATAAAGCCATTTGATGTGAGTTGCAAGGACCATGGGAAGAAGAGCCTTACCAAATAATTTCACTACATTGCATGATCCTAACACTAAACAAAACTGCCATCTTCTCTTTCAGAGAAAGAGAAGGGATAAAATGATACAAGATTTGTAACAACAGTACAAATTAAATTAATAAAAATCAGAAACAATGAGCCAGAACCCATAATCCTAGGGGTTTATTAGGAAGCTTAACAAGCCATGATGATAAAATGTTAAGGATACAATCACTGATTCAGTAAAACTTCTCTCCTTAGAAAGCAGCCTCGTCTCTCTAGTTCTCTGCCTCTCTACTTCTCAGCCTTTCAATCAGAGTCCCACAGCCTCCACTTCTGTGATGTTGGAAGCCCACCGATCTGCCGCACAATCTTGTAATTGGGGGCTGCCTCTGTGCTTTGTCCACTGGCCCCTGTTTCTTGGCCTTTGGCCACCCTATGACATGGCCTCTGCCGCCTCTGCCGCAAAAGGCGGGCTTGTCAACCATGCTTCACTAGGGGCTCTCCCTGCTGTATGGTCCAGAGAATTCTCTCAGCTCCTTCTTCTGAGATCATTCTCTTATACAGTGTGTGCCAAACTGGGAAAACCGCATTAAGGGCATATCTGGCTACACAAGAGAAAAGGAGAATCCAACCGCTTAGCAGCCACGGGCCTATTGCCATGAAGCCAAAGTTAGACATGCCCCCTCCAACTCTATCTCTATCTCTATCTGTATCTCCTATCTATCATCTATCTATCTATCTATCTATCTATCTATCTATCTATCTATCTATCATCATTTATCATCTATCTCTCTATTAACCTATTCTGGAACCAACTATTTCTCCTGCAATATTCTACTTTTCTGTTGGGTTCCATAATTCATGACAGTGTCCACACAGAACTCACAGACTATACTCTCAATTAAGGGAGTTCACTGGGGAATTTAATAAGTTATCACAAGTAAATATCAGAAAACTGTGTCCATAGAAATAGCCCTTCTCAGATAGCATCAGCCAATTTTCTTTCTAGTCTTCAGCCTCTAAGTCATATGGTCATTTGGCTTCTGCCTTGAAGGGAGAAGGAGCCAGACTACTGCCCTGTCTCACAGTACTATAGTCTCAGTGTTGCTCCTCTGTTCTGTCTCATAGTCTCCTTGCCTCTGACTCTAGTCTAAGCCTTTTGTCTGTTCTATGATTTCCATGCCACATCCTCTGGTGACTCTAGTCTCAGCCTCCATAACCTCAAACAGAGATCTTGAACATATTCAACTAGTAGCTCTTATTCATTGATAATCTCTGCAATTCTTTATTTTTGCCTCCAAGATGACTTATACACAGAGAAATGACTTAGAGGACTTAGATGTGTTTTTTGTTTTTCACCGGATCATATCCCCAAGCAAAGAAAGGTTTCCTTAGTTCATACCCGCTACGTATGTGTACAGGTATGTATATGTGTCTGGTTGCCTTTTCTATTGTTGAAAAAAAGTTGTCTGCTATGTTTCAGCTCTTTCTTGCAGCCCCAGTGTCAATCTGTCTTGTCAAGGGTCTTCATCTTTTTCATTGTCCCAGCACTTTATCATGCATGCTGTCCTTCACCAGGGACTGGTCTTTCCTGATAACATGTCCAAGGTATGTGAGATACTTGCTCCTAGGAGATTTCTGGTTCTATTTATTCCAAGACAGAGATGCTTGTTCTACTGGAAGTCCATGGACTTCCAATGTTGTTCACTGACACTATAATTCAAACGCATTGACTCATCTTCAGTCTTCCTGATACTACATCCAAATTTCACATGCATTTCAGGTTACTGAAAATACTATAACTTGAGTCAAACACACCTTAACAATCATAGTGACATGTGTTCTCTTCAACACTTTAAAGAGGCTTTGAGCAGCAGATTTGCCCAATATAATGCCACTTCATTTCTTGACTTTGGTTCCATGAACACTGAGTGTGGATCCAAGCCAGACAAAATTCTTGACAGCTTCCACTTTTTCTCCATGACAATGTTAACTATTGGTCCACTTTGAGGATTAGATGGACCTTCAGGCAGGCTATTGACACTACATCTGGAGATCATGCCAGTTTTTTAGGCAACTTAGAAAGGAATAAGATGTGAAACGGGCAAATGAAAATAACCCAGCATTATGGCAAAGAGCAATATGTTTATCTGGTGGGTTATGCATTGGATTTCTAACCACCAGTTCAGCAGTATGAAGCTGCCAGCTTCTCGGTGGGTGAAAGATAAGGCTTTTTACTTCCTTGAAGAGTTATAGTCTTGGAAACCTATGCAACTCAATTCTGTCTTATGTGAAATGGGATCAAATGGATGGCAGTGAGTGAGCTTAATATGAATGCAGTATGGCAGAAACATTTACTCCATTATGCATATAACTTTATAAGATTTGGGATGTACAAAGAAGAGCTATAGAAGAAATAGTTGACCATGAGAGTTCTGCTTACAACTTTTCCTATAATGTCTGGAGTCTTAAAGGTTTGAAGATAAACAAGCGGCCCTGTAGCTCAGAAGCAACAAAACCCACATGGAAGAAGCACACCAACCTGTGTGAGCATGAGGGGTTGATGGGATCAGGTATCTAAGACCCAGAACAAAACCATACCCAAGGCAAATGGGGTGGGGAATGGAGTGGAAACCCAATACCAATCTGTAGACAATTGGACATCCCCTCACAAAGGGGTCATATGGAAGTGATGAGCTAGTCAGGGTACAGTATATAAATGATGAAACACACAACTTCCCTCTAGTTTTTTGGTGCTTCCTTCCCCCCACTATCATGACTTCAAATATACCTTACAACTCGGATTAGACCAGAGCATGCACACTGCTACAGATAAGTGCCCGAAACACAGGGAATTCATGATAGATAAACCCCTCAGGGCCAACAATGACAGTAGAGATACCAGGAGGATTAGGGGATGGTTGGGGGGGGAGGGGTGAAATCCATCACAAGGATCAACCTAAAAACCCTTCCCAGGGTGACAAATGACAAAAAATGAGCAAGGGGTGACAGAAGGTGATGTAATATATAAAATTTATAGCCTATAACTTATCAAGAGTTCATGGAGGAGGGCAGGCAGGGGAGTGTAGGGGAAGAAATGGGGAGCTGATATCAGGGGCTCAAGTGGGAAGAGAATGCTTTGAAAGTGATGATGGTGGCATATGTGCAAATGTGTTTTGCACACTGGATGAATGTATGGATTGTGATAAGAGCCCCCAGTAAAAGTATTTTAAAAAAGAATCTAGACACATAGCTGGAGAAACTTAGTGAAGATTAACTTTTTAGTATAAATAAGGAAACTGCTCAGGACTAAAAGACTAAAGATATTCCCTGGTGGAAAGTAATGCTAGCAAAATCTTCATTATTTTGACAAAATTCTAGGAGGTATTTCTTCACATGGAAAACACAAATGATAAAATATTGAAAGCTGATCCAAATTTAGGATGCTGTATTACAATTCACCATGGCATATGAAATTACTCACTCAGCATAATGTGCTTAGAACAACAGGCAATCACTCTTCAACCTACTCTTTTTTTTTTTTGCCAAACCCATTTTATGGGGAGCTAATACAGATATCATATTGTTCCATAATTCAACCACATTAAGCAGTATTCTATAATTGCTACCATAATCAGTCTTATTTTCCTTCTTGAACTTCTTGTCATCAGCTCCCTTATACCTCCTATCTCCTCCACTGTACACCCTGGAATCCCTTATTCTACTTGTTGTCCCTATAGATTCCTCAATCCTAGGTTTCATATACTGAAAAACAGAAAAACTTTTAAATAGAATAAATCACTTGATCTATTTATTACTCTTAAGTGACAGTGTACTCAACATAATTCCAATATTGTAAATGCTTTACATTAGGTAAGTTCTAGTACTTTATCAAAAAATATGTAAATTTAAAAAAAGAAAGAGTTTCCCATTGTTTATTAAGGTAGTTTTACACAGTCATTTTTAGGGGCCTATATTAATATGCAAAGTAAAAAATGTCTATATGTCAGTCTAGTACTTTATATCCAGAAGTAGGTATTAGTGCTCAGAACCAAAACCATCTACAAGAAACTAATTTGTCATGCAGATATTAGAGTATTTTCGTCAAATTTGGAAGCAAATAATCCACTAATAAAGAAATTATTAGCTGACAGAGAAACAGCTTCCTCAGCTGAAGGCTTTTATTTTGAATTTCACTAAGGAAAGTTAACCAAATATATTTTTACAGATTTAATTACAGAGATTTTTATACAAAATCTGTGCTCCCTGCCACACTGCAAACTAAAAAAAAAAAATTCTCAAAAATATTTTTTTCACACTGGTTTTGCCATGAATTGATTAATATCAACTACTGTAAAAATGACTTATCACTCAGGTTTACACCGCCACCCCCACCCCTGACCCTCTCAGAGAACAACCCTAGCCAGTAACATTTAACTTTTTCATCTACATTTAAATTCTAAAATGTTGTCGTGATAAAAAAAGGAGAAGAATAGATATATTCCTACTCCACCTAAAACCCACTGCAGTTGATTCAGACACACAGCCACGTGGGACAAAGCAGAGCTGTGCCTTAGCATTTGTTGAACTCTGCGACTTTCCAGAAGTCGAGTGCCAAAGCCTTTTCAAGGAGGGCGGCTGGTGGGTTTAAACCTCTGACCATTCCGTTAGCTGCTGAGTGCCTTCACAACCAGGGCCTATGTTTCTTTTGACGGGAATTAAAAAACAGGTAAGAAATAGAGGAAGTTCAAGTCAAATCAATAGGCTTTCAAAATAGCTGGAAGTATTTAAAAGCAGTTAGAAATCTTTGGACATATTTAAAGAAAATATTGCTCCAAAGAATTGTATCCATTGATGAGTGAAGTTTTAAGCAACAAATCAACACTGAGTATCCTGTTAGAAACTTCTTGTATTAAGTGCTCACTCCTAAAAATTAATGAGTGGTTTAAAATGCAATTAATTTAAGGTAGATTTAGCAATATGACTTAAAATTTTAATTGTCTATTACAATTCAAGCATTCTAGTTTTATTTCCTCACATTAACTATAAATGCTTTGGTCATTTTCATGGCTAAATGTGGAGACAACTTGAATTAACTAGAATACAGACCCCATTTATTCAAAAGGGAAAAAACTCAAGTATATATCCAATGAAAGCTGTCTTTTGTGCTTGAAGAAAATGCAGCCTGAATGACAAAGTTCTTAGATGCACTGACATGAACCAGGTAGACTAACAGTACCAAATGGAAACTATGTATTCCTTCTCCATGCATAGGATGGGTAATGTGCACACATGCTCCTAAAAGCATGCACCCTTGCTCTAACTTCAAATAATCACATAAACTAAGTCATTAGGGTGTGTTTCTAGGTTGGCCCTGGCTGTTGCTTTGTGGTGGCGCAATGACTTAAAACACTCATTTGCTATCCAAAAGTTTGGTGGTTCAAACCCAGCAGCTGCTCTCAGGAGAGAGATGAGGCAGCCTGCTGCCATCAAGATTTATAGCATTGGAAACCCCATGGGGCAGTAATCTAGCTCACAAGGTCACTCTGAGTCAGAACCATACAATGGCAGTGAAATTTGTTTGTTTCGGTTCACTAGCACAACAATTAAATGAATTAAATAAAAACCTGATTCTACAGTTTTATATACATCAAAATTACTAAGGGCACAATAGAAACAGTGAATGAGAAGTTCTAAAAGTAGTTGTAGGCGTATGTGTTTTAACAAACTCCCAGAGTTGGTTTTTATGTGAAGCAAAATTTGAGAACTGAAGCTCAAGTTTCTATCATTCATAAAGACAGTGAGGGGGATTAAAAGGAAAAGGATTAAAAGGTTTAGAATTTTGCAGGAGAAAAATTTTTAAATTTGATAGAACCATGTAAACATGCTATGTTCAGTGACTATGAGATAACTTTTAAAACTATTTCTGAATAACTAATGAAATATACTTCTTTACAATCATGTGTTTGCCTTGATAACATTTATCTGATCTTAAACAACGGTGATTATTAAATATATTAAAATAATAAATAAATATAACAAATCTGTGTAAACACATTATTGACAAATAACATTAGAAATAAGAAGTGTTAATATTCTATCCTTCAATCAGTTTTAGAATTTTCATGAATACCTAAGTGGTGAGTTGCTTTGCTTGAATTTTGTTTCTTCCTTAGTATCATATTAGATAAAGATTATTTTCTTTGCCATTAATTATGCTTCAGAAACAAGAGTTGTAAACACTACAGTAGTGAAAGAAACTATCGAACTACAGCTTATTGCAAATCATTTCTATATTTTTACTTCTTTTGTTCAAATAACATTATAGTAAATATTTTTCATGAATGTTTTTACATATCTGATTATGTTCTCCTGTTACTTTTTATATGGAATTGAGTCAAAGAATATGAAAAATATCAAGGCTTTTGCTAGCTGCTGCCAAATTGCCTTATAAATATTTTGCCAAATACACTCACATTAGCAGTATGTGAAAATGCCAACACTAGTTATATCATTTCTATAATGTTGACAACTTAAAAGAGGAAAATGATAGACTATAGATGTTTAGGCATAAATAATGTTCTTCTTACCAGTCAATATTAACTTTTTTCATGATTCCATGCCTAAAAACATTCTTAAATATAATCACACTGCTGAGAGTAAATTTCAAGCAAAATAATAAAGAAAGCACTATCAGGGTTAAAAGTATAGTTTCAAGTATGGTAAACTTTGGGACACATCTGATATGTGTAAGTGGCTTTCCCTAAATCAAACTTAAATGAAACATCATATTCTATATCATACTTTATTGGGCAATTTAAATTAAATTTGTCCATCGGTTCTCATAAATCACTGAAAATAACTTTCATTGGCTAAAGGGATATCTCAGAGTTTAAAAACGTATGGGGTGCCTGTCACTGCACATTTTAATTAGTCGAGCCTAAGTGACACCGAAACATATGGAACTGGCTGTCATCTGGTTGCAAAATTATTGAGCAGTTGTGGGTGAAACAAGTTAAAGAGGATAATCAACATTAATGTTAATTTTTTTTCTAGCATTAATGGTTCCTTAGTTCAAAGCTGCATAGCTTCCAGGTGTCCACCCAGATGCCACCCATTAAAATGGTCCTTCGGTGCACACTGAGTCGCTCACGCAGGACATAAAATGGCAATTGGCATGGAAAATCATTTTGAAAAGAAGGCACTGATGGGAACTGCTTCAATTTCCACATCTTTGTCACTCAGAAGGGCTAATCCTTGTTCCAACTTCAGAATTATTTTTTGTCTGAAAAGCCATTAAGCATAAGAAAAATCTTTTTTTTCTAGAAAAAGAAAAAAATCTTTGCATCTGTATGTCACATTCTTCCTCAGACTCACAAATGGATTGTGTAAATATGGCAACAATTATGTAGCACATTTTATGTATGCACACAATCCGCAAAATAAAAAACCAAAGAGTGATGTTGCATACTAAAACATCTGGTAATATCTGATATTACTGAATGAGATTTTGGTGTATCTTCATTAGATCAAAATTAACTGTAGGTCCAAATGAAAGAAGTTTCTTTATTTAGCCTGAAGACTGTACAAACATGAGGGCCCTTCCATTAACCATCAGAGTGACTATGCCAGGATATATTGAACTCCAAATGAAAGAACTGTGGTCATTTAAAAGACAAGAAAACAGGGACTGGCTCATGACATGGGTTCAAAGGGGACAAAGGAAGTCACACAGATTTCAAAATATTCACTACCATTACGTCAGTTCTGACACATAGCGACCCCACAGGACAGAGAATGGCCCCTGTGACTTTCTGAGACTATAATCCTTTAAAGAAATCAAAAGCCTTGTCTTTCTCCTGAGGATTTGGCTGGTGGTTTCAAACTGCTGACCTGCGGCTAGCAGTCCACTGCTTAACCAACCCCACACAGCCAGAGTTCCTTACACAGTACTAAGTAATACCTTTAAGAGTTTTTCAAAATGATTTATAGTAAGCAGAGCATTTAATACTTTGGGTCTTGATGATATCCACTAATACCGTCTCATCTCAATATTTTATACTTTATTTCCAGTCAATTTATAAGATGAATAGTAAATAATAAATGGGCTGAAAATAAAAACTAAGCTAAACAAACAAACGACATGCAGAAGAATTCAAATAAACTGTTTTCAAAAGTATTAAGCTTTTCAACAACTTGCAATGCAAGTGTCAACTTCCTGTACTTAATCCCCCTACCTCCACCACTACCCCCACCACCACCACCACTCTCACCCCTCACATGTGTGCTGTGGTCCCCTGTGGTGTTTCCAGTCCCTACAACTGGCAAGCCTCAATCCCTTGAGTTTCTCCCACCCCTCCCCTGGGAAACCTGCTCATTACCACCCGCCACCTCTGCACCCCACACCACTCACTCATGCTACCCACCATGCTGGGAGGAGGCCTCTCTAGGGTGACACAGGATCTCTGTGTGGACTTCTGCAGGCCCTAGACACTGGAGACTGTTGCAGCCAGCATATTGGAATCCCAATTAGGATAATCCTTTCACCTCTAGTAGCAAGTGTACAAGTAGGCCCTCTGGTTAGATAACCCCAGCTTTCAAAGGAGAGAGCCACCCAAGTCAGACAGAGTCACTGCTCAAACCCACAGCACAGATGGCCCCATGTAGTTGTTAGACTTATTTTTATTAGCTTCTGAGCAAGAAGACATAGGGTTGCTTTCCATGCCAGAGGAATTGAAACAGCACGTTAGGGTTACTTGGTGACTTTCCCTGCCCTGGAAAAGTAGCCAGTGAACAAGAGGTCCCACTGGCCTTGTATCAGAAGCCGCTACCCCTGGGCACCAACTACAATAGCCTATACCAACTCTGGGACTGTAGGTAAGGAGCGGAGAATTCTGTGCTGTACAGCAATTTACTATAAAGGTCCTGTCTGTTATAAACACAAATAATTGAAGGATGACACTCTCCTTTCATAATTTAAAGGGTCAATAAGGGGGATATGGTAGATTCAATATACACCTCACGCACCCCATCCACCATAATCTCCTAGTGATCCCCCCAAACTATAGAGCCAGCCCCTCCTCCCAACAAATCACAGAAGCTGATGCAACATTTCTTTTCATCCACAATGTGACACAACATCAACAACTACCACACACAAAATCTAGAGAAACCAAAATCAATTACTGAATGTTATCCAAAGAGTTTACACAGACGTAGAAGCCCCTGAATGGCCAGAATTCAAGAGCATGTTATTGAGAATCATACAAGAATTTAGGGGGTCAACCCTGAAAACAAATGAAAAATGAGAGAAACAAGAATCCTCACTCCAAAGGGAAATTCCATAGTTAAAGAAGGAGGTAGCAGAATTAAGGAACAAGGTGAAAGATCTCAATAATATAATGGAAAAATGGAAAATTGAGTCAGCAAACTCATGGATACCCATGCAGATTTCAGCAAACGAGAGAAGCTATCACACACAAAAATGAAAACAATCTGAAGAGAGCCTGAGGATGATGGGGAATTCTATGAAGCATAACAATATTTGAATTAGTGGGGTCCCTGAGCAGGAAGAAACAAATGAGCCTACAGTTAAAACAGTAGGGGAATTATTGAAGAAAATTTCCCCAATATCACAAAGGAGATCTTAACCATCCAGGAAATAAAGAAAACACCACTTAGATTAAATGGCCCCAAACACATCAAAACATATTGTAGTGAATTAATCAACTTCAAAGAAAAGGAGAGAAGCAGTAGAGCAGCTAGAGAGAAAAAGGCATTCACATATAAGGTAAACAGATAAGGATAAGCTTAGACCTCTCTCCAGACCATGCAGGAAAGAAGAAATTGGAGCAACATATTTCAAAAATTTAGATACAATAATCTCAAGCCCCAAATCCCTTATCCAGCAGAGCTGTCCATCAAATTGAGAAAAAAAAGTCTTCTCAAATAAGGAAATATTTACAGGATACATAGAAACAAAATGAGCATTACAAAAAATACTCTCCAGTTTTTTATGTGTAGGAAACCAACAAATGCAGCACACGAACATGAGATCACCACAGGCTGTAACAATACCCAGAAAACAAAACATGGAAAATAGCACCCAAATATCACAGATTCAATGGAAAAAGGAAGATTAAACTGTTCACACACACACACCACCCTAAAAACAGGGAAGAAATAAAAATATCAAACACAAATACT
Source organism: Echinops telfairi (assembly GCF_000313985.2). Lineage (NCBI taxonomy): Eukaryota > Metazoa > Chordata > Mammalia > Afrosoricida > Tenrecidae > Echinops > Echinops telfairi. The sequence continues at coordinate 69,902,958 of NW_022111369.1, read as the reverse complement.
AAGAGATGATAATGTCTAATCTGAAAGTCGATTTAACTACAATGGATGTTAATGGGCTCAACATGCCCATAAAAAGACAAAAAGTAGAAGACTGGATTAGACAGAAAGACCCAGTGATCCGCTGCCTTCAAGAGACACATCTAAACTCATAGACAAAACAGACTGAGTCAAAGACTAGGGAAACATTTACCCAGCTAATGGCAAGTAAAAAGAAAAGCAGGTATGGCAATATGAATCTCTGCCAAAATAGACCTAAAGGTATACAAGATAACAAGGCACAACAATGGGCATTACATAATGCTCAAGGGGTCAATAGATCAAGAACACATAACCATAAAAAACTTATATATGCCTAACAAAAGACCCTCAAAATTCATCAACCATATCCTCAAAGAGATGAAAGGAGAAATGGCTAGATCAACAATTATAATAGGTGATTTTAATGCACTACTCTCAAAGAAGTGTAAATCAACAGGTAACAAATTCAATAAAGGAACTGAAGAGCTGAACAAGATAATTGATCAATTTGACCTTGTAGATATTTATAGGGCTCTCAATCCAACAGAAACACACACACACATTCTTTTCCAATGCACATTGCTCATATTCTAGAATAGACCATGTGCTGGGACATAAAGCAAGCTTGAGAAAATTCAAACACATGAAGATCATTCAATCCATTTTGTCCGACCACTGCACCAATAAGCTGGAATTCAACATTAGAAAGAATAGACAAGTAAACACAATAACTTGGAGACTCAACAATTCACCTCTCAAAAAGAAATGGGTCCAATTAAGACAGGAAATTAGGAAACTCCTAGATATTAATGATAATGATAACGCGAAATACCAAAACGTATAGGATGCAGCAAAAGCCATTGTCAGAGATCACTTTGTTGCAATAAAGGCACACATGAACAAAGAGAAGACAGTCATGGTCAGCTCCTTAATACAGCACCTCCGGCAATTAGAAAAGAGGCAACTGCTTAATCCTACAACAGCAAAAGAAAGGAATCATAAAAATAAGAGCAGAAATACATGAACTGGGAAACAAGAACTACAGAAAAAATTAACAAAACAAAAAGTTGGTTCTTTGAAAGGATTAACAAAATTGACAAATTGCTAGCAAACTTAGCAAAGGAAAAGAAGGAGCAGACGTCAATATCACAAATTAGGGATGAAACAGTGGAAGTCACAAAACACCCCAATTAAATAAAAAGATTAATAGCACAGTCCTATGAAAGACCTAACAAAGTCAATAAGGACATGGACAAATACCTAAAAAAACACTCTCTCCCTAAATCATCCCATGAGGGCATTAATAACTTGAACAGACGGATAGTAAAAGAAGAAATAGATAAAGTCTTCAAGAAACTCCCAACTAAAAAAAGCCCCAGTCCAGATGGCTTCACAGGAGAATTCTACCAAGCATTCCGAGAAGAACTGACACCAATCCTAAACAAACTCTTCCAGAACATAGAAAGGGACAGAAAACTCTCCAACTCATTCTATGAAGATAGCATAACCCTGAAACCAAATACAGAGCAAAGACCACACAAGGATAGAGAACTACAGACCTGTGTCTCTCATGAACATAGATGCAAACATTCTCAACAAAATCCCCCACACCATATAAAAAAATAATAATACATTGTGACCAAATGGGATTCATACCAGAGATGCAGTGATGGTTTGACATTTGAAAAAAAAATGTAATTTACCATATTAATAAGAAAAAGGACAAAAACTATATGATGTTACCAACTGATGCCAAAAGAGGATTTGATAATATGCAATTCCCATCCATTACCCAATAAAAATTTTCAAGAAGATAGGATTGAAAGAGAAAATTCTCAATACAATAAAGATCATATATGAAAAACCAATACCCAAAATTGCACTCAATGAAAAAAAGCTGAAAACATTTCCATTGAACAAGGGAACCCAACAAGGATGTTCCTTATGCCACAAGAGTAAAATATCAAGAGAGTAAAATTGGGTAAAGAAGAAGTGAAACTTTTACTATTAGCAGCTGATATGAATTTGTATATTGAGAACCCCAAGTATCCACAATAGAATAACTGGAAACAATCGAAGAGTTTGGTAGTGTAGCAGAATACAAGATTAACAATCAGAAATAAATTAGTTTTCTATACACCAGAGAGGGGAGCAATGAAAAAGACTTCAATGAAACAATGTCATTCACAATAGCCATGCAGAGGCTGAAATACTTAGGAATAAATCTAACACAAAACACCAAAAGACCTATACAAAGAAAACGACAGAACCAGACGGGATCTGCACAAATGAAAGAACATCCATGTTTGTGAATTAGAAGACTCAATACTGTGAGCATGTCAACATTACCTAAAGCAATATACAGATTCAGTGCAATCCCAATCCAATTCCAGCATCATTCTTCAAAGACATGGGAAATAATTTTACCAACTTCATATGGAAAGGAAAGAATTCCCATATTAATTAATTAATCCCCAAGTTCCAATATGTTGAAAAACAAACAAACATAGATCCAGGAATGAGTTCTGGGCTTACACTGACTCCTAGCTACAACTTAAAAACAATTAATTCTTACATCATGGTCTGGCTCGATTCTCACCTTCATGACATGTTCATTAAAAATAAGGTTGCTACCCCAAAGTGGGACAGAGAAAGTAGATGGTGGCCAGCTATCAGTGGGAACAGTGTTTGGAGTCTTAAAGACTTGCATTCAAACAAGCAGACAACTAAGCGAGGAGTAAACTAAGTCCACGCAGAAGAAGCACACCAACTTGTATGATCTAAAGATGACAATTACAAAATTTGAATGTGTTGAAGAGAAAAGTAGCAGAGCTAAAAGTATGAACACAAAATTTGTAGAAGGCTGTGGAGGACAGTGAGAGTCCAAAACCCACCTCCAGAGTGTCTAGTCAGACCGAGCTGCTAGCAGATCTGCTCTAGCCAAAGCCAAGAGTCCTGAACAACCTTACTATTAGAAAGAGACCATTGTAATCTTGATAATGTTGGATCAAATTTGATAGTTGACCAGTTGACTTCCCTGCTCTGGGTAGAAGTATCTCTTAGCTGTTCCATGACAGAAATGTATCCCTTGGCTTCTTGAATGTTGAAGGGGGGCTTCTCCTTCACACGCATTATTTGTATTTTTGTCTTTATACTAATATGATTTTATACTTACCACCTTTATTTTTCATTGTCTTCTGTTGGGTTTCTCAGCTGTGAAGCACAGGAGGAGTGGATGTTTAATGATAATAACTGATACAAGGTGTTATAGGGAATGCAGTGGTAGGGGATGGGCAATAGGGAGGAAAGGGGATTTCAGGAGTAAATGATGAAGGCGAGAGGGGGCAGATAGCACTAGAACAGATCATGAGTGCATAACTCATTTTAAGGGCAATTTAACCCTGTGGGCGAATGCTCTAAGATAGATGTGGTGGTGATTGTACAATTCCCTTTGATATGATCGAATGATTGAACTATTCAATTGTATGATATGTAAATTATGTGCTAATAAAACTGTTCAAGAATAAAAGAACCATTGAAAGATGAATGTGCCAGAAGGAAATGAGGTACAAAATTTATTAAGGAAGAGATTAGAATATGGCCATGACTTTTTGTGATATTTCATATCCCCTATTTGCAAGTTGCACCCAACCATTTGGTTGGAGTTAAAGACACATTGATAGAAGACCCATATCAAGTAATTTCACTTCACCACACCATCAAAGCATTAGAAAATGCTTAAATCAAACTTCATTATTGATTTTTTAAACAGCTTTGTGATATAATTGTCATACACTGAACTGAAGAACATTAAAACAAGTCTACTAGAGTCAAAATACAACCTTGAGTCTATAGCACCTGAATTTCAAGACAATCTCAAGAACATATTTGTCACACTGAACACTAATGATATGTGACCCGATGAGCTGTGGGATGATGTCAGTAAGAACATCCTACAGTAAGAAAGCAAAAGGTCGTTAAAAAGACAGGAAAGAATGAAAAGACCAAAGTAAATGTCAGAAGATACTCTGAAACTCAATCATAGAGTAGCTAAAATGAATGTAGTAGGAAAGGTTGAAGTCAAAGAGCTGAATAGAAAATTTCAAAGGGAAGCTTGCGAAGACAAAATAAAATATTATCATGAAATGTGTAATGGCCTAGAGTAAGAAAACTAAAAAGGAAGAATATGATGAGCATATCAGAAACTGAAAGCACTCACAATCAAGAAAAATTCAAACCTGAAGTTGCATTATTTTTATTTATTAATTTTATTTTTCACTTTTAATTATTATTTTTTAATCATTTTATTTGGGGCTCATACAACTCTTATCACAAGCCATGCATACATCAATTGTATAAAGCACATTTGTACATTCCTTGCCCTCTTCATTCTTAAAATATTTGCTCTCCACGTAAGCCCCTGGCATCAGCTCTTCATTCCCCCGCCCCCTCCCTCTCTACTCCGCACTCCCTCATGAACCCTTGATAATTTATAAATTATTATTTTGTCATATCTTACACTGTCTTATGTCTCCCTTCACCCACTTTTCTGCTGTCCGTCCCCCAGGGAGGAGGTTATATGTAGATTCTTATAATCAGTTCCCCCTTTCCACTCTACCCTCTCTCCACCCTCCCGGTATCACCACTCTCACCACTGGTCCTGTAGGGATCATCCTTCCTGGATTCCCTGTATTTCCAGTTTCTATCTGTACCAGTGTACATCCTCTGGTCTAGCCAGATTTGTAAGGTAGAATTGGAATCATGATAGTGGGTGGGGGAACCATTTAGGGACTAGAGGAAAGTTGTATGTTTCATCATTGCTACACTGCACCCTGACTCGCTTTTAATTCTTGAAAAAATCTATGGGAAAAACATTGAGTAATGGAGGAAGTTTCAAAAGAAGATGGAAAGAATACACCGAATCACTTTACCAAAAGGAACTAGTCTATGTTCAAGCAAGCCATGTTATTTTCAATTGCCTCATATGCAGGTGAAATTTGAATATTGAATAAGGAAGACTGAAGAAGAATCAAGGAATCTGAATTATGGGGCTGTTGAAGAATATTGGAAGTAACATGTACTGCCAAAAACCAAATCTGTCTTAGAAGTAGAATCAGAATGCTCCTTAAAGGCAAAGGTCGCAAGTACTTCGGTCATGTTGTCAGCAGAGACCAGCCCCTGCTTGGTAAAGTTGCAGGGCAGAAAATACAAGGAAGACATTCAACAAGATGGGTTGGCACATTGGCTGCATCTTAGGGGCGAAACAATTGTGAGCAATTTTGATGATGGCACAGGAACCAGCCATGTTTGTTGTTGTTCTGTGGGGAGGTTATTATAAAACCCAGTTTAGAGCCAACAGGTTTTGGACTAGACTGGTGGCATAATGAATAAAGTGCAATATAGATTCTGATTACATGTTGACAGCAGGGTTACTCAGAGTAGTTATGGTGTACAAGTAAATGGAGAAGGCAAATAGTGGGCAATTGTAATGTAATTTACTGAAATAAAAGAGTTACGATTGAGAATAATATAATAGAAACAATTAATCAGATGCTATGATTAAGATTTCTATTAAATTTTTATTGCACTTGTTAAATAAAGCTTGGTTGTCAGAGTCTGGCTTAGCTCTCATCCAAATTGGGCATATAAATTCAGGTTCTTTTTTTTAAATCAATTTATTGGGGCTCATACAATTCATCACAATACATAGATCAATTGTGTAAAGCACATCTATACATTTGTTGCCCTCATTATTCCTAAAATTCGCTTGCCTCTTGGGTTCCCAGAATCTGCTAATTTTCCTTCCCTCCTGCCTTCCCTTCCTCCTCCCCTTTCCCCTATGCACCCTTAATAATTTATAAATTATTACTGTATCTTATATTACACTGTCCGGCGTCTCCCTTCACCCACCCCTCTGCTGCCCGTCCCCCAGAGAGGAGGTTATATGTGGCTCCCTGTGATCCATTCCCCCTGCTACATCCCCTTTCCCTCCTGGTATCCCCACTGTCACCCCTGGTCCTGAGAGGTTCTTCTGTCCTAGATTCCCTGCGTTTCTGATTCCCATCTGTCCCGCTGTGCATCATCTGGTCTTGGTATTTAAAATTATGAATCTGGAAGAAATCACTTAGAGAATAAGTGTATGTAGAAAAGATATATGAAGATCTGTCCCTGAAGCCTACAAGAGCTTAAATATATCATTGAGAATATTTTATATATTACATTGTGGTCTTTAATAGTATTGTAATATGTAGTCTAAGGCTGTATTAGTAATTATCAAATTTGATTATTCAGACGACAAATAAACAAGTCAAGACCTAATATTTAATTGCCCGTGCTTTTGACAGAAATTGTTCTTTTTTCAGCTGCAATGAATGTGTCATGTCCTACATTTAGATTTTGGACACCTGGCATCATGGTTGGCTAAATACTGAGAGTAAGAGTTTTGTGATTTTGTGACTCAAAGAGATTAAATGTGATTTTCCAGAAAATCTTTTCCTTTTCTGCTAAGCATGAGTATAATCATGTTTTCAGAGTTCTTATTGCCAGTAATATAATAGATCACTCAACAAGATAAATAAATTTGGCAGATAAATGAAAATATGTTTCGGTTTAAATAAGTTTTCTCTAAATTATATATAAATACAATACAGTGCCTACTGTGGTGAGGTAATCTTTACATTATAGTGAAATATAATGAACAGGATTTTTAAATCTAAGGCACTCTCTGTTTTGCTCAGTGGATTTAAGGAAAAAACATACAAACCAACCAATCAGCAGGAATCTGGCCTATATTTTTCCACTCACCTAACCTAAAAGCCCTAGGAAAGCATGGTTGGGTAAGTTTTGACCTACTAACTCCAAGAATGACTGTTCAAATCCACCAGCAGCTCTGAAGGAAAAAGATGAGGTTATCTGCTTCAATAATTTAGATTCAGTAGCCTTGGAAACTCTCTATATAATTGTTACTCATTGGAATCAACTCCATGGCTGTAAGATTTTTTGTAAGTCCAGTATATTCATCAAAATATTGCTTGGAGTCAGGGAAACAATATTCTCTTGATGCTGATGTCAATTGAGATGCTAGAAGAGTTATTTGAAAATAAAGATATCAACATTTTTAAATTTTATTTTTAAACCATTTTATTGGGGGCTTGTACAACTCATCACAATCCATCCATCCATCCATTGTGTCAAGCACATTTGTACATTTGTTGCCCTCATCATTCTCAGATATCAACATTTTAAAAACAATATATACCCTCTTATTCAGAGTTAGAAAGCTCTATTGCATGATATGTTTTCTTTTATCTTTTTTATTTTTCTTAGTTCCCAGTTCTATTTCTGTACACACAATATCAATATCACTTGAGAATTTCTTAGAGCTAGATATTCTCAACCTAACCTTGACACACTCTAGGAAAAGGGTCTATATGCTTTGTTTTAGCAGGTTTTCTAAATAATTCTGATTCACTTTAAAGCTTGAGAGTCATTTATCTAGAACAAGACTGTAGAAATAGTAATAATACTTATTATTATACTAATATCTAGAATTAATTAAAATCTCATGTGTTTTAAAAACGGCATTAGTTACCTTATAAAGAAAATTCTGATTTTGCAATAACTTCACGTAATAGTTATTATTCTCCCACTTTAAAAGATGATACACCTATACCTGGAGTCATGTGAGTACAGCCTCATCGAAAGAGCAGGAAATCTGTGGCCAGCTATCCTGGTTGGGAAAGAATTGCTTCCCTAAATTACCCCCCTAGCCTCTAGTTGCTTGCAGGGCCCCTGAGTGTCTTCTTAAGAAGAACTACTCTGGCTTAAGCCAAAATCTTAGCCTACAAACTATTTTGTGGTAGGTTCCTGAATGCAAATGACAATTCAGCCAGTAGGAAATACATTTTAGACAGGCTTCTCCCCTCCTCCCCTCAGAGACTCCATCACCTGCAGAGGGTGCCTGTACACACCCCAGCCCTCCGCTGCTTTCTCCTCGAAGAGTCCTGCCCCTGTGCTGCCATCTCTCCTTTTCTTTTCTTTCTCTTTGTCCTTTTTCTTTCCTACTAATCTTTCCCCATTTCCATCCTCTCAGTACTTTTTCTATTTTTTTCTTCTTATCTTCTTTCCTTTAGAAGTTTCTTGTTCTCCCATCCCTACTTTGCTAATTGTATTTTTCTTTCTTTTCCTTTTTAGTTATTAAAAAGGTCCAGGGTATATTCAATATTCTTCATCGATACCATAGTGCAATGCCAATGCATCAATTTTTCTCCTGTATTCCTGCTTTACTGACAGCTTTCCCCCGCTTAGGAGGAGTTGAACTTACCATGGCTTGACTCTGGCTGGCATCCTCTAGTCCTCAAAGAGACACCTTCGTTCTTCAAGACTTTAAAAGTGATCTTTTCCAGCAGATTTTCCCAATGCAATATGCCATTTGATTTCTTGACTATTGTGTCTCAAGCATTAATTGTTGAGCCACACAAAGTAAAATCCTTGACATCTTTAATCTTTTCTATGATGTGTTATTGGCCATTAGGAAGGTTTCTGTTTTCTTCATCCTAAGGTGTAATCTATATTGAAGGCTGTAGTCGTTGTTCTTCATTAGTAGGTGCTTCAAGTCCTCTTTGCTCCAAGCAAACAAGGTTGTATTATGTGCATATTGCAAGTTCTGTATATTTCTATTAGCCTTGCTCCAATGCTGGTACCCATTCTTCCTCATATAGTCCAATTTAGTATATTAGTTTCTCAGCACACTGATTGAATAAGCATGATGAACCTGATTCACACCTTTTCAGATTTTGAATGATGCAGTTTCCCCTCATTGTGGTTGAAGGACTATATGTACAAGTTTTACAGAAATCTGTGTCCTTGGATTTCCATTCTTCTTAATGTTATCCATGTTGTTGTTGTTTTTCAATGATCCACAGAGTTGTATGCCTTAGCATAGTCAATAAAATACAAGTAAGCCCCTTCCTGGTATAGTATTACTTAGAAGTCCCAATCAGAGAATGGGATGTAATGAATGTAATAATTCTCTACACACAATGCATATGTCTCATATTCTTCTCTACCAAGTGGATACCAGGTATATAATGGTACAGAATATATACAATCGATTATACATGTGTCTTCATAGTCATAATAAACTTCTGTTAGTGATTTATGTATGGACTCTAAGAAATGTTCTATCTAAATGTTTACCATAAAACAATGCATACTTCAACCTACAGGCAGTAGCATCCAGCCTTAATATTGTATGATTCTTGATTGTTTTAGTGTCATCTTTTCTCCTTCATTTTCTTTAAATGATATTACAGAGGATCCCTTCAGGACCAGTGTTGTTAAGTGGCAATACCAGGAGAGTGGAGGGAAGATGGGGTAGAAAGAGGGAGACGATTGATGTACATATAACTTCTGCCCTGGGGATGGGCAACAGAAAAGTGGGTGAAGGGAGATGTCGCACAGTGTAAGACATGACAAAATAATAATAATTTATAAATTATCAAGGGTACATGAGGAGGGGAGTGGGGAGGAAGAGGGAAAATGAGGAGCCAATATCAAGGGCTCAAGTAGAAAGCAGATGTTTTAAAAATAATGAGGGCAACAAATGTACAAATGTGTTTGACATACAATGGATGGATGTATAGATTGTGATAAGAGATGTATGAGACACCAATAAAATTATTATTTTTAAAAAGCAGGAAAAAAAAAGATCTTGCCAAGAATTGCATCATGGCTCCTTACTGTGGCAAAAGCAGTGCTAACGCTATCAAGAGCAAAAGGTGAAAGAAAGTATCAATGTGAAAGTGAAAGAAAAATATATTACACACCATGACGGCAGAAAATCCAGATAACGATATTGCTTGCAATTTAGCATGTCACACTTGACAACCATTATCATCCTCAAAAACAAAGAGGAAATTCTTAAGATCCCCTCTGCTGTAGGTGGCAAGACTAATGAAAATGTGAGAGGGACTTTTATGAGACATAGAAAAATTGGAATTTGCTAATGATATGGAGTGAGGAAAAACATCAAAAAGTAATACCTCTCAGCTTGTGGACGACTACTGCTAAGGTAAAAGATTGCTCAAAATGATTAAAGGACTTTATTATGCTATAGGGCTTGTACAATGTCACATTCTGTTTACAAAACAGATTGTGGGCATTTAGTCTTGCATGACAGTATAAATAAAAATGTAATGTTCTTCATTAACCCTCATTTAAAACAGAGCCATAGAAAATGCCCATTGCTCAAAAAAATTCCAAAAATATTTCACCTTTGCTTCAGTCTACCAATGTCACTATTTGACCTGACCTTCAATAAAAAATAGGATATCATATGTTTAGAAAAGTCACTGCATAACATATATTCTACCTACCATGAATGTCCTGGTATTTCACAGCTGACCCCTATGCGTGGAGCAGATTTCTAAGAGTGCTAAAGGATGAACAACTGCAAGCTCAGTGGGGAAAGAAGATGCGCTTGAGTCATGTCTGGCACTGAATGTGTTTCTTTGCTGGGCCATTTCCAAGATAATAAGAATAATGCACAGATATCATCATAAGGTATTTCTCTGCTTTTCAACTGCTACCAAGAAAATCACAAAGACCGTCTATGTAATTACAGGTCATGAATTGGATGAGAATAGCGCAATAAAAACCAGGCAGACTGGTGCAGAGAATCTACAGCTACGGAAAAGAAACACTTTGGCAGAAAAGCCATAATTTGCAAATATTGTCCACAATTTTAAAACAAATATTTTTGCTTGAATCACATATTGTAAAAAATCTAAATTCACTGAGGAAATTAGCATTGTATAGAAGGTAAGCCCGTGCTTTCACTCATGTGTGTTTGTTTGTGTGCTGTGTTTCAGCTTATAATACATACACGTGACCATGAAAGAAATCTGGGAATGAATAATTGGTAAATTGATCTATGTAAACCTGTTCTTCAGTTTCTGCTTTCTGAAAACTAAAAACATGGAGTAAA
>NW_022111369.1:69879356-69890983 GCF_000313985.2 Echinops telfairi | reverse complement strand
TTGTTGCAGCCACTGCGTTACTGCATCTCAAGGGCTTTCTTCTTTTCCGCTGCCCCTGTGACTCACCAAACATGATGTCCTCCTCCAGGGACTGGCCTCTCCTGACAATGTGTCCAAAGGATGTAAGAAGAAATTGTGCCATCCTTGCCTCTGTCACTCTGACCTTACTTTGTCCATTATAGATGGCGTTTTTCTTTCAGCAGTCCATGATGTTTCAATATTCATCTCCAGAACCACAATTCAAATACATCTGTTGTTCTTCAGGCTTCTATATTCAATGTCCAAGTTTCACGTACACATGAAGCAAGGGAGAACACCATGGCTCGGGTCAGGTGCTCCATAGTCCTTAAAGAAGCATCCTTTTTCTTCAATACTCTACAAAGGTTTTGTGCGAAAGATTTACCTAATGCAATACACCTTTGGAGCTCTTGACTCCTGCTTCCATGAGCATTGATTCTGTAGCCAAGTAAGAAAAATCATTTACAACTTTAACCTTTTCTCTACTGATCATGATGTTACCTATTGGTCCAATTGTGAGGATTTTGGCCTTCCATATCCATACTGAGTTGTAATTCATCCTGAAGTCTACAATCATTGATCTTCATCAACAAGTGCTTCAATTCCTCCTCGCTTTCAGCAAGCAAGGTTTTGTCATCTGCATACTGCAAGTTGTTTATAAGCAGCCCTCTAATCCTATGTCACACTTTGTGTCACATAATTGTTTTTTTTGGTGGTTTGCTCAGCATAGATTGAACAAGTATGGTGACAGGATACAACACTGACACACCTTTCCTGAATTTAAATCATGCGGATTCCCTTTTTCTGTTGGCACAACTGCCTACTGACTTATATACAAGTTCTGAATTATCCCAATGAATTGTTCGAGAATTCCTTTTCCTCTCCAGGTTATCCACTGTTTCTTATGGTCCACATCGAGGAATGCCTTTGCATAGTCAATGAAACACAAGTAGACATATTTCTGGTATACTCTGCTTTGAGCCAAGATCTGTCTGACATCAGTAATGATATATTGATACCTTGTTCCATGACCTCTTATGAATCCAGCCTGAACTTCTGACAGTTCCCTGTCAATGTGTTTCTGCAACTGCTATTGGATGACCTTTAGCAAAATTTTACTTGTGTACGTTATCAATAATATTGTTTCTGAGGTTAATTCCAAAATAAAATATTTACAATCAAATCATAGTTTCAATTTAAATATTTGTGTATTAGGCCTCTATTGCTAGATTTTCTGCTTACAACTAAAATTTTAAATGTACAAATCACATCTCCAAATATCTACCTGAAATATTCCTGATATCAATGAACAGTGCACCTTGACACTGGAAAACAATAACTTGACCATCACTTTAAATTTCACCTTTCTCTGTCTTTTATGTCCACTCACTAATGGCTGTCAAATTCATCTTTATAATGTATTCTAGGCAGTTGGTTTTCAGAAGGCTACAGTTTACAGAGGGATCCCTAACTCCATTTTGAATCTTAATGTACATTCCCTCTCTATTCATTTCATTCTGACCATAACCTGAAAGGTAAAAAGCTTTGGCCTTAGGCTTTGTGTTTAAAAGTAGGATAAGACTCCGCTAGCCATCATAGAAGGAGCCAGTTGAAGTATTGTGCTATTCACCACAAAGGCAGTGGTTCAAACACACCAGTCACTCCGTGAAGATGTCATTTTGGGGACTAAGGCACATTTGACCCAAGCCATGGTATTATTACTCCCCTCATGTGCATATGAAAGTTAGATAATGAATAAGGAAGACAGGAGAAGAATTAAGGCATTCATGTTGTAATGTTACTGAAGACTCTTCAAAGATCGACGGACTGCTAGAATAACAAATAGAGCTGCAGTGGAAGAAGTATAGCCAGAATACTCTTCAGAAGCAAGGATGATGAGACTTTATCTCATGTACCTTCGCCAGGTTATCAAGAGGGTACAGTCTCTAGAAAAGGATAGTATGCTTGGTATAGTAGACAGTTGGTGATAAAAGGGTAAGACAAAAAAAACCAAAAAAAACAGGGGGGCTGGGGGGGAGACCATCCACATGATGTAGTGAAAAATTGGTTTAAGACATAACAATTATGAAGATTGTACGAGATGCAGTCTTTCTTCCTGTTGAACACAGAGTTGCTTGAGTTGGAACTGACTTGCTGGCGTCCAACAACAAAGCCGACTGTGCTCAATGGCAGTGAGTGCAGGTTTAGCTATTTCAAGGAGGAGCAGTCTCACCCTCAAGGATTTGCTTTGGCACACCTTAATGGAATGTGGAATGTCAATGAGGCGTGGTCGTGAATCCTAGAAAATAAGAATACTATAAACTCTCAATTATTGAATAATGAAAATTTCTAGGAATATTAATAAACATATGGTTTGTCTGAGTTACTTCAAGAAGAATCCACATCCTGGTACATGCCAAGCAGAATAAAACATGCCACTATTTTAAGCAATTAGAGTATCAATAATATATAGATAAATAAAATTAGCTCCAACTGTAGAAGAAGAAGTTTAAAAGTATATGTTTGCATGTTGTTCTGCAGGAATCATGAGAAAAACTGAAATGAGTGTTTCTTGTGTTTCTAAGCATCAAATAGGATTTAACCTCTGTGCCCTCAATCATCTATGTCCCTATCTCTCCATTTGAGTTAATGACGATCTGTATCAATTTGCCAACATGAGCTGCAGCCCAAAGGCCTGGCATAATTAGTTGATGTATTAATTTTCCAGCTAGATGTGAATTGAACATTACTGTGGTGGATTATCATGCCAAATCTGAGCAATAAAGGTCCTAAAGGAGATAAAGAAAATAGGTCATTCCCAGTCTCAAACTACTAACTAAAAATTTAGCACAGTCAACAAATCATTTGCTAGGAGGAAATTCTGGCCTCTATTCTCAGCAAAAGAGCAAACATCCAACAGCATAAACAAATGTTCTTGAGGAATTAGAAGCCATCAACACTTTTTCTATCAGAAAAACGAAAAGGGAAAAGGCCACCCATAATATTATTCCACAACAATTTGACTAAAACATTCAATGTGCTACTAACTGATGTATTATTAAAATTCCATTTAGCTAAATGTTAAGTCTAAAAAGGGAGAATATGTGAAGTGCAGCATTTGATTTATGCTTTATCTTAATGTTTGTATCTCCTTGTTATGAAAGTATTATTTTATGTAGATCAGAAAGAATAAATATAGCCATTAATATTTAAAACTATAATTTAGTTAGATAAATATAAGTCATCAATAACTTCACTGTAAATAAAAAATTGAATTAACAATTACAAACTCAATTTAGAAAATACCTTTAGGAGTCAACTTCATGGAAAAATGGATGGGAAGCTCATTAATCTAGTCCCTTTATTTTGTTTATATTTTCCTATTACTGTCTTCAGTGTTTCATTTCAATTTTGCATTATGATTTAGGCAAGAATATAGTCATGTTATACAGAGTAGGTACTTAATAAATTGAAAAGAATATTTGAATGAATGAGTATAGAGCCCTCTAGTTATCTGTTAAAAGCTAATGGAATGATTTATTTGTTCAGTAAATACATAAATAGGTGATCCCATCAATCAATTCTTCAAACTAATTGTCAAGGGAAAAAAATAACATTCTATTTCAAGCCAGTTTATTTTTTAATACATACACAGTAAAATTTGCTAGACTAGACTGACAAAACTTAGTAGAACATTTCTCATGCCTCGCCCCAGCCCAATAAGCTAAAGTAACTGAAGAATTGAATTTAGAAAAACAAAACAAAGAAGTACATTTTCCATCTGTTTAACTGCTTGAATGACAATCTCATAATGAAGGCACGTGAAATTTTCATAACAACAACAAACCTTGTTGAGTTTAATTAAATTGTGTGATTAAAAGGAAAGAAAAGTCTCATAGACTCATAGCGGAAGTTCTACCCTGTCCTAGAGGCTTGCTATGAGTTGTCACCAACTTGATGTCATTGAGTTTGGTTTCGGTCTGCAAAGTGACATCCTTGCTCTTCAACTGTTTAAATAAGTCTTATGCAGCAGATTTGTCCAATGACATACACCATTTGATTTCTCGCCTGCTGCTTCATGAGCTTAAATCCTAAAGGATTTGGTTTGTAAAAGGCCATGATTCACCATGGGAAACTTAGGTTGAATTCTCTAAAGAAGCAAAGCTGGTGATACTTGTATGTGTTGTATATAGAAAAAGATTTACATCAAGAATTACATCACCTTCCCAACATGATCGCTGAAGACAAAACAGGTGCATAAGCGAATGTGGTGAAGGCAGCTGATGATGCCAGACTATCAATAGATATAGCATCTGGGGTCTTAAATGCTTTAAGATAAACAAGAGGCCATCCAGCTGAGAAGCAACCAAGCCCACATGGAAGAAGCACACCAGCCTGTGTGATCATGAGGTGTCTATGGGATCAGGTATCTGACATCAGAGACCCAGAACAAAAAATCATATCAATGTGAATGAGTGGGAGTTAGGAGTGGAGACCCAAAGCTCATCTGTAGGCAATTGGGCATCCCCTTACAGTAGGGTCGCAGGGAGGGGACAAGCCACTCAGGGTGTAGTATAGCACCAATGAAACATACAACTTTTCTCTGGTTTGTGAATGCTCCACCCCCCCCCATGCACTATCATGACCCCAAATCTACCTTACAAATCCTGCTAGACCAGAGCATGTACATGGGTATGGATAAGAGCTGGAAACACAGGGAAACCAGGACAGATAAATCCCTGAGGACCAATATTGAGAGGAGCCACACCAAGAGGGAAAGTGAAAGGTGGGAGGAGAAAGGGAGAATCGATCACAAGGATCTACATCAGTGGTTCTCAAACTTCCTAATGCCAGGACCGTTTAATACAGTTCCTCGTGGTGACCTCCAACCATAAAATTATTGTCATTACTACTTCATAACTGTAATTTTGCAACTGTTAAAAATCATAATGTAAATACAGTGAACCCTCGCCACTTCGCGCTTCGACTTCCCTGACTTGGCTTCGCTCTATCGCGGTTTTTGCATAACAGCGCATGCTCTGTCATTACTGCCATTGATTGGCTCATACTGCACACGCTTGATGCCATAAATAATATAATAAATAATAAATGATAATTGTAACGTCCAAAATGTTTTACTGTATTTTCCCTTTTTCATTTAATAAATTGGGTAATGGTGACTAAAGGGTGTTTTTTCATGTCCTCTATGCTCTAACTACGAAAATATTTGATTTACAAATAAGGAATCCTACTTCGCGGAATTTCATTTATCACGGTAGGGTCTAGAACCAATTAACCGCGATAAACGAGGGTTCACTGTATCTGATATACAGGATGTATTTTCATTGTTACAAATTGAACATAATTAAGCATTATTAAAGCATTATGATTAATCACAAAACAATATGTAATTTTATTGTGAAATATTTGAGTTTTCTGATGGTCTTAGGCTACCCCTGTGAAGGGGTCTTTCGAGAGCCATTGATCTACATATAATCCCCTCCCATGGGGATGTACAACAAAAAAGTGGGTGAAGGGACACATCGGTCAGCATAAGACATGAGAAAATAATAATAATTTATAAATCATCATGGGTTCATGAGAGGGGGAGGATGGAGGAGAGAGGGGGGGAATGAAAAGCTGATACCAAGGGCTCAAATAGAAAGAAAATGTTTTGAAAATGATGATGACAACAATGTACAAATTTGCTTGACACAATGTATGTATGTATTGATTGTGATGAGTTGTATGAGCCCCCAATAAAATGATTTTTTAAACAAAAGAATGAAATTACACGGTTGTAAACATAGGTAAACCCAGTTCAGTACAAGAGAGGTTTCTGCTGATTGTGGAAGCTAGTGATCAGGAAGCAGGATAAAGAAGAGATGGTGGGGGCACAGGCTGATGGATGCAGTAATATGAACCTGAAGCTGGCCAAAGTAAGCCACCTTTGGTACTCTACTGACAGCTTCTGGGATGGGCAGGTGATGGGAAAACCAGATGCAAGATTCAGTTCCAACGAAAGGCAAAGGGTCAAAGAGAATATAATTCTGTTTCGTCTCTTTATCTCTTATACAAAAGACCACACCCAAGAAGGTATCATCAGCTTTTCACTTTATTGGTAGGGTGAGCTCCATCCCTACTTTTACCCAGGAGTGTCTGGATGACATAATCCAAAACCATCACAGAACCCTAAAGCCACTTTCAGTCTTAACATAAGCGCAGACGCCCTTTGAGTTTTTTCTGGCCATCAATTAGCACTCTAGGAATTTTGCTCTCAGACAGAGAATGGTTGAAAGTACATTCCAACTTCCAAAGAACCTAGGATGGGCCAAATTAGCCCTCGGGCTTGCAGAGATAATTGGGGAACTTGGTACTTTATGGTTTATTGAAAATAGCTGCATATTAGCTAAAAGTCAGAGTTTTAGTGGCCGAGACTCAGGATGAATGGGTAAAGCCTACAACCTAATCCTGCAAACTTTAAAAAACTGCAATTGTTTACATATCAAAATCATGATTCTTTCCCCATTTCTGTAGTCCTGTTTGTGATAGAAAAGAATTAAACTGTCCCCTATCAAGATTTTGTGATGATCTCCTCTGTCCTCCTTCATCTACTATTACCCCCATGACCTTAAATTCACTGGACTCCAAATTGACCTCATGCTGAGGGCTCCCCTCATCCAGATAATTCTCTTTGGCCTTATGCTATTTAAAGATAAAAGGGGTATGGGATCTAAAAATATATTTTTTGTTTTGTTTTCACCAGGAACACTGAATCTAAAAGTTGTATCTATCAGTCTGGTGCTAACCTAGATATAATGCACAATCTTGTAATAGTTTTACCGAAATGATCCTCGAGCACCAAGAATTCTGGCATTTCATAAATTTATAGTAAATTGATGGAGTATGGCAGCAGGTAAGGCATTCATGGTCTTGCTCAATCATATTTTCTCTGTTTTAGTTATCTAGTTCTGCTGTCAAAGAATATCAAAAGGACCATGGAATGCAAAAAGAACAAATCTGTGTTGGAAAGAATATAGTCAAAATGTTCCTTAAAGCAAAGATGGCAACACTTTGCCTTAGGTATTTTGGACATGTTGTCAGGAGAGACTTGTCACTGTAAAAGGACATCATGCTTGGTAAAGTATTAGGGGGAAAAAATTCACTACCACTGAGCCCATGTTGGCTCATAGTCACCCAATATTATAGGGTAGAACTGCCCCTGTGAGTATCCAAAACTGTAATTCTTTAGGGCCTAGGAAGCCCCATCTCTCTCTTAAGCAGCTGCTGTAGGTTTCTAACTGCTGACCTTGCAGTGAGCTGCCATATAACCAGCTCACCAAAGGACAGCAAAAAAGAACAATATGCCAATGAAATGGACTCACACAGTAGTTACAACAGTGAGCTCAAACTGAACCATAGTGAGGATGGCACAGGACTGGGCAGTGTTTCATTCTGTTGTACATAGGATAGGGTCACTGTGAGTCGGAACCAATTTGGCAGCACCTAACAAGTGCTGCTATAATGGAAATACTGTAGATAGGTGCCTTTAGTGAACAGAACTTTTTTTTTTTTTCACAATTTGAGTTTGTCACAACCCCTCTCAAACCTATGTACAACAGAGCTCAACACTGCTTGGTCCTGTGCCCTGCTCACAACTGGAGCTCAATGCTGCAGCCATTGTGTCAAGCTTAAATCGTTTAGAGCTTTCCTCTTTTTCCACTGCCCCTCCACTTTACCAAGCCCAATGCCTTCTCTAGGGACCGGTCTTTCCTGAAAACATGTCCAATGTACCTGAGAGCACTTACTTAGTATATGCCTTGGAATTTGGAAGAAAGCTACTTGAACAACTGACTAGAAGAGATCTATATTTGTACCCATTTCAAAGAAAGAACCCAACCAAATGTTCAAACTATAGAACAAAACCATCGATTTAGCATGCAAGTAAAATATTGTTTTAGACCATTCAGCAATGTCTGTGGCAGTACACTGACAATGAGATGAATATCTGAACTTAAAAAAATCAAGAAAAAAATTCAAGCCTCAAATTGAAATTATGAATGATTCTATATGTAAAATATTGAATGATGCAGGAAGTATCAAGAGAAGATGGAAAGAATACACACAGTCACTGTATAAGAAAGAAGTAATTGACAGTCCATTTCAGGAAGCAACATATGAACAAGAGCCAATGATGTTGAAAGAAAAAAGTCCAAGCTGCACTGAATGCATTAGCCATAAACAAGGCTTCAGGAATTGATGAAATATCTATTGCAATGCTTCATAAAGCTGAAGAAGCACTGGAAGCACTCACTGATCTATGCCAGGGTATTCAGAAGACAGCTACTTGGCCAATGGACTGGAAGAGATCTATACTGTGCCCATTCTAAACAAATGTGGCCCAACAGAATATGCAAATTATAGAATTATGTCATTGATATAGCACAAGATCATCCAACAACAGTTAAAGCAGCACATTTACAAGCAACTGCCCTAAGTGCAGACCAGATTCAGAAGAGAACACAGAACAAGGAATATCATTGCTAATGTCAGATGGACCTCGGCTCAAACCAGAGAAGACCAGAAAAATGTTTATTGTGTTTCATTTAATATGGAAAGACATTTGATTGCATGGACAATAATAAACTGTGGCTATCCTTGAGAAAAGAGGGAATTTCAGTCCACTTCAGTGTGCTCATTCCGCACCTGTTCCCAAATCGAGAAGCAGCTGTACCAACAGAACAAGGGAAGGCTGAATGGTTTACAATGAGGAAAGCTGTGCATCAGGGTTGTCTCCTCTCACCCCAATTGTTCAATCTGTGTCCTGAGCAAATCATCAGAGATCTGGATTATATGAAGTAGAGTGTGGCATCATGATTGGAGGAAGGCTTATTAACTACCTGAAATATGCAGATGATACAACCTTGCTTGCTGAAAGTAAGGAGGAGTTACTTTGATGAAAAACAAGGATTCAGTATAGATTACAACTCAACGTAAGGAAGACCAAAATCTTCATAACTGGACCAACAGGTAACAAACATCTTGATCAGTGGACCGAAGGTTAAAGTTGTCAAGGATTTTGTCTTACTTCGACCCACAAGCAATGCTCATGAAAGCAGCAGTCAAGAGATCAAGATTGAATCGCATTAAGTAAATCAGCTGCACAGACCCCTGTAGAGTATTGAAGAGCAAGGCTATTACTTTGAGGACTAAAGTGAGCCTGACCCAAGCAATGGCATTCTACATTGCATTTTACACATCTACAAGCTGGAAACTAAGGAAGAAAGACTGTAGAATAGATGCATTTGAATTGTGGTGCTGAAGATAATATTGAAAGTACAATGTTGAATATTGAAAGTACCATATTGAAAGACTGCTCAAAGAACAAATCAATCCATCTTGGAAGAAGTAAGTCCGGAGTGTTCCTTAAAGGCGATGATGGCAAGACTTCGTCTTACATACTTTGGATATATTGTCAGGAGAGACCAGTCCTTGGAGAAGGACATAAGTTTTGGTAAAGTAGAGGGGTAGCAACCAAGAGAAAGTCCTGCAATGAGATGGAATAACACAGTGGCTGCATCCATGGGCTCAGGCACACAAACACTGTGAGGAAGGAGGAGGGCAGTGCCGTGTTTTGTTTCGGTGTGCATAGGATCTCTATGGTCAGGAGCAGACTAAATGGCACATAACAACAACAAAGCATGTTCTTCCCTTTTCAGTTTCTAAGTCCAGGTCATTGTACATTTCATTATAATATGTCTTTATCTTCTTGAGCTGACCTTTAAATTTTTCTGTTCAGTTCTTTGACTTCATCATTTCTTCCATTCCCCTTAACCACTCTGTGATGAGAAGTGGGTTTTCAATGTCTCTTCTGACATCCACTTTGATCCTCACATCTGGACCAATAGGTAACATCTTGAAAAATGGAGCAAAGGCTAAGGTTGTCATGAATTTTGTCTTATTTAGAGATACACAAACAATGCTCAGGCAAGCAGTAGTCAAGAAATCAATAGATGACATGCATTATATAAATCAACTACACATGACACTTTGAATATTGAAGAGCAAGGATGTTACTTTGAAGACTAAGTTGAACCTAACCCATGCCATGGACTTCTCAAATTCAGTGGTTCTCAACCTTCCGGATGCTGCGACCCTTTAATACAGTTCCTCAGGTTGTGGTGACATCCTAACCAGAAAGTTATTTTCATTGCTAGTTCATAACTGTAATTTTGCTACTGTTATGAATTGGGAGATCCCGGTGAAAGGGTCATTCCACCCCAAAGGGGTCACGACCTACAGGTTGAGAACCACTGCTCTATTGCATCATATGCAAGTGAACGTTGGACATTGAATAAAGAAGACAGAAGAAGAATCGGTGTATTTGAACTGTGGTACTTGAGAAGAGTATAGAAAGTATCGTGGACTGCTAAAAGCCAAAATGATCTTTCTTGGATAAAGTACGATCATAGTACTCCTCAGAGGCAAAGATTGTGAGACTTCTTACATCCTTTGGCCGTGTTGTCAGGAGAGAATGGTCTATGGCAAAGGACATTATGTTTGGTAAGGCAGAGGGTAAGTGAAAGTGGTAGGTCTTCCAGGAAATCTATTGACAACATGGCTGCAATACTGTGCTGAAGAGCAGGAACAATTGTGATGATGACACAGGCCCGGCAGTGTTTTGTTCTCTTGTGCAGAAAAGTTGTCATGGGTTGGAATCGACTGGATGGCAGATACCAACAACATGCCTAGAATATTGATCTTTATTCTTTCCATTTCATGTTTGATAACTTCCAATTTTCCTAGACTCATACTTCATACATTTCGAGTTTCTATTATGAAGAGAGGTTTGCAGCTCTTTCTTTTCATTTTGAGTCATGTTCCATTTGCAAATGCAGTCACTGAATGCTTTACTCCGCTTACGCCAGTATGGTTGACTTTACTTTGATAAGACAGCTCTTCTGCAATTATATTTTGGGTGCATTTGACCTAAGGGGCTTGTCTTCTGGCAATATCTTTGAAAATGTTACATTTCCATTCATTAGGCCTTCCAGATCTGAAAATGTCTCAATGTTATCCGTAAGGTTTTCAGCAGCTAATTCCTCCTGAGTGGATAGCCTGTTCCTTCTTCGTAGTCTGTTCTTAATAGAAACTCCCCTGAAATCGAATTAGTTAGGGTGATTCTGCTGGCATTTGAAATATCACTGACATAGATTCTAGTATGCCAGCAACTCACAATCACCACAGTAGGACAAACTGACACACAAGTGATGGACAATTACATTAGGCCAGGGGTACTCACACTTTTTCAGCATGCGAGCTACTTATAAAATGATCAAGTCAAAATGATCTACCAACTACAAAAATGCAAAACATACTTATTTTATTTATTTATTTATAAATGCATTGAGAATTCTTTATATGTACAATGTATATGTTCCTTGCATAACCACATGAGTCCATATTGCACAACACAACATGGACTATGTACACTTTTTGTCATTACCTGAGTTTACTCTAATGACTTGTATTGAATGGAATGAGCCAGGGATGCATAGTCCTGACAGTAGCTGCTGACAGCCAGCCTCAAGCACACTTCCAAATGATCA
>NW_022111369.1:69846831-69878851 GCF_000313985.2 Echinops telfairi | reverse complement strand
ATTAGGCAATTAAAAATTCCAGGCCTCATGTCAGGGCCACCTTAGTCCTCAAAGTCTCATTTGACATTTTAAAGAGATCTTTTCCAGTAGGTTTGCTTAATGGAACTCTTAGTTAGATTTATTTAATTGTGATTCCATGGACTTTGATCTTAGAGCAAAGTAAATGAAATGCTTGACAAGCTCACTTTTCTCGTTTTATCAAGATTTTGTGTATGGGCCCAAAGATGAACATTCTTATTTTCTTTATATGAGTTACAGTCCACACCACATGTTGCACCAATATGTGCTCCAGGTCCTCTTCTTTCAGAATGGGAGATTGTGTCATCTGCATATTCAGGTTGCCAATGAGCCTTCCAACAACTTTCAGGCCATATGCATCTTCATATAGTTCAACTTCACAGATACAGGTTGAATAAATATGGTCAAAGATTCAGCACTGATTAACAATCATTTTCACTGAATGCAAATTATATCCCATCTTCGAACTGAATTGTGGCCTCTTGATTTCTGCAGCTTCTTCATAAGCACAATGAAGTGTTATGGAGGGAATTCCTGTTCTCCACAATGTTATATGTAATTTGTTATGGTTCCCACAGTCAAATGTATTTTCCTAATCATAAAACACAGGTAAACATATGTCTGGTATTATCTACTTCCAGCCATGATATAGCTGACGTAAACAGTGATATTCCTCATCCCATTTCCTATTGTGAATCACTCTTGAATATCTGGCAGCTATTTCTTGCTACACTGTTACAAATGTGTTTGAATAATCTTCAGCAAAAGTTTACTTACACTGATGATATTATGGTATTATATTATGATATTATGGTATGTTTTCATCAATATCATATTGATGATATTATGGTATGTTTTCAGCTTCCCATTGAATCATGTTTCTTTGTAATGAGCAGGTATATGATGTCTTACATGTAGTTGTCCTAGCTGGTTAAATTGAGAATTTGTGTAGTACTATTGACGATATCTGTTTCATGGTGATCTTATAGAACAGGGTAGATTGCCTCCTCTGTTTTCCAAGACAGCAACTCTTTATAGGAGTAGACATCTTATCTTTCTCCGGAAAAATGACTGCTGGCTTCATACTGCTAACCTTGCAGTTAGCAGCCCATGGCATAACCACTATACCGCCAAAGCTCCTTTCCGAAAAAAACAGGTACTGAAAACCTTAGTAGAATATTGTGTCATATAGTCTTAGACCAGAAGCCCTTCAGGTTGTAGGGCACTCAAAATATGTCTGAGGAAAAGCTGTCTTTTCAAAGTAGAGTCAACCTTAATTACAAGGATGGACAAAACTTTTGGAACTTTCATTTGCTAAGGTGACATAACACAAAATTCAAAGAAAGAGCTGCAAATATATAGTAATACTTGGAACATGAAATGTTGAATTATAAATCTAGGGAAATTTAAAGTCATTAAAAATGGAATGGGTTTGGGTTAAGAGAAAAAAAAATCCCAAACCCAAAATGGAATGGGATGCAAAAACAATGATATCATAGGCCTTAATGAACTGGACTGGTGTTGGCTCTTTTGCATCAGACAGCAATATGGTTTAGAATCATGGGAATGATAACATCAAAACAAAGTCCAGAACATTCTGCGGAACAGTCCATCACTTACTCATCTGGAAGTTCAAGTGAAAGCTGAAGAAAATTAAGTCAAGCCCAAGAAAGTGAAAATGTGATATTTCACATGCATAAGGAGGACATTTGGAGTATAGATTAGATATGTTAAGCACTAATAATAATTTTTTAAAAACAGACCAATTGTGGGAAGATATCAAGATCACCATCCATGGAGAAAGCAAAAGGTAATTAAAATGACCTGAAAGGAAAGAAGACCGAGATGGATGTCAGAAGAAACTCTGAAACTAGCCACTGAAAACAGGACAGCTAAAATGACTACAAGAAATGAGGAACTAAAAGAGCTAAACAGAAAATTTCTAAACAGTTAGAAAAGACAAAATGTTGTAATGGAATGTTCAAATATGTAGAATTAGAAACTAAAAGTACAGAACAAGCTTCGCAGTTTGAGCTGAAAGAACTGAGGGGGGAAAATCCAAGTATTTACTTGTAATATTAAAGGATTATTTGGGAAATGTAAACTTAACATGAACTTGGAGTCTTTAGTAAAAAACAAGTTCATCTCAACCAAAAAAAGAGAAGAAAAGTTCTTTGGAAAAATTATTGAGCAAAGAAAAAGCACCAAAGGAAGCTAGAAGGACTATACAGTCTCTGCACCAAAAAGAATTAGTCAACATTCAAGCATTTCAAGGGGTTTAATATGATCAAGAACCAAAGATCTTAAAGGAAAAATTACATGCTACATTGAAGTCATTGGTGAAAATAAGGCTCTAGTAACTGATGGAATACCAATTGAGGTGTTTAAACAAATTGAGGTCACTTTATAGATACTTAATTGTCTATGCCAAAAATTTTGGAAGACAGTTACCTGGTCAACCAACTAGAAGGTATCCATATCTGTGCCCATTCCAAAAAATAGTGATCCTTTTAATGTGGAAATTATTGAGAAATTTCATTAATATTACATGGAAATAAAATGTTGCTGAAGATAATTAAAATATGGTTGTAGCAGTAGGTTACAGAACACTGCCAGCTGGATTCAGAAGAGGACTTGATATGAGAGATATAATTGCTGATGTGAGGTAGATCTTCGCTTAAAAGCCAAAAATACCAAAAGATGCTTATTTGTGTTTTATTGACTATGCAAAACATTTGACTGTGAAGATCATAACAAACTAATGATAACGTTGTGAAAAATGAGAACATCAAAACACTTATTGTCTCATGTGGAGCCTGTCCATAGAATATGTACTCTGAACTTGTACGTAGAACCTGTACTTTGAACAGAACAAGGGAATGCTGACAGGCTAAAGTCAGGATGGATGTGCATTCAGGGCAATATCCTTTCACCATACACACTAAATCTTCTTATGGACAAATAATCTGGGCTGTAAAGAAATACGGGGCTTCAGGATGGGAAGACCAGCCATTACCCTTCTATATGATATGTATAGAACACACACCTGCTTGCTGAAAGCGAAAAGGACTTGAACTTACTGCTGAGCAAATACTAAATCCATCAGTATGCATTACACCCCAAAATAAAAAAATAAAAACCCACACAAAAATTTGCCCATCGGGACAAGTAGACAACATCATGACAAATGAAAAAGGTGGAGCTGTTAGGCATCTCATTGTCCTTAGAAACACAATCGATGGTCAAGGAAACCAAAGTCAAGGAATCAAACGATGTATCATGCTGGCAAATCTATAGTAGAAATCCTCCTTAACGTGTGAAAGAACAAACACAGCACTTGGAGGATTAAGGTGTGCCAAACTTAAACTCAAACCAAACCCACTGGCATGTCGGGAACTCCATCTCATAGCAACCCGACATAGGGCTTCTGAGGCTGTCAATCTTTGGTAGCAAAGAATTTCATCTTCAACAGGAACAAACTAGCAGATTCACAAGCAAATGCCACCTCACTATCTGTGAATTAACTATTCTAATACATTATAAATTCCATAATAACCCACATATTTCTCTCCTCTTTTGTATTATGTTATCCTGAATCCAACAAGGAAAAAAAACCTGAGCAATATTTTGTATTTTAAGTTCAAACACTATGAATTTCTGAAGAATTCCAGGTGGCTTTGGGCTTCAAATGCAATGGTGGTTCAAACCTACAGGTTCGGTAAAATGTGTCTGCTCCCATAAAGGTTTGCAGTCTTGAATTTCCTCCAGAGCAGTTCTCCTTTGTCTTAGGGTCATGCTGAATTGGAATCAACTAAATGTCAAGGAGTTTGTTTTGATTTCATGAGTAGATTTGTGTAATTCCAATTCTAATTTGCAAATATTGACATTAAGGTATTTATAACTATGTACTTGTGAGCACTTTTTATTTAATTTCACATTATTTATCTAAGAGTATTACATTAATTGAAGATAATAAAAATGGTATAATTTTTAAGCCAGAATTAATTTTACATAACTCATATAATAAGTTCACATTGTATATTGTATGTATCAAATATATTAGTGTGTTTGGGGCCATGGCTTATTGTATAAATTATATTTTCCATTAGTTTTATAGATTAAATCCATCAAATACATATTCAAGTACTCTCTGATATCAATAGGTCTTCTAATTGAATAGATAAGAGAAAGAGTCATGCAATGTGATATATATTTTTAAATTTTCCAAGCACTTCTATTAGTCAATACAATATAACAACTAATGGGTGCCAACACAAAGCTACATACCTCTGGGTATCCAGACCATGACATACTGAATTACAGAAAACATATATTAGAACTTCTATTTCTATTTATTTCATTAAAACTTGTAAATGTCTACTTAAACATTTTTAAATGTACACTGTGGGGTCCAGCCTGTCCAGTAGTGCAGTCTAGCAGAAGGACACGTGCAATTAAAGAAAGAATTTCGAAAGGTTTGTGGAGAAATGGAATTAAGAGATAATTTTTCCATTATTTATTTAAAGCTACGTCACATTTGGTACAGACATATGTATGCATACATACAATACAAACTGTGTACATGGTATAGTTTTATTTTATATACATACTATACCCACATGAAAGGGCTTATAAAAGTTCATAGAAGTTTTTAATAATTTCTTAATTACATTTTTCCATGAACTGCTATATACATATGTATAGATATAGAGAATGCTCAAAATCTTTATCTGATAGAAAACTGTAAGAGAAAGATATAGGTAACCAAATATCTAAAAGACATTAAGATGCGTAATTATCTGATCGTTTGTATCATGAACATATGAACTAAAGACAAACAGCAATTAGGATTACAATGATGAGCAGGATTCCCATCCAATTTGTTAAAAAAAAAGTTTATGGGACATTATAATAGATAATGTTGTACATATTATGGGCTCTTTAATTTGTAACACTAAAACGTTCTATACACCAGCCTCATTATATAATATGGACATTTATTGCTAAGCAGTGAACAAACGGTATGCATGACTGTTTATGCATTACTCGGTATTCCAAGGTTTCATTTTTAAGCAGTGGAAATTTTTTAGAGGAGGGGTTTTTAAAATATCCTTCAACAAATATAAAAAGAAAGATCTAAACATCAAAAGACAATAGAATCTATTAATTTAATAACATGAGAAATTTATATATAGCTCGAAGAAGGAGATAAAGAAAGGGGGAAAACTAGGAAACTGATAGAGAAAAACTTTTAAATGAAAGGAACTAGAAAGATTTCAACTATTAGAGGGACAATAACTTCCCTATAAACAATAGAATCCTGCCAATTGTACTGTGTACTGAGGTAGAATGAGGTGGAATTGATTGTGCTAGAATTAGATAAAGCACTAGCTTAAAAAAACAAAAAGAAAGAGAGGAAAAAACAGCTTCTGGCATCCTGAGGAAAGAGCCAGGAGCACAAAAAAAGATCAGTTCAATGGCAGTCAGCCATTAGACACGAAGGAAGCTAATCCACACCATGAACTTGTGAACGGAGTAGATTTTCCTCCTTGTCTGCTCTCACAAATAATCATTAATTTTAAGTGCAGCTTGGGCAGGTGCTCAGAGTCCCTACTGTTTTGACAGCGTGTTGGAGGGTTTCCAAGCAGCAAGCTGGAAGAGTCCTTGAGCGCCTTCCACTTCAGTGCTTCTAGAATTCACTTACACCTACAGACAGCCAGTCTTCTACCTGTAACATGCAGAGACAGCGCCGCTATTCTTGCACCTAGGGAGGTTTATTTTCACACATTTGGAGCCAAACGCCCAGACATTTATTCAGGAAGCAGCAGCAAGAGCACTCGTTGCTCATATGAGCTGCCCAGGATGACTCTACAAGGCCAATGTACTTGTTGATCATCTGTGTATTAGATCAACTATGACGTACTGAATTTTTGGCAGCTTTCTGCTCAAAGATATGTGATAAATACTCACTGAATTTAGGTCCATGCAAATATTAATTCATACAGAATTCAACATAGCGTACGGAATGAAGAGTAAAGAGCTTTGACTTTCTTGTAAATTTATAGTTCCATTTTGCCTAGTGTTCTACATTCTATAGTGCTCAAAAGAGCGGGGTGGGGGGGTGGGGGATCTGCTTCTTTTGCTCACCTGCCGCTTGCCTTTACTCCTGAAGAATATGCACATAAGAAACGAGGGAGGAAAAGTCCATTTCATTCACCTCATGTCTCCCTTTAGGCAGGCCCCGAATCCTACTGCTATTGAGTCAATTCCAACTTACATAATTCAGAGTGGAACTGCTCCCTGGGTTACTGAGGATGTAAATCTTTACAGGAGTAAAAAGACTCACTTTTTTTTTTTTGCAATTACAGTTTAAGAGTACCCAACTATGCATCCAGGACTCCTGAATAAGCAGAAATTACAAAGAACAATAGTGGCCATATTAAAAGGCATTGTTCATCAAATAAGTACACATGTCACGGGAGGAACTCAAAACCTAGCAGAAGTGTGTCCCCATTATGCATATAGCGGTCCCTCCAACCTCTCCCAACTTCATAGACTCTGCCATGGTAGTAAGAGAGCCACTACCATTCAGTGCAAGCTTTCCAGGCGGTGAGCAGAGAGCAAAGGCACATGAAGAACTATTTGTAATATTAAAGCATCTGTCACTTCTTGCCTCAAAATTTAATGACAGATGTGTAGATCAATTCAGGTTCCTTAGAAGGTAGGATGTGTAAAACAAGAATATATTATTTTTTACCTAAATGTTAAAAGATAGTTGATTAGCTGACTATAATACATAGCTATACCTATTAACTCATTAGTTGATTCAATGGATTCAATGATCCAATTAACACGGAAGAATAAATCACAAGTGTAGAAGAAAAGCAATAACAAACTATTGTGTCCTCATCCGATGAACCAATACTCTGTTCACCTAAGAAAACACTTAGATGGATGTTATTCAAATATAAAATTTAAATCCCTTCTCATTTCCCCTACTGGGAAATATCAACAGTCACAGAAACCACCTGTTAAAGATCATCTGATAAATGGATAAATAAGTGAAAAGAAAAAGGGAATTTGGCAAATCAATGAAGAGTATAATAGCATCTCACTCTCAAGCCACTTCTTAGGAAAATAAATATACCAAACAAAAATTGACCAAAAAAGCACTTAAGTCCCGATTACATAAATTATATTTTCTTAGAGTCTTTGAGATGATCATATTTAAAGATAGCGCTGCATTGTTTTTAATGAAAGCTTAAGTAGTTGTGATGTACTTGGCCCTCTGCAAAGACATTCATGTCATGAATCTTAATTACAATTTTACAGCTTGCAAGCTAATGCCAGAATGGACCTGTTTTCCTCTCTATTTAGAAAAGGGAGGCGAGAAGGGAGCAACTGCACATGGCATCATTGGAAACAAGCCAGGTGGCAGAGTGCTGGGGAAGAAGTTGGCAGCCGCACTATCTGAGAGATCAAACTGGAGACAACTTTCAGTGCATTTCAAAAATAAGACGTCTCACAGTGTGACAGGTACAAACTTTTTAACAAAAGCAGTGAAATCATTTTGCTTCTTTTTGCAATCTGAATATTATCATGCCAAATTTCTCAGTGTTCCTCAATTTTAGTTACATTGCTATTTTGACATTTATGTCGAGAAATCTCCAAGATGATATTTTTCTAATTGTCAACGATGCCTCAACTTTTTTAGAGAAAGGAAAACAAAGCTTTAACAAATGAAGATAATTTAAGAGTAACTTCTGTCTGATTAAATGTAGAAAGTATCAGAAGGAATCATTGCTATAGAAAAATAAACTGGTTATTAAAACTACAGTCTGCAATGCCCATTGTCTCGTCCATAGCACCTGAACATCATGGTCCCTTTTATGTGAGACTCTTGGAGCATCCCCATGGCAGCTACCTCTTTTATCTCCAAACTATTGTTGAAGATAGTTCATCATAGCCCCATTTTCCAGATAATCAAGTCTTAAGTTTGACTTAATGATTCAGGGGGGGGGGGATGAAAAAGGAAAATGGGTGTGGCATCTACTTCAAGTGGGCCAGCCCCAATGGTTAGGCATGGTGTTATCCTTTCATGTCTCATACTCTTCTGGAGGAAGGACACTAAAAACGGCCTTCTCCAAGAGAAAGCCATGTTGGGGAATAGGTCTATCCATGTTCTCACTCACTCTTTCCTGTGAGAGAAGAATTGACCTATGTTATAGGTGATACTGGAAGAAGGGTTCTTATCTGACATAGCCCAACCTCCAATAAATGCTCCAATCTAGCCTACCCTCTGAACACAAATCCATCAGAGAAGGCTTTGCAAAGCTTTAAAATGGGTAGTTTAAATCAATCTAAAAAAGATGCCCAGCTCCAACCTAGGATTTGCCCTGCAGTAATGATTCTAGAAATGATACTGGTAGTAATAGCAATAATAAAAGCAAATTATATATATTTTTTCAAAACCATCTTACTGGGAGTTAATACTGATATATTATTCCATAGTTCAATCATATCACGCAGAATTATACAATTGCTACCAGTTTCCAAATATTCATTTCCTTTCTGAACTCCTTGAAATCAGCTCCCTTTAATCCCACTGCCCCACCCCGGAAACCCTTAATCTACTGTCCCTATAGTTCAGCAATCCTGCGTTTCATACACTGAGAAACAGAAAAACATAACGGACATTCAAGAGGGTGGTCTCCAAAGACATAACACATCTCAGATAAACCCCAATATAAACAACGAAAAAACAAAGCAATATACAGAAATGTTGAAAAAACAGATCAGGTCTAATGTGTATCAGAGGGGGCTCAGTTGACAAGGTTTCGGTCATTCAAATGAAGTTCATCCTTTGGATCTTCTCTAGACGTCTCTCCACGGCATACTATTGAGTCAATACTCCCCCCATATCCCTCTGATACCCCATAGCAAGTGCCTTTGGCCTCTCTGTGGGGGGAGGATGGGCTGCAGGCCAGAGAGCCGGGAGGGGGTCGGCAGGACCCCAGGGCTTCTACTGGAGACATAGGGTCCAGCAGGAGAAGTGGGCTAGGCTGGAGAGAAGGGCCAAGAATGCCTGCTTTGAAAACAGCCCGGGCCTGCCCTTGTGTCCCCGCCCTTGAAGCTCAACCTCTATGCCTCAGACTCCACCTCTTAATGCTTCAGTCCCTCCCCACCCAACCCCATCTCCAAGTGCCCCCAGGACTCCTGGGCCCTGCACCCGAAAATCCTGTTTCTAAGAACCCTGCCCCAGGCTGAGGGGGGCCAGAGAAGGTCACCATGTACCACACACCAAAGAAGGGGGTGGGCCCCGGCTGGGCAGCGCTGGCAGCAACTCTTAGCGGCAGCCCACCTCAAAGCAGCAGGCCCCCCTGGCGGGGCCCAGCCTGAAAGGCAGGGGTCAGTATAACAGAAACTTAACTGTTGACGTTTTCCCAGGTGGGCTTATTCTGCAACATGACTTGTGGATATTTATATAACAATGAATGTTACAAAAAACAACAACTCGGGACCGGTTTCATTAAATTCTTATATAAATCTATGACATGAAAGCTATGGCTATAATAACAAATGAGAAATTGAGGCAATCTATACTCAATAACTTTCCCAAATTCACACAGCACGAGTCTGAGCCCTCTTCAGCACTATACTTATGACTATAATTTAACATCATATAACTTTCAACTTGAGTATATTAGCCATTTAAAAATAAGTAATATTTATTATATTTTTTTAAAAATCTGTTTTACTTTGGAATGTTTTATTTATATCTGATTAATTTTGTGATTATTATTTTAAATGGTAAGACTGATAACAATAAGGATAACACCTAGCATTTGTTTTTAAGCATTTATCTTATTAATATTCAAGTCAATTCTATGATACAGGCCATTTAAGAATAATAGATGCATTTAGTATTTACATTTATAACTCTAACCATAATCACAATGTTTTTTTTTCTTTTTAAATCATAAGTCTGATCATAATTCTGTAGTTTTTATACAATTTGGAGAAATTTCTAATGTAAAGGAACTGAAGTGACTATTTGTACTTTTCAGTGCAAAAAGCTCAAAACTACACTTGCAACCTATTTGCAAAACTGGAGCTCATTTTGAAAAGCTTCCAGGCTCATTGAGTTTTTAAGAAACTTGTGCTTCACTTCTTTGTCTTTAGCATCGTCGTTTTGATAACCCTGACTCTCATTAAAACACCATTCTGTTTTTTCCAATATAAATAATGTTATAATATTTAATTTCCCCACCAGCTGGGGGGTAGTGAGGGTTTGGATCAATTTCATATATCTCTGCTACATGAAATATTCTGTTTATGGAAGAGTTCATTAGCAACACCTAAACTCTCTACTCATCATTAAATGGCAATTTAGAATTATCAGCCAGGAAACCTTGGAAGAAAGCCAGTCAATCCCCCTTGAAACTTGATAAAATACAGCCACCTCTCTGTGTCTTGCACATCGAGGCTCAATAAGTACAGACTGATTTGTTGATCTATGGTGTTGGATCAGTGGGGAGGAAGGATGTGCATGGGATAGTCAAGCAGTTTATGGATGATGACTGAAGTAGGGTACCCGAAAACAGGGAGATTAGAAACAAAATGTTTTTAAAGATACCCTGAAGCATCACTTCAAACACTCTGTCATGGCTGTGGTCCACTGAGAAATCCATGCAACAGCTGGCTCAATCTGATGCCCAGTTAGAATGAAATGGTACTTTATACAAAGCTACCCAGCCAGCTTCAATGGAAAGAGATGGAGCTTCAAATACTGGACGGTCTGTTTATATATAGTTCAGAAAAGGCACCAACATATAAAGAAATATTTTAGGTCAATATCTTCTAAATATCTTCTAGCAGGTTTCTTAAATAGATTAATCTGTCTTTCTCTTTCTACCTCTATCTAATTTTTTATCAATTCATCAACAATAACACAGACCATAAATTGACTAGTGTGAAAGTTTTAATGATAGTGGAAAAAAATCACTTTATTCCAGAATTCTATGGATTAGACATTTATTAGGAAGGTTTATGTTTCTTTGTAGCTTACTAAAACTGTTTTTAAATCCAGGAACAACTACCCTCTTCAACTGACTATATTAAGTATGGAAGTTTTATATTCTACTGACTGGAAAGACAGTCACAATAAATGATATCTAGAATAAAGCCTATTCACGTGATTCATAGCACTGAAGCTTTTGTGCTTTTTTTCCTATGGGTGTCTATCTATATGGATTTTTAATAAAGATAATCTGACGTCATGAAACTTGACCCTGAGGAAAAATTATTAAGTAAACCGTCTTAGTAGAATCTCATCTCATTTTTTAATTTCTTGCTCGTTTTTTCTTGTCAATACCTTTTTGGTGTTAAAAGTTGTATCCACCCCAGGTGTTCTTGTATTCTCTTTGCTCTCTGATTACTCAAGGTTTGATTAGCAGATCGCTGATGAATGAAGTGACGGGAAGGAACTCCAGCCGACCCTTTTCCCCTGTGGGTGTGTCCGATGACGTCAATCTGGACTCATGAGAGGATACAGGAGAGCTAAAAGCATCAGGACAGAAGAAGGTGCAAGCAGCAGGAACAAGAGATTTTTGGAGAAGCAGGTGATAAACGATGGTCAGTTGCTGGTATAAAAGGGGCTATCGAGTGCCTTTTTGGACATTATCAAGGACCATATTGAGAAGAAAATAATAAAGTAATTTATACCCGGGCCATATAAAAGTTAGAGAAGGATAAACTAGTTAGGGATCAAAGTTGAAGAATTTATTTGACATCTTTCTGTTTTCCATGAATTAAGTTTTTACCCAAACACTTCCACTTCCTTACCTGCTCTAATTTCCATGGAGGGTGGAGTATGATGCCCACTTAGTAGGTGAGAGACATCTTTCCCCTTTACTCAACTGAATTGAGCTACTCTATCATAAACCCAAAGTATATAAATTCTTCTATAGAGATTCCACCTTCATATATCTAGGGAACTGAAAGGGAGGTAGACGTCCTGGGCAACAGTATCTTTGCGGCAGACCCTTTTTTTTTTTCTTCTCAAAGTACCAGCAGAAGATAATCCCTAGTACTTACAGATTCATCAAACTTGCAATGGGTTAGAACTTCATCAATAAGACATAATATTCAGCTCACTACCTCTCTAAGTCATCTATCTTATGTAAATCAATTGGCTGTGAACATTGGGGAGTAGGCATATTGCTTATTATATTTAACAATTACTACGATCCTTTCTTTTAAAACTTTAACTAAAATTGAGCTGCCTACCACAAGGTCCGCTGTTTATGACCACCAAGTGCTCCTTCAGAAACATATGAGAATATCTGCTGTTATAAAGATTTAGAGTCTTGGAAATCCTATAAAAGGCTGCCACAGTCAGGCTTAACCTGATGGCAGTAGGCTTTGGATTTTCTTTTTTAAATTCGAACTTGAGGTATCAATGATGGGAAAACAAGAGCTACTCTGCCAATCTCCCAGTGACACTTGTCAGATAGCAACTGACTGCAATGTCCATAAACCTGTTCTGATTTTCAAATTGTCTTTGGATATTTTCTTTAGAAATTTGAAATGCCTTTAGACTATAAACGCTAAGCGTTAGTTCCCAGTTCTGTAAAGAAGAACTCCTTATACCCAGAGTTCCACTTCTTCCGCTCGTTGTTATGGTGGTGCTGGTGGTTCTTATTTGCTTGTTTGCCTCTAAGTAGGAAAATTCTGTGAGTGCAGAGAGACTGGCGGAAAGCAGTGGCTGAACTCAGAAAATGTTATACTGATGGGTACACATTGGTGTGATGATGGCTAAAA
Source organism: Echinops telfairi (assembly GCF_000313985.2). Lineage (NCBI taxonomy): Eukaryota > Metazoa > Chordata > Mammalia > Afrosoricida > Tenrecidae > Echinops > Echinops telfairi. The sequence goes on along the minus strand of NW_022111369.1, from coordinate 69,866,011 downwards.
GGTGAAATCCTATTAAATTGACCCTCCAAACCCCCAAACCCCCATCCTCCTAAAGGTACCTAGGAAGCACTGCAAATCCAAAACATTATCTGAGCCGTGAGTATCAAGAAAGTGACTTTAACACAGAGAAAGCGAGATCACACACACACTCACACTCACACTCACACACACTCACACTCACACTCACACAATAGTAAAGTATCCTGAGTGAAATCAATAAGAAGGCAGAGGATGGTTAAATTTTTAGTTTTCTATATAGTTATACAAACAGAAACTATAAAATTGATATATGAAACATGGGACTGCATGTGCTATGGCAAAACCTATCAGAACCTACAAATTTGGGAGAGATATGTGCATGAGAATTTGTGTTAAAATTATAAAAATAAGAAGAAAACAATTATTTCAGTGAAAAGAAAGCAGGAATAAAGACAATCTATTCATTATTCTCAACACAAATATCTTTCTGTTTAGGGGGTTATTCTAGCTATATCTTTCCTTGATTAGATCACCTCAAAAATAAGTAGAACAGACAATGTGCCTCTATTTTTGGTGCTGCTGTGTGGAGAAAGTGAGAAAAACACAGCATAACAACACTGAAAGAAAAAAATGAAGGACATTTAGAAGACCTTCCCCCCAAAGACAAAAAACTCTCATGTAGACCAGAAAAAAATTAATTTTTGTAAAATGTAGCCACTATTGTTTTAATTTGAGTTTTCTAGAGAGCAAAATTTGTGTGTGTGCATGTGTGTGTGTGTGTGTGTGTGTGTGTGTGTGTGTACAGAGAGAAAGAATGAGAGAGACTCATAACAAATGATAAAATAACTTTCAGTGTTCCTCTCACACAATTGTGATGCTCCACCCCCAAGTTGCCACTGAGACGATTCAGACTCATAATGACTTGATAGGACAGAGTCGAACTGCCCACGTGGGTTTCCACGACTGTAACTCTTTACAGAGCAGAAAGCCTCGTATTTCTTCAGGACAATTGTGATGTTAGAAGGCCCACAATCAGAGACATGCAAGCTTAGGTCCCACAATTCACAGGTCAGGCAATGGAAGAATGCACCGTCGAGAGAGACCGAGGGAGCCGAGACAGAGAACTCTGACAGAACATCCACCTAATTCTCAGACAGACAACACCTCCAAGGTCATTCCTTTTACAAGTGATGTGGTTATCACCCCAGATCACTTAATGGAAAGTGATTCTTTATGCATTTCATTACATGATGTCTGCGTGCATAATTTCTATTAGATGAATCCTGAAAGTGCTGGTTTCTGTGCTTTGGAGATCAATAACGTCCCAAATGTCCAGCCCTTCCAAACTGCTGAACCATTTCATCAAACCTAATATAAGCCGTTACTCCTCCCTTCAAAACTTTCCTGCCATGTTCGAGTTGTGTAATGCATTACAATACCAACAGAACTCACAAATGAACATGGAAATGGCTCGTGCAGTTTTAAGCCTGGCAAGTCTCAAAGCCATGGGTTAAGAGTCACACTGGAGGTCTCTCCTGACTCAAGTGGTTGCAAGGACCAATGAGCTAAAATCCATCTGTCAGATGCTGGCTCACAAGGCTTTGTAGGCTGGCAAATCAGGTGGCCAATACACTAGACTGCTGAGTCAAGTTCCAAGAAATGGAGGCCAGATGCAGGATCTAGAGGAAATGAGAGAACATTACCAGAAAATTCATATATATGGGGTGCAATGGTTTCCATATCCTCAAGGAAACTCATTTTACACGAGCAAAGTAGTGTCATGGCAACGGGCAGAGTAGTACCGGGTTAAGGTTGGTGTTGTCAGAAGCCATCAGGTCAGCTCTGACTCCCACGTACCACAGAACACCATATTGCCTGGTCTCGCACCATCTTCCCAGTGGTTGCTATATAAAATCCGATTGTTGAAGCCATTGTGTCCATCGACCTCATTGAGGATCTTCCTAGTTTTTACTGATGTACAAGAAACTTATTTGAATGTTTGCTGTTGTTTTTGTTATCAGGAGCCATCAAGTCAGTTCCAACCCATGGCAACACTAGGTACACCAGAACCAAGCAATGGCCCGCCCTGCACCATCTTCACAAGTGTTACAACTTTTTGACCCATTGTTGCAGTCACAGGGTCAATTCATCTCATTGAGAGTCTTCCTCTTCTTTGCTAACCTTCTATTTTACCAGGAGTGCATTCTTTTCCAGGGACTAGTCTCTCTTAATAACAGATCCAAAGTATGTGAAACAAAGCCTAGACATCCTTGCTTCTAAGGAGTATCCTGGTGGTACTTCTTTGAAGACAGATTTGTTTGCTTTTCTGAAATCCACAGTACTGCCAACTTTCTTCACCCACACCCCATTATTCAAATTAATCAGTAAAATCTTATGCCATTTTCCTTATTTATTGTCCAACTTTCACAAGCATATAAGGCAACTGAAAATGCCATGCTTTGAATCAGGCAGACATATGAGGTGATATGAAAATAGGAATGGATGAGATTAAATTGGTTTTAATGTTATAGGAGATTTCAAATGCACACATACACAAAATGCAATTAATGATGGAAAAAATAAGAGTAGAACTCGTATGAGAGACAATACAATCTCTGACAAGAGCAGACATATTACTTGACCTCACAGTGATATTCATAACTTGTAAGAGAAAGCTTCAAAAAGTACATAGAAAAATCCATTATCTCTTAATTCTACTTCTCATTAATTTTTTTAAAGCATGTGCACCTAGGAAATTTTTTTATTATTGTGATTTAATACATATGTCATTCCATAGTTCAAACACATCCAGCAGTATTGTACAATTGCTATCACAGTTTCCAAACATTATTTTTCTACGTGGACTCTTTGACATTGTCTCCCCTTCACCCCACCAACTCCACTGTACCCCCCTCACCTCAAACCCTTTAGTCTACTTGCTGTATCTATGGGTTCATCAATCCTGGGTTTCATATACCGAAAAATGAAAAAACATACAACACAACTTCAATAGAGTGACCCCCAAGGACATTACACCTCTGAGATATACCCTTATATGAACAAACAAAAAACATACCAAACATACAGAAAACTTTGGAAACCAGATCAGATTCAGCTTGCACTCTACAAGGGAATCTGCTGATAAAGTTTTAATTATTCAAGTCAGATTTATTCCTTTCATATTCAATATTTGACTTTATAATGCACTCTGTTTAGTAACAACTTCCCTCTTCGCTCTCAATTGTGAACAGAGGGACTTCACCGGAGGCTTGTGTCCTACGTAGTTCCACAGATGAGTCTTGAGCTCCCACTGTCATCCATAGTCTTTTGCAAACCCAATGCTCACTCTTCAGGCTCTGAAACGAATCCTACCTTCGACTTTGGATTCTATGATTTGCAATCCTTCAGTGACTGATGATGGCCTGCTTCTTCCATGTGGACCTAGTTGACATCTCACTTAGATGGCTGCTTGTTTGGAGACAAGCCTTTAAGACCACAAATGCCATTTTATCTCATAATCTGGAGCCATCTAATTTCTTCACGACATTTTGCTATAGCACCTGTCTGTTCTGTGTTCCCCTCCTGAAGGTGAGTGTAGAGTAGGGCTATTATGTAAGAACTAATTGTTCTTAAATTGGAACGAGGATTTAAGTAAGCCCAAAACCCATTTTTGGATTTATGGTTTTTTGTTTTGCTTCATTTTTTTTTCTTTTAGTTTATTACTTGGAGTTAATGCAAATGTTGTGTCCCTCCATTGTTCAATCACATCAAGCAGAATTGTCCCATTGCTTCCAAAATGAGTTTCCAAACATACTTTTTCTTCTTGGACTCCTTGACATTGTCTCATTTTACTACTCCCTCCCCTGACTGTCCCCCACTTCCCCCCAAAAGACCCACCTTTTTCTACTTGCTACCACAGCTTCAAGAGGGTAACTCCCAATGATCTAGGACCTCTGTGATACACCCTAATATGAACAACCAAAAATCAAATAAAAGAGTGTTTAGACAGGTTTGCTGGAATAATACATGTCTTAATAGATTATGTAGGGCATTTATGTAGCAAGATGTTATTTGTTCACCTACCAATAGTTCAACAAATTTGGTACAGCTGTCTTTTGCTTCCTCAGACATCGTGTATTTTCCAACTTAAGTCTTCAGTAACAGGTGTCTGAAGTAGAGTCCAAGGCATCCCATGGATTTCCCACATAAGATCTCTCTGGCACCAGCCTCTGAAGCATGCTGTGCACTTCGAAGATCCAGAATTCAGTGTCCCAGTGCAACTTGGCACCTGTCCTGTGTACCCAGGATGCACACAGAAGCGCTGATCAATGTTTTCCATCTGGTGCATAACAAAGGCACTCCCCCCAAGTGTCCCCCAAAGAATTTTCAGTCCTTTTCCCCCACAACTGGAAGTCAGTCCTCCCTTTCTTCCTACTAGAAGATATGCATTTGTGTTCCTCCAGCTGTGTGCTCCCTTTCCCCTCTCCAGCATTGCTCTTCCCATCTGTATCCCTCCTCCCTCCCATCAGGCTGTCTACCTGACCAGGAGGACCTCCTCAAAGATTTACATGTCAGCTTCTCTCTAGACCCCCCTACCCCCCCACCCCCACCCACTGACCATTTGATCCGGCTGATTTGAAGTCCCCTCCAGCCTAGTGACCTTCAACATACTTACCTAGGCAGATGGTGTATGGTTCATTGGCACTGATCAGGCTCCCTACCAGGCTGTCTGCGCCCCCAGTCAATAGACTGGATGCCCTACATGCCCGAGATTGTGCTCATTTTGCTGCTTGTTCCTACGGCAGTGGTCACATATACTATTTGTCCTTTTGTGCTTGACTGACTTCACTCAGAATAATGTCTTCCAGTTCTCTCCACGTCATGAGGTGTTTCATGGACTCCTCGCTGTTTTTTAAGGATGGGTAGTATTCCATTATGTGTATATACCAGAGTTTCTTTACCGAGTCTTCTACGGATGGCAATTTCGGCTGTTTCCAGCTTCTTGGTATTGTGAACTGTGCTGCGACAAACATGGGGAAGCAATCGTCTGTTCATGATCGGCATCTTGGTTCCTTTGGGTATGTGCCCAGTAAGGTTACTGCTGGATCATAGGGAATTTCAATTGTCATCTATTTGGGGTATCCCCATATCATCTTCCACAGCGGCTGTGTGTATTTACAAGCCCACCAGCAGTGGATAACAGTCCAATCTCACCACACCCTCTCCAGTATTTATTGTTCTTAGTTTTTTTTAGTTTGGGCATAGTTATGGGTTTTAGGGAGTATCCATAATTGTTTCAACTTGCATTTCCTGAATAATTAGTGAATGGGAACATTTCCTCAGGTGTTTATCTGCCATTCAAGTGCATCCTTGATGAAATGTCTTTTTAGGTCCTTTGCCCACCTTCTCAGAGGGTAATTAGTTTTTTTCTTGTTGTAGATTTGTAAGATATTGTAGATTTTAGTAATTAGTCCTGTGTGTTGTGTCATTACTAAATATCTTTTCCCAGTTGGTAGGCTCTCTTTTTACTGTTTAATGAAGTCTTTCAATGTATGTAAGTGCTTTATTTTTAATAGGCCCCACTCATCTGTTTTGTCTTCCATGGAGTGTGTTTCTTTTGCTATCTCTGATAGCACTTACATTTATTGTGATTTTCTCATCAGTGATCTTGATAGCTTTGAGTTTTACATTTTGTTGCTGCTGTTTTTTAAAGTACCATTTTTGGGGGGACCTTACTCCTCTTATAACAATCCATACATCAATTGTATCAAGCATATGTTGCCATAATTATTTTATAAGTATTTACTTTCTATTTGAGCCCTTGGTATCAACTCCTCAGTTGAGTTTGCTTTGGGGGCATGAAGTGAGATATGGGTCTTCTTTCTTCCTTCTGCAGGTGGATATCCAAATTTTCCAGCACCATTTATTGAAGAGTACATCTGTATCCCATTTAATGCTTTTGGACCTTAGTCAAAAATCAATTGTCTCTATGAGGATGTTTTTTATTTCTGGGTTTTCTGTCTCGGTCGACTGGTCTGTGTGTCTATCATACCAGTACCAGGCTGTTTTGACAACTGTGGCTTGTGAAGTAGATGTTGAGTTCGGGTACTTCAAGACCTGATCTACCTTTATTCTTTTTGAGGGGTTTTTGCCTATCCTGGGCTTCTTCCCTCTCCACATGATATTAGTAATTTCTCTTTTCATTTCTTTAAAGAATAATGATGGAATTTGAAGTGGGATTGTATTGAATTATAGATTGCTTTGGGTAGTATTGACATTTTCACAATATTTAGTCTTCCAATCCACATATACAGGATATTCTTCCATTTATACAGATCTCTTTTGGTTTTGTGTAGTAATGTCCTGTGGTTTTCTTTGTAGAGGTTTGTGTTTGTTTGTTTGTTTGTTTGTTTGTTAGGTTTATTGCTAGGTATTTCAGCTTCTGCATGACAATTGTGAATTGTATTGTTTCCTTGATATCTTTTCCTGTATGCCCATCACTGGTATATAGGAATCCAATTGATTTCTGCTTGTTAATTTTTTACCATGCTCCTCTATTGTTTCCAGCAATCTGATTGTGGACACCTTGGGAGTCTCAATATATAAAATCATATTGTCTGCAGAGCATGAAAGTTTCCAGTCTTCTTTATCCAGTCATGCTCCCTGGATTTCTTGCCATTGTTTTATGTTACTGGCTAGAACTTCTAGCCCAATGTAGAACCATTGTTAAGTTTGCTAGCAGTTTGTCAATTTTGTTAATCCTCAAAGAACTAGCTTTTTGTTTTGTTGTTTTTCCATTGCTTTTCTGTTTTCCAGTTTGTTTATTTCTGCTTGAATTAATATTCTTTGTTAAAGAAAGGAAAGAAAAGTTATGGACTACCAATAGAGATAAATAACAAGAAAATGAGTACACATCAAATTCTAAGGTTTTCTTCGAAGCTAGTGCTTACTGTTTTTAACTCTTAAGAAAGAAAATAATACAGTGTAGCTAAGCATTGTTAGAAAAGCAAAGATGCATGTGACAAGAATTAGTTAAATATGTATCAAGAGCTCATTCTTGGATTATTTTAATATATCAATTAAATTGACAAATGATGTTAATAAGAAAAAGATTATTAAAATTATTAAGAACAATGAAATTTGAAGAGCACTTTATACCATTCATTATAAAAGAAATGTTTGAGAATACTTAATATAGAATCTTAACAAGGAAATATAATGAAGGAAACTTCTTCATATGAGACATTTAAAGTGTATAAAGTACAAAGAGCAAGTAAAATTTTTTAATTATTTCTAATTTCAATGAGAAAATAAGATTTTTAAAGATAGCATCAGAAAATTATGTTTTTTATATCACAGTACATGACAAAATGAATTTAACATCTTATATATATATATAATAATCCAAAATTGAACTAGAATGAGAAGTGATCTTTTAAGAAGTTATTTCAATGGGAAAAAAAACACGTAAAATAAATTGTTTGAATACATAAACATTTTAAGGAAAAATCAAAGAGTAACTTTGAAACAATTTGAAACCTACATGGCCATTAAATTTGTAATATCTCATATGCAAATAGAATTTCTTCAAATTAGTAATTAAAATATGAATAACCTATTGGAAAAATTAATTACATGAATTTGTTAATTACATAAAAATACAAAGGACATAAATATATATTTTTATTCAAGCTCACTGTGAGGGACTACTGATTTAAAATACAATAAAAGAAATTCTAAACCTATCTGATGGGCAAAACTAATAAGTGATATTAACTGTTAATCCATAATTCCTATCAGAACTACTAGATATATAAATTGTATTGTTGTTAGGTGCCATTAAGTCGGTTTCCACACATACTTCCCTCTCCTGCACCATCCTCACAATTGTTCCCATGCTTGAGCCCATTGTCGCAACCACTGTGTCCACTTCTCTCCTCGGAGGCCTCCCTCTTGTGTGCTGCCTTTCCACGTTGCCGAGCATGCTTTCCTTCTCTAAGGACTTGTCTCTCCTGGCAACATGCCCACAGTATGCAAGCTGAAGTCTTGCTATTTTTGTCACTAAGTAGCAGTCTGAACTTACTTCTTCCAAGACAGATATTTATCCTTTAAGCAATCCATGTACGTTTAATAGTCTCCTCCAACACTAAAATTCACATGCTTGATTCTTCTCTAGAGTTCCTTATTACATGTCTAACTTTCACATGCACATGAAACGGAGAATACTCTGGCTTGGGTTAGGCACACCTTAGGCCTCGAAGTAATATCCTTGCTTTTCAATACTCTGAGGATGTCTTGTATAACAGATTTATCTAATGCAATACATCTTTTGATCTTTTGACTGCTGCTTCCATGAACATAATTGTGGATCCAATAAAGACAAAAGACTAGAAAATTTCAACCATTTCTATATTTTTCATGCCGTTACCTATTGGTTCAGTTATGAGGATTTGGGTCTTCTGGACATTGAGTTGTAATCCACACTAAAAGCTGCGGTCCTCGTTCTTCAAATCCTCAAGTGCTTCAAATCCTCTTCATTTTCATCAAGCAAGACTGTGTCATCTGCATATCTCTGACTGTCAATAAGTCTTCTTCCAATTCTCTTGCCACCCCCTGCTCCATACAATTCATCTCCTCTGATGATTGCTCCATATAAAGATAGAATAAATATGGTGAGATAAAACAGACACACAATTTTCCTTACTTTAAACCATCTTTTTTCTTCTATTGGTACAACTGCCTCTAGATCTATGTACCTATGTAAAAGTTCCATATGAGCACCATTCATCATTCTAGAATTCCCATACTTCTCAATGTTATCCATATGTTACTATGATCCACACAGTCAAATGTCTAAAGGAAGCACAAGTAAACATCTTTCTGGTGTTCCCTGCTTTGAACCAAGATCCATCTGACATCAGCAATTATATCCCTTGTTCCAAGATCTCTTCTGAATCAAGCTTGAACCTTTGCCAGTTCTCTGTCAATGGACTCCTGCAAACATTATTGGATAGCCCTCAGCAAAATTTTATTTGCATGTTATATCATTATACTGCCCTGCAGTTTGAGCATTATATTGGATTACCTTTCTTTGCAATGGGTACAAATAAGGATTTTTTCCAGTAAATAGGCCAAATAACTGTCTTGTTAATTTTCTGACATAGATTAGTATCCAATATCAAGTTGTTGCATCAGCTTGTTGAAACATTTGAATCGGTAGACCATCAATTTCTGGAGTCTTGTTTTGGCTAATGAAGATGTATGCATTGGTAGAAAATTTTGAAAGATCATTTAATGATATATGTGTTAAATGTGATTCTGTCTGATGTCTACATTTTGAGGTCTGGAACACAAAATCAAGGAGGAAAAGATTTAGTGACTAAACAATCATTGTGCCTAATCTTTCTCTCAGTATCATTAAGAAGTATACAAGTACACTCTTTCATATCATGCCCCCTTAACTCCCACTGTATATATACAAGGGAAAGAGAGTATCTTGCATGTTTGCTCTGTATAGAGAGCTGAGTCTTGCCTAAACACAAATAAAGACATTTCAAAAAGAATCAATTGAACACACTAGCACCTCAGAAGCATTAACCATGCCTTCTTATGTAGCAGACACAAAAATATTTGAGCAGAGTAGGAAATGAAACTTGAGAGAGAGTAGGACAAAGAAATGAACAAAGTGAAATGGTTTCTTCTCCACAAAGCATGATTGAGTAAAATTGTCTTGAGGAAATTTGGCATTACAGAAAGTAGCATGTCTTGAATTAGCCTGTTTGACAAAATCATTAAAACCTCTTTCGAGTCTTCACCAGGCAATAGGGAACCTAAGACAAAAACCTCCCCCTGTTTGGGGAAGCCAGAAGGAGGAAACAAGGAATCAATTTCTGGTGTCTTATTTTTGGCTAATGAAGATGTATGCATTGGTAGAAAATTTTGGAAGATGAAAATAATTACTAATAAAGCAGACGTTCAATGTTAAGACATAGGAGTTGAGAAGATCTTCACAAGGTCCTCTAAATAATTCACACAACACTTTAAGAATGCCAACATATAAGTGCCCACCACACAATAGAAATAACAATTTTTAGATGCTAGTTAAGAGATGTCCTGACCACCGTCATTTCTCACCATAGACATCAGTGAGCTGAAATGAATGGATTTAAATGTCGGCTGCTAACTAACCACAAAGTCAATAGGGCTTTCTACTCCCATAAAGAGTTACATCTTGGAAACTCACAGAGGGCAGTTCTACCTTGTCCACAGGGCTGTTATGGTTTGGTATTGATTCAGTGGCAGTGGGTGAGTTGAGTGGATGTAACAAGAAATCTGAGTATCTACCCAAGATATGCCTACAGCGTAAGAAAGGGCAACTTATGAGAACCAACAAATGTTGCTTGACTACAGTTTAGACCATTCAATATATATGCCCCACTTCTTAAAATAGTCTGTTCCTCTTGACACATTAATTCTATTCCAATTTTTAAAAAAAATCTACAAAGGGCTGTATTTTTAAGCCAAACTATATGAATTGCACCCAGTTTCAAACCTCAGCAACCATTTAAAAGGTTTTTTGTTTTTGTTTTTTTAGATATTTGAAATACAACTTTATTCTAATGGAAAGGAATGGGAATGACAGGTAACAAACAAAACGCCACACTGAGTGTTGTGATGTGGCTGTAGCAGTCTTGTATTTGAATTTCAAGAAAGAAAAAAGCATTCCCAAACAGCTAGATATGTGGGTCCAAAAAAAAAAAAAGGAGAGGTTTTTAACTGCCACACTCACTCCGAAGCCCATTCATCTCCTTCAGCATCCCAAAGATTAGCACATTCTGCTTAGCTATATAATAAGAGTGGCAAACACGCTGCACCACTGATATCACAGGACAGGTGCCTATAAAACTAGACTCTGACGCTGGGCTCCAGCTTTGTTCTCTCACAGGTCATCATCTTCATCCGGGAGAGCGGTTGTCTGCGCAACCTCTAAATCATGTTTATACTGGGCTGCCAAAGCTGGGTCCATAACAACCTCTGGTGGGGCAAGAGCAGGCATGGCAACAAACTCCAAGTTAGGATCGCCAATGAGCTTTCTAGCAAGCCAAAGGAAGGGCTTTTCAAAGTTGTAATTACATAAACTGGTGTCAATTTGAGAGGATTATGAGTGAAGGGGTGGGGTCTGGCCTGTCAATCAAGATATAACCAATGAGGCTTCTATGTGGGCAAGGCCTCCCCCTGAGAATTCTGGGAACTCCTGTATTTTCCTCCTTGGAGGTGGGAGATACTTCTCTCTCTGTTTACTTTCTTGGGAGACATTGCAGCTGACAAGACACATGGACCTACCTTGATGAAACCCAATCCCTGATGCCAGAGCTGTCACATAGAGACCCCTGCTAGTGCAGAGATGCTTACAACCCCACTGGATCCAAAGCCTTTCTACTCACTGACCTGTGATCATCCTGCATTTGGCATCATTGTATGCATGTCATGAGTCTAAAGAGGACTTTATAGATCAGTGTCAGACATATGGGATAATATTGGACTTATGGGCTTGGACTGGACTGGGTTGGGATGCTTTCTTAATGTACAATTACCTTTCATATAAAACTCTCCCTTATACACATATGAGTTTCTCTGGATTTGTTTCTCTACGTCTACCCGGACTAACACAATACTTTTGCTGAATCCATTTCTTAAAGGAATCAGATTTTAGATGCAGCTTCCAGTAAAGAAGAATTTTCATCTCTCACAGTAGTGCATGGTTTGTCTCAGAGTTAGCAGATGACACATTTGAGCTGTGTACATAGACACATCTCTCCCACAGAAGACACTTGGGTTACTTTACATTAATTATGCAGCTGACATGACTTTCTATAGCTAGCCAGCCCATATAAATTTATGAATTGGAAATATGTTTACAATAATCAGCTTTGACAGAACACTTTAACTTCAAAATTATTCATAACAAAGAAATTACCCATTATCCTTCTGTTAGTACATATCATTCGTGTGTTTACTAGGACATTAGTGAGTTTACTTGGAGCTCATTAGCATGTTTGCAAGAGATTTAATACAGTCATTCTTTCTTCTTAGACTTTACTGGGGGGAAAGAGATAGATTTATAGGATTTAAGTCAATTTCTTTCTTCCCAAGCCCTAGTGATATAACAAGGTAAAAATATGAAATTTCAGATTTAAATGCTTTATACTATTCATAAAGAATCTTATATAGAGATATGAGTAGATAGCTCGATTCCTCTCTCATTATATGTATATGTACATATGTACATGCCTATATTTAGACCTCTATAAATGTCCTTTGCTTCATGGTCCTTTCCTCTATTTCCTTTTTCCTTCCCTCTTGCCCACCATCATGTTCGGCCTTCATTCGGGTTTAGTAATTACTCACTTCTACATTGCCCTTCATTGAACCCCACTAGGCAAGGCCAACAAGGAGAGTGGAGATACCAGGAGGATTAGGGGAGGGTGGTGGGAGAAAGGGGAAATCAATAACAAGGATCAACTAGAACGCCTTTCCAGAATAGACTACAAAGAAGAAATAGGTTAACTACTTCAGAAAAATTAACCAGTGAAAACCCTGTGGTGAGCATCAAAATATTGTCAGTTCCTGAAAATTGAAGGAACAGAAGCAGAACATTGTCAGACATAGTATCAGACATAGTCTCTGATTGGAACACACTCAACATATGACCCAAGAAGAGCTGCCTTCTTAAATAGGTTAGACTATAATGCCAAAAAGGACTTAAGCTTGTGGAAATAATCTTTCAGGACCTTCATTTACTGATGGGGCATGACACAAAATGAGAAAGAATAATTGGAAATTGGAATGTACAAAGTATGAGTCTATGAAAATTGGAAGTCATTAAAATTTAATGTAACAAATAAAGATCTTTATGCTATGTGTGAGTGAGCTTTAATGGACTGATTTGGACCATTTTGAATCAGAAAACTATATGGTTTATTGTACCAGGAATGACATAATTAATAGAAGTGTCATTATATTCATTGTCAAAACAGAGCATTTCAAGATCTATATTGAAGTAAAACGCTGTCTGGGATATGTTAATGTTTATCTGCAAACAAGGAAATCCAGTTAATACAACTAATAAATATTCGCTATAATGCTAATATTGCAGAAATTTAAGAATTCTATGAATATCTTCAATCTGAAATGGATCAAACATGCAATCAATATTCATCAATAATTATTAGTGGTTGGAATGCAAAAATTGGAAATGAAGAAGGAACAGTAGTTGGAAAATATGGGTTTGGTGATATCAAGCTGGAGATTACATGATAGAATTTTGCAATACCAATGATTTATTCATAACATATAGCTTTTGTCAACAACCCAAGTGGTGACTATACAGATGCACTTTTCCAGATGCAATGCACAGAAAACAAATTGAGTACATCTGTGGGAAGAGATGATAGAGAAGCTCAATATCAGCAGTTAAAACCAGGCCAGGGGATGTCTGTGGAACATACTGCTTTGACACTCCTCTTTTGTCAAGATGAGGTTTATCCACCCTTGAATCTATGGCCATGACTGACTAATGATCAAAAGGACCAGCGGGATGGATGCTATGTGAAGCATCTTGCTGTTCTGAAGGTACAACAGAATAGGAAATAAAACTCACCCCCTCATCATTTGACTATTCCCAATGAAGCCCTAAACTGTTATTCAAACACTTTGACTGTCCTGAAGCTACTATATGGTGAGGAAGTCCAAAGAAACCCAGGCAGAGCTAAACATGGAGATGCTCTGACAATATAATAAGTAAGAGATATACTCAGTCAGCTCCTAGATGCTCTCCATCCCTCATCCAGCCATGATTTGACGGAACCACATAAGGCCAGAATCATTCAAGTATCTTTTCCTAAGCTCCTGACACACAAGACCCATGTTGTTGTTGTTACGTGCCTTCTAGTTGGTTCCAACCCAGAGACCCTTTGAAAACTCATTGAAACACTGCCTGGTTCTGCACCATCCTCACACATGTTCCCATGCTTCAGCCGATAGTATAGCCATTGGGTTGATTCATCTGGCCCAGGGATATCCTCTCGTTAACTGCCCCTTTATTTTGTCAAGCAATATGTCCTACAAGGTCTCTTCTGAAAATAGATGCAAAATACATGAAGTAATGTCTCACTATCCTTGCCGGAGCACTTTGATGGTACTTCTTCCTAAACAGATTTGCTTGCTCTTCAGCAATTCATGGTACTCTCACTATTCTTTGCCAGCACCACAAGGCACAGGTCAATTATTCTTCCTTCATCTTTATTCAATGTCCAACTTTCACTTGCGTATCAACATATGCAAGTTGTTGATAGGTGCCATCAAGGCATTTCAGGCCCATAGAGACCCTGCGAACCACAGAATTAAATCCTGCCAGGCCCTGCTTCATCCTCTCATTTTCCCTATGTCTGTGCCTATTGTGGCAGAAATGTATCAATACATCTTGAGGATCTTTCCCTTTTCCCTGCCCCTCTACTTAACAGAGCAGGATGTCCTTCTGGTTTGTCCTTTTGACACTCCATTTGTACATACCATCTTCTTCTCCAGCACCACAATTCAAATCTACCTATTCTTCTATGGTCTTTCTGATTCAAAGTCAAATGTTCACATACATATGATATAACGGAGCATACCATGGCTTCAGTCAGGCACAGCATTGTCCTAAAAGTAATATCCTTGCATTTCAATACTCTAAAAAGGTCTTCTGCAGCAGATTTGACCAATTCAACTCATCTTTGATCTCTTGACTGCTACTTCTTGGAGCACTGATCTAAGATCCAAGCAAGAAAAAAATCATTGACAGCTTCAATCTTTACTCCATTTATCATGATGTTACCTATCAGTCAAGTTGTGGGGATTTTGATCTTCTTTACTTTAAGTAGTGATCTATATTAAAGTTGCAGTCCTTTATTTTCATTAGCCAGTGTTTCACATCATCCTCACTTTCAGCAAGCAAGGTTGTATTACTTGCACAACACAGGTTGTTAAAAACTCATCCTCCAATCGTGTTGCTGCATTTTACTTCATTTAATCCAGCTTCTCTGATGATTTGCTCAGCATACAGAGTGAATAAGTATAGTGAGGGGATACAACCTTGACATAACACCTTTCCTGATTTCAAGCCATGCAGTACTCCCTTATTTTGTTGACACAACTTCTTCTTTAACTGTGTGCAAGTGCTACCTGAGCACACTTAACTGTTCTGGAATTCCCATTCTTCTCAAGTCTATCCATAGTTTATTATGATCCACACATTGAATGCCTTGGCATAGTCAATGAAACACAAGTAAACATCTTCTGGTATTCTCTGCTTTGAGACAAGGTTCATTTGACAATAGCAATGATATCCCTTGTTCCACATCTTCTCGATCTGACCCAAACCTTTGGTTGCTCCTTATCAATGTACTAATGCAACCATTATTAGACAATCTTCAGCAAGATTTTACTTGTATATGATATAAATCACATTGATCTATAATTTGAGCTTTCTTTTGGGTAACATTTCTTTGGAATGGTACATATATGGCTATCTTCCAGTCTGTTGGCTAGGTAGCTATCTTCCAAATTTCCTGGCATATACAAGTAAGTGATTTCAATACTTCATTAGCTGGTTGAAGCATTTCAATTGGTAATCAATCAATTCTTGAAGCCTTTATTTTTGACTAATTCTTTCAGTGCAACTTGAACTTCTTTCAGTACCATTGCTTCTTGCTCATATTCCTTCCAATTTCTTTTGATGCTTCCTGTATCTTTCAGTATTACAACTTGATACTTGGATTTTTCTTACGTTTTTTCAGTTTAAGATGTCCTGAGCATGTTATTCCCTTTTGGTTTTCTAATTCTAGGTGTTTGCCCATTTTATTATAGTTCACTTTGTCATCTTGAGGTGACCTCTGACATTTTCTGTTCAGCTCTTTAACTCCATCATTTCTTCTATTTGCATTTGCTGCTCCACACTCAAGGGCAAGTTTCAGAGTTCTTCTGACATCTACTTTAATCTGTTCTTTTTTTCCTATTCCTTTAATGACATTTTGCTTTCTTCATGAATGATTTTCTTCATATCCCACCACAACTCATCAGATTTTCTGTAATTAGTGTCCAATGTAGCATATCTGTTCTTGAGTTGTTTCTCAAAATTCAGGTGGAATAGGTTCGAAGTCATGTTTTGGATATCGTGGATTTTTCCACTGTCTTCATCTTCAACTTGAACTTACGTATGAGCATTTGATGGGCTGTTCTACTACCTGGTTTTAGCTGCTGATTTTGAGCTTCTCTGTGGTCTCTTCACACAAATGTAGTTGATTTGATTTCTGAGTAGTCCATCTGGAGATGTCCATCTGAGGAATTGTTGAAATGATAATGAAACTGTACTAAACTGTGAAAACACCTAGCGTTAGAAAACCAAGAACGCATTCACCGTCTTTACAGAGAAAGAGCTCAAGAAAAATTAACCAAGCCTGCAATCGGAATACATTGATAATTAGAGGTGATTGGAATGCAAAAGTTAGAGACAAAGAGAGGGAACCGTAGTTTGAAAATATGGTCTTTCAATTTTCCTATATTTGTACTTTGTACATTCCAAGTTCAAATTATTAGTGGGTTTTTGCAGCTGTATCATCTTACCTTGAGATGTGCCACATTAGGCTCCATTCATATCCTCTCTTTGGAGAGAGTAACCTCTCCTAAGTCTCATGTCGAATGCCTTTCAAAGGGTGCATCCTCTGGCACTACCTATGACAGTGTTTTGCTTGGATTCATTAGTCCTTCTGTATTAGACAATGTCTCCATGTGATGCATAAAGTTTTCAGTGGCTACTTTCTCTGATAGCCTAGGCATTACTGAACTGAAATGGAATGGGATTGGCTATTTTCCATCAGAAAATCATATGGTTTATTAGGCCAGGAATTACACAATCAAGAGAAATGGCATTGCATTCATTGTCAAAAAGGCATCTCAAAATCCATTCTAAAGTACTGACGCTGTTTCCACGCTATGCATACGTTTTTCAGCAACCACTTTCTCTGAAGTAGGAATGTTGATATTATGGAAAGAGAAGATGGGAAAGACTGATGTGAAAGAATACATTGATTAGGGAGATGGAGTAAGGTATCCAGTTGGGGTACCAACCTACACAAAGTGTGCAACCATGATTTTAAAGTAAGGTCAGTGTCCACCATTACATCCGCCTCCCCTACCCTGCAGCTGTGTTCAGATGCAAGTGTGTCTGAAAGGGGGTCTTAGTCAGTGTTGGAATTTCCCTAGTCAGTAAGAGATGGAGCATAATTTTAAATCAATTTAAGGAACTTCCATGACAGTCAATAAAACAATAATCTAGACAAGAAGGTAAGTACAAATGTATAGATTATAATGATAGGTTTTAAAAAGTGGTATGTCCAAGGTAATATTGGAATAAAAGAACTATTGTAGAGAGAAGAAAGTTTTGATAAAATACATGAACATGAAATATTTGAGTCATTTTTGGAATGCCTGAAACAAAGATACTTGGAAATTTTCAGTTATTGGTAATGACAAGCTTAAAAATGTTAGGAGATGGGTATGGAAGATACGTAGAGGACATAATCATTGGTGATAAGGCAATCAAGGAACAGGGCCTGGTGTTTTAGACAAAATGTTTAAATGGAAGCTTATTGTTATTGTTCTCAAGTGTCATTCTGTTGTTTCTGACACCTAACTATACAAATCAGGAAAAAACCTAGAGAATTGTAGGCATCCTCAAAATTTTTCCTATGTTTGTGGATGTAGCTTCAGCCATTATCTCATTACATCTCATTAAGAGCACAATGTCCTAATCTGGAGACTGGTTTTTGATAAATATGTCCAAAATATGTGAGACCAAGTCTTCCCATCCAAAATTCTAATCAACATGCAGGCTGTACTTCTTCCAGGATGGATTTGTTCCTTGTTTTGGCAGCCTATGGTATCTTTAATATTCTTTCCCAATGCTGTAATTCAAAATCATCAATTCTTCTTTGGTCTTCCCTTTTCATTGTCCAGCTTTTTCATACTGGTGAAGTGGCTTTCCTAGCCAGGTCTCTGTCACCCCCTACCAAATCATGGGGTTGGATGTGTGAACACTAGTGGAAGGGAGTCATCGGTTTAGTTGCCATTGCCTTGGTTACAGGCAATGCAGGAGCACAGAGAGTACCTGGGATTATCAGGGAAGAAGAGCCAAGAGCAGAATACACTGGAAATCTCTTTCTGAAGTGGCAGATGCAACAGAGACCTTCGCACACTGGGACAGAGACCAAGGGAAAGGATCATGAGACAGAACATAGAAGCAGGTCAGAGACTATGAAATGGTCAGGCAGAGTAGTGGGAAGGTTTCCTGACCGATGAAGGCAGAAATCAAATGGCTGAGAGTCTGAAGACCAGAGGGAGACTTGGCTTCTGGATGAAGAGAGGTGTTGCTGTGGACAGATCTTTAATGCTTTTGGATCCTGGTTTGTGGCACCCTGTCAGTGTCCATAATAAACACCTGTAATGTGATCATTGTCTGAGTTCTGAGTGGTCATTGTAACAGATTGTTGAAATTAGCAGAGAGGCCGAGTGTTGTAGGAGGAATGGTTATTGTCAGAACAGGGTTAATAGGGATGAGGTGAAGGCATGTGATTTGTTGCAATAGACTATGGGTTGGTAAGAAGTCAGCTATAGCCTAAAAGCTTTTTTTGCACATATATATGAGACAATTGAAAAGACCATGTTTGAGGTCAGGTACACCTTAGTCTTTACAATGACATCTTTCTTTTTTGAAACTTTAAAGAAATGTTTAATAATATTATTATACAACTCTTCTTGATATGACTGAATTATTGAATTGTATGGCATATGGATGAAGTACCAATGAAACTATTTTTTTAAAGGGAAGTAAATAATAATGAAAAACATACATTCCTAACTTACAAAAGAAATGTATAATAGCAGATTTGCCAAATGCAAAATGTCACTTGATTTCCTGGTAAGTGCTTTCCTAAGTAAAATCAAATCATTAACAGCTTCAGTATTTTCTCCATTTATTTTGATGATGGTTGTTGGTCCACTTCTGAGGATTTTTGTTGATGTTGAGGCATAATGAAATTTTATCTTCATCAGTAAGGGCTTCAAATCTTGTTTGCTTCCAGCAAGCAAGGGGATATAATCTCCA
>NW_022111369.1:69844317-69846211 GCF_000313985.2 Echinops telfairi | reverse complement strand
CGGGGGCTTAAGTGGAGAGGAAACGTTTTGAGAATGTTGTACAAATGCGCTTTACACAATTGATGTATGTATGGAATGTGATAAAAGTTGTATGAGCCCCTAATAAAATTATTTTTAAAAAAAGAAAAAGGAATAGGTTGTATGCTTCAGAGGAATTAACCACTAAAACTTATGGATAGCATCAAAGCATTGTCAGTTACTGAAAACTTAATGTCGAGAAGCTTAACTTGTCAGAGGCAGTATGAGAAAAATGAGCCCCTCAGGTTAAAAGGAACTAAAAATATTTGAAATACTAGTGACATAACTTTCTACATGACAGCAATACACAAGTCTCCACTGTACAACAAACCGACAAATAAGTGGTCGTTTACAGCAACTCTCGGTAGATTTAAACCTTTAACTTTGGGGGCTAGTGTTTAAGGAGATAAAGAATTATTAAAGGAAATGATGCAGTATTGTATAAACAGCACAACGAATATACAATTGTGGAGGGAAAGCTGATTCATATTAAAGAATCCACAGATCCATATAGAGCTAAAATTATGATTAATATTCTATGAGGCTTACACTGGATTTTGAACCCAAAATTTGGAAGGATGAAATAAATGTTGATGATTTCTTTAAGAACTTGTGAGATTCACTTATTTACAATATCAGTTTTTTAGATTGGTCTCTTAAATTATTGGGAGAGGAGAGGGACAGGTGATAGAAATAGAGGAGTGATCAAAAGGAAGTGGAACTCTTGAAATGCTCCTCCCTTAAGGTCAAAGCCAAACATGTTCTTGAAGTACAAATACATGTTAAGGGGGCTTCCTTCCTAGTTTACACGAGTGCTATGGATACATTTCAGGTAGTCTTTCCTTGACCACATTCACTTTAGAGTCTAGAAGGAGTTTGGATCTGAGAGGTTAAAAATCATGTAGAAAATATTATCTTCACAAGCAAAAATTTGTTTATTTCCCAATTATTAGGAAACAAGTAAGGAATAATTAAACATATGTGGAAGCTTCATGAAGGTGGGACATGAAGAAATTGATAAAATTGCAGGTGGCTGCTTTTTGCAGCTTTTTCCAGGGAACTAGTGGCAAAGTGTCTGTTTTATCTCAGATGGAAAACAAACCAACAGTGGTTTCAAGTAGCTCCCCAGGATGAGCTGTTATCATCCTTTCATGACCTTGATCCATGAAATGTGTTGATCCTGTCCCACTTCCCTGAGGAACCAACAGCTTTTCTCCCCACAGTCAAGGGTCTTCTTCTTACTGACCATATACTTTTCCAATGATGGGGCAAGAGGTGGCTTTCTTTTTCTGTAAAGCGTTACTGTCTTAGAAACCCACAGGGGCATTTTGACCCAGCCTATAGGGTCACCATGAATTGGAATCAACTCGATGGCAAGGAGATGGATTACCAAGCATGTTGTCTTTCTCTAGGAATGGATTCCTCTAGATAGTCTGTCCAAAGTATGTCACACCACGTTTTAGCATGTTTGCTTCTAAGAGACATTCTGGTTGTACTGCTTCCAAGAGAGATGTGTTCGTGCTTGTCATATTCCATGACATAGTCAATATTCTTCACCACACCAGAGCCCTAAAGCATTCATTCCGCGTGGTTGCTTTTTCATTATCCAACTCTCACATGGGTACGAGGTGATCGACAATGAATGCCATGGCTCGTGGCATGGTCCTGCCATCTCCAAAGAGGTATTATGCTTTTTATCCTTTAAAAGGTATTTTTCAGAGAATTGGCACAAGGCAATATGCTTTTTCATTTCTTGGCTTCTGTTTCCATAGGCACTGATTCAAGTAAAATAAAAACTTTTGACAATTTTGATCTTTTTTTCATTTATCATGAGATGTTATTTATTGGTCCAGTTTGGGGGAATCTTTGCTTTCTT
>NW_022111369.1:69840613-69842952 GCF_000313985.2 Echinops telfairi | reverse complement strand
GCGCCAACCAAAAAAACATTGAATCCATTCAGGCTCATAGCAACCATATAAGATAGAGTAGAGCTACTCCATAGGCTTTCCTAGGCTGGAAACTTTACTGTTGCTAACGACTGTCTTCTTCCTATGCAGTGGCTGGTGGATCAAACGCCTAAACTTTCAGTTATCAGTCCAGTACTTTACCCACTTTGCCAATAGGAGATATATATTTTTATCTTTATAACATAATATTAAAGTTATGTTTCAATTAAAGTAGACTAGCATAACATTTTCTATTTTATGGTGTGCTGATTCCTATGCTTTTCCCTTTGCTATATATGCATCTTTCAAATGAAAATCTCATCTAGATGCCAACCTGCCACTCTCACTAGTGAAATATTGCTTACATATTCATCCAAAATAATTGCACAACACTAATGTGAAGGAAAAGCAGTGTTGCCTGTATTCTTAAAAACAAAACAAAAAATACCTATTATATTGCAAGTTTTAATGCCCAGGTATTACCTAATGTGCTGTAAATATGTATAACAGACAATGTTCGACCAAGCTTTTCCATTTCCATGGTAACATCAGGCCCCAGTGGAGGGTGCTGCTTAAAAATGGGTCCTTTTCATTAAGATCACACAATGGGAAGGGACACATAACAGGCAGAATAGAAGGTCAAATAAACTTAGCAAAAATGGAATAAAAGTGTTTCTCCTTTTTTACTATACACATTTAAAATGAAAGATTCTAAATAAAAGGTTTTGTTTGTTAGATATCAGTCATTTTAAGAGACCATTCTATAACCCTCTGTCTCCAAATGTTACATTAAATATTTTATGATTTTCTAACCAGTTTGAGTTGGAAAACAAAAAACAAACATACCTCTAAAGAAGCTTTGTTATGATTATTGAGATACCTTAAATTTCATCCGGTAAACAGAACTGTGAACCTTAATCAATGTTCAGAAAGGGAAAAATTAGAAAATTCAAAGGGGCCAATTAAAATTTACATAAACACAATATAAGATTAATAAGCAAAACCATGGAATAAAAATTTCTCTCACTCAATGTAGGGTACTGTTGGTCAAACCTAAAGGAGCTCTTTGAAAAGTGGTGCATTCATTTACCTGGTACTTTCCCATTGTCAAGCACTAAAGAATGCAACTCAAAATAAAGACTGTCAGTCATTCAGTAGTATTGCCTGCACCCGG
This sequence comes from Echinops telfairi, assembly GCF_000313985.2. Taxonomy (NCBI): domain Eukaryota; kingdom Metazoa; phylum Chordata; class Mammalia; order Afrosoricida; family Tenrecidae; genus Echinops; species Echinops telfairi. The sequence goes on along the minus strand of NW_022111369.1, from coordinate 69,841,760 downwards.
CTACACAGCTGCACATTTGGATGAATGCCTAGTTTTCTAACCCACTAGCTAAAAGGAGATGCACCATTAGTTGTTATCCTAAGAATCAAGATCATTCATTCATTACCCATATCAGTCACCAATGTAAAGTGTCTTTTAGGTACATTTATTTTATCAGCTAAGATTAAGTTGATTTTATGTATATTATGCTCACAAATAAAAGCTAATTAACCTGATGGTAAATTCAGGAGAGAATCTATGGCTGGAGAATTATGATAAGATCAAATTAACTCCCTGGGTAAATTTCAGGTCTCATGCGAAAAGAGTATAGGAGCAAGAATCAGGAAGGACAACATCAAATCTGTTTCCCTAAATAACATTGTGTGGGAGAAAGAGGGAGAAGCCCACAGGGGGCAGTTTTACTCTACAGGGTCACTATGAGTCAGAATCTGAGCTTATCAAGTCATTTAAGGTAATTGTGCCTCAGCTTTCTCATCTGTAACATGAGTCTGACAATTCTTAATTTACGTGTCTCTAGATATAGTTAATGATCCTACTGGCACTGTGGGTTAAGTTTTGGATTGTTACCAGCAAGTTCTGCAGTTTTAACTCATCAGCTCCTCCCTGGGCGAAAACTGAGGCAGCTGCTCCTGTTGATACCATACCTGATCCTACAGAGACACTGAGGATTCAGTGTCTTTAAACCTTGAAAGTAAGTTAGAATTCATGGTACATTGACAAACCATCTCGGTCTCCTTTATGCGTCAGAAATTAACCTACCTCCCGTTAAAGGACAGAATGCCCTTACAATGCCTACAGCTGAAAGGGGAGCACTTCCCTCCAAGCAAAGGGGACAATCTGAAAGCCACATGGCCACATAACCCCTCCACCAGTCTTACCAGTTATCTCATTAACTTTTATTTTTTCCCAAAACCTATCTTTTCCTGGCCTATAAAAAGATCCCTTGACCTATTCACGGGAAGTGGGTTTTTTTGGAAAGGTTCTACCTGCTTGAATATCAGGATTCAATAAATACTTTTGCTCTCCTTGTGTCCCAGCCACATACATGAATTGGCTTGCTGCTGCCAGCAGCCAGAGACAAGCTGCCCAAATCATCCATTTTTGTGAACACTGTCAAAATTACAGCCTAAGATACTCTATGGAACCA
>NW_022111369.1:69830323-69840323 GCF_000313985.2 Echinops telfairi | reverse complement strand
GACCCCTTAAAGACAGGGTAGAACTGGCCCTATGAGTCTCTGAGACTGTAACTCTTTACAGGAGTAGAAAGCCCAGTCTTGCTCTCAGGGGGGTTTCCAAATGCTGGGAAACCCTATGAAAGACAAAGGAGACAATTATAATCTGAAATACATAGGTGTGCCAAGAGATGAAATTGACTCACTGACAACTACAACAGCCACATGGTAGAAGTGCCACCCAGGATTTGTAGCATTACAATCTTTATGGAAGCCAATGGCGACATCTTTCTTCTTCAAAGCAGCTGGTGACTTTGAACGTCAACTTTTCAATGGACAAGCAAACAGGTAACCATAGTGCCATCAGGGCTTCTCTATTCCCACCGGTTAGATAAACTGAGAAGACTACGGCTTAGCGATGGGACAGGGATTCCAGTGGAGATCAGATGAACTTGACTTTGTTCCTAAGAGTCACAGACTCAATGCAGATTTAGGTGAACTTTAGTCTCCTCATCCACAATTGTTAACAAAGACAATATTTGACTATTACATGACAATTTGTATCTTGAATATTCAGCAGCGTGTAACCACCCTATAAATAAATGGGGGACAAATGTGAGCTTGGGAATATCAAAAAAACAAACAATCCTCCAACGTGCTTTGGAAGCTCTAGAGGACCGGATCCTCCACCAGTACAGTTCGGATGTCGGACACATAAGTCAAACCCCATTTCCTAAGTTCCCACAGTTAATAAATAAATCATCGTAAATACTGCTATAAATCACAGAAAACCCAGTAAAACATTCTGCCTTCGTTATCTAGGATGGCTACCAGAGAAATACCACAAATATATAGCTTTTAACAAACAGAAATTTATTCTTTCATAGTTTAGAAGGCTAGAAGTCCTCATTCAGGGGATTCGCGCTACGGGAAAGCTTTCTGTCTGCATCAACTGTGGGATAGGGCCTCATTTCCTTCCAATGTCTATGGGTTTAAGGCTTCTGAGAGATCACCTTGTGTCTTGGCATCTTCTGGATCTCAGCCCAGGGTGTGCTTGGCTCCCTGGTCTTCTCTCTTGGTTGCACTGAAGTCTGGTTACTCTCAGTTTTCCTGTTTAATCTCTTTTGTACCTCAGAAGAAATTGGCTCAAACACAACTGAATCCTGTAGAGTTTGTTCTGCCTCAATAACATCAACAAAAAATGAACAAACAAACTCAATGACATTGAGTAAATTCTCACAAATACTGACCCTGTGACAGGTTTCTGAGGTTGTAAATCTTTAGAGGAGCAGAGAGCTTCAGCATTCTTCCAGAGAGCAGCAGATGGGTTTTAACCTTCAACCTTGCAGTTATCAGTCCAATGCTTACCTGAAAACACCACCAGGGTTCCGCCAATTCTGCTTCATTAACATAAGAGGGATGAGATAATAATTACAAAATACTGAGAAGCATCCTTAACCAAATGGTATATGTATATATATATATATATATATATATATATACCATTCAATTGATCACACATTCAAGTCTCTTTTTTTCTTATATTCTCTGAACACATGTTCAGAGAAGACACTGGAAATCAACTAAAGTATCAAACTGGCGACCAGATATGGCCTTATGATATGCTTCCTTTAAGTGTCACCTTGTTGAAAAATTTTATTCCAACAGCAAAACAAATTGAAGCTTTGAAAAAGAATTCAGATTCTTGCTTTATATTATAATTTATAAAATCTGGTAGCCCTCGGCACATTTACCCACATGTCTCTAATCTGCTGAAATTCTAAAGCAGATGAGCTTTGTAGAAACATTGGACTTCCCATTTCATATAGTCCTCATTTTTCCCTTATTGTTTCTCTGATACCGAAGCCTATTACTAATTGTTATTTTACTGTCACATTTATCCAAATGAATGTTTTTTCTCTCATTCATTTTCTTGTTTTGCTTGTTTGTTTTTATTAATAAAGCAACATTTCTGTATACCAATACTCGCATAAAAAACATAGGGCTACAGGGTCAGGTATCAGGCATCAAAGACAAAAAAAAAAAATCATAACATTGTGAATGAGGGGGAGTGCAGAGTGGGGACCCAGGGCCCATCCGGAGGAAATTGGACATCCCCTTGCAGAAGGGTAGCAGGGAGGTGAGGAGCAAATCAGAATGCAGTGTTGTAACGATGAAATATGCAATTTTCCTCTGATTATTCTTTTTTTTTTCCCTCTGATTCTTAAATGCTTCCTCCACCCCACTACCATGATCCCAATTCTACCTTACATATCCGGCTGGACTGGAGGAGGTGCAGTGGCACAGATAGGAACTGGAAATACAGTGAACCCAGGACAGATGAACCCCCAGGACCAGTGGAGAGAGTGGCGATGGCGGGAGGGTGGAGGGAAGGAGAGGGAGAAAAGGGGAACAGAGGACAAGGTTTTTATGTGGCCTCCTCCCTAGGGGACGGACAGCAAAGAAGTGGGTGAGGGAGACGTGGGATGGGGTAAGATATGATAAAATAATAATAAATTATAAATTATCGGGTGTTCGGGGGGAGTGGGGAGGGAGGGGGAAAAATGAGCTGACACCAGGGGCTCAAGTGGAAAGTGGTTATTGTAAGAATGATGAAGTCAACATATGTACTAAAGTGTTGGACACAGATGATGTATGTACAGATTGTGATGAGTTGTATGAGCCCCTAATAAAATGATTATTTAAAAAAAATATATAGAGCTACATGTTTTTTTTTGTTGTTGTTTTCTTTTTAAGAAATGAGGGAATAGATAATTTTGCAAACTTGAATACTATTGTGATATATTGTTAACTCTTTAGTGAATATATCTATGCTGAATAGGGTACACATCTCAGTGAAATTTCAAAACTTAAGTACTTTGTATAAACAGCATCCGGATCAAAATACAGATATGTGTCAGTATCCCAGGAGCCCCTTTGTGCCTTCTTCCAGTCATGCTTCCTGCTATCTGATCTTCCCAGGTCATAACATTCTATTTGTTTAACTCTAGTCAATGAAATAATACAGAATGTATGACTGTCTTTTTAAAATTATTTTTGCTCAACATCATTCTGGTGAGATATAGCCATATGGTTACATAGTGTTATAGTTGTGTGGGTACATTTATAAGATGCAAACTAAGCTTGTCTATATCTAACCTAATTAAAAAGTGTTACCTGTCTGACCTCTTTTAGCCATTGAGTTTTCAACCCGAACTATTGATATGAATTTTTCTTAAGAAAAAGAATCCCTTCTACAACTCAGTTAGCACTTTAAAAATCTCATGGTCTTTCCACACCATTTTAATCCCTTCCTAGGGACTTCAATTTTCAAATAGTCCTCCTGCCTAAGACAAAGAAGTTCCATGATTATTTGTTGGTTTCCTGTTCTTATCCACCCCAAAACTTTTTCTTCTTAACGTCCATATAAAAAGTTATTTGTAAGATGCCCCAAACATCTTCAATTACAATTATATTGTTGAGATGCTTTCTTACTTATTTTTTCATGATGAAAGCAAAGTGGTATTCACATGACATTTTTTTTTGCGTGTCAAATAGCCTATAATATATATTTAATGAGCAAAAGAATGACATTCACAGTAAAATAGTTCTTTTGATCTCTTTTCAATGATAATAAAATATTTTCATCTAAAACATAACCACCATCCGTTCCTGATAGTGGAGTTGATTACAACTCGGACTGAGACTATAGGACAAAGTCGAGCTTCCCATAAGGTTTCCAAGGAGCTGATCTTGATAGAAGCCGCATCTCTCTCCTGATCAGGTACGAACACACTTCACTTATTCTCCTAGGTTTTTAGCAGGATAATGAACCTTGTCATTTCTAACCACAAGCTTATCATTTTCTCAGATATCTAATAAGTAATAACAACAAATTCTTGTTCTTAGGACATCTACAAGTATTACATGTACATTTAAGTGATCTTTTGGAAAATTTATTTACTACATTTCAAATTATTATCTGGACAACAAAGAAAACAAGTGTGTTTACCATCTACTGAGAATAATGTTATTAGTAATTCTGCCCTTCATATTTTCTCCAGAGACTTTCAATAGGCTTTTAAAGCAGATGCTGAGCTAGAAACTAATCCAAGAAATAAAGAAAGCCAAGGGGAAAAAATAATAATAATGAACAGTTGTACTTGATTGTTTCCATGGTCAGGGCATCTTCCCGAATGACAGATAATTCATCTTTTGTCAGTTTCCATTGCCTAGAGATCATTCTAAGCATTGTTATCAGCAAAACCTCCACAAAGTGAAGGATTTTCAAACAGGAAACCAGATGTGATGGGGTCAGGCCCTGCATGTGATGGGGATATTTGGGTTAATGATGATTGATGCCGTATCACATTTCATAAAGTGCACACTTGCCAAATCAGGTGTTTTTCCTGTCACAGAGGAGCAGTTCCAAATGCCTTTACTGCAAATCACCAAGGTCAAAGAGGAAAGAGTGGACACAAAAAAGCCCCATTGCCCTTAAAAAAGAAACATAAATTTACAATAACCATGGCATGAGAATCACGTTCAAATATCTGTTATATATCTCGGAAACATGAAACATTTGAAATTCCTATACCTGTAACATTGTTTCTATGTGTGTATGCTTTGTTTTATTTTGTTTCTCTTAATTACTATATTCAATATTCTTGAAGTGCCATTGCTTAATGATAACTCAATATAAAAATGGTGAACACTTAGATTTTATTAATACACTTGGTAATTTGTGTGCAAAATAAAGCACAATATACAAAATGCATATTCAAATAGTAGCCTCTTTTACTGGATGAGTACAGAAAAGTAGTATTTTATGGCCATCCTGCTTTTATAAGAAAGATTCTTCTTCATATTTGTGATATTTTAATATGCTCACATGTTATTGCTGTTGTTAGGTGCCATAGCAACCCTGAGCACAACAGAACTAAACTTCACAGTCTTAGCTCTGCACCATCTTCACAATTGGTCCTATGCCTGAGCCCATTCCGGCATCCATGGTGCCACTCCATCTTGTCCACAGCTTTCCTCGTTCTGCTTTCCTGCCATGTGAACAAAGACGACGCCCTTCTCCGGGGTATGCTCTCTCCTGACATGTTCACAGTGTGTCAGAGGAAGTCTTGCTAACCTTCCCTGTAAGGAGCACACTGGTCTTACCTGTTCCAATACAGATCAGTGTGTCCTGTTAGCAGTCCATGGTACTGCTAACAATATTCTTGCCCAGCACCACATTTCAAATGCTTCAGTTCTTCTAGGGTCTTCCTTATATGATGTCCAGCTTCCCCATACATATGAAACAGTGAAGAACATCGTGACTTGGGTCAGTTACACATTAGTCCTCAAAGTAACATCTTTGCTCCTCAATTCTCTGAAGAGGTCTATGCGGCAGATTTACCTAATGCAAATGTTTGACTTTTTGCATTGATTTCTTGCCTGTTGCTTACATGAACATTGATTGTGGATCCAAGCAAGACAAAGCCCTTGACAATTTCAACCTTCTCCCCATTCATCATGATGTTACTTATTGGTCCAACTGTGAGGATTGTGTTCTTCCTTGCATGAGTGTTAATAAGCCTTCCTGCAATCCTGATACCACATTCCTTTCCATTTAATTAAGTTTTTCTGATTATTTGCTTGGCATACAGATTAAAAGAATATGATGAGAGGATATAACTTTGATGCATAGTTTACATGATTTTAAATCATGCGGCATTCCCTTGGTTTGTTTGCACAACTGCCTCTGGATCCATGTACAAGTTCTGCATGAGCACAATGAAGTGTTCTGGAATTCCCTTCTCAAGGTGATCCAGAATTTATTATAGCTCACACAGTCAAATGTCTTGGCATAACCAATGAGACACAAGAAAACATCTTTCTGATTCTCTGCTTTGATTCAGAGCCATCTGACATCAGCAATGATATTCTTGCTTCTTGTCCTCTTCTGGATGTGTCTGAATTTCTGACCGTCCTGTCAATATGTTGCTGAAACCATTGTTGGATGATCTTAAGCGAAATTTTACTTATGTGTGATATCAATGAAATAGCTCTATAATTTGAGCATTCTATTGGTAAAAATATCACCCTTCCAGTCAGTTGGCCAAGAAGCTGTCTTCCAACTTTCCTGGTATACATGAGTGAGTGCTTCCAGTGTTTCTTCACTTTGTTCAAACATTTCGATCATTATTCTGTCAATACCAGAGCCTTGTTTGTGGCTAATGCATTCGGTACAGTTTTTACTTCTTCCTTCGGCACCATTGGTTCTTCCTTTTATGCTACCTCCTGAAATAATGAATGTCAACTGGTTCTTTTTGGTACAGTGACTCTGTATATTCTTTCCACTTTCTCTCAATGTTTCCTGCATCATTCAATATTTTGTCTATTGAATTTTTATGGTTGCAACTCAAGGCTTGAATTTGTTTGGAGTTCTTTCAGTTTCAGATGTGCTGAGCATGTTCTTCCCATCAAGCCAACACGCATGCCTCCACAGTCTGACAAACTAACAGACAGGTGTTAGGATAGTCATATATCGAATGCTAAAAGGAAAGTACTTCCCAGGATGCTCATGTAGAGCATCCTCATTTAATATTGGAAATGCATTGTTGTAAAACTATTATGCTATTCTTTTTGAGTTTGATGTTTACAAAAAAAGAATAATGAGTGTTGCAACTATCCTAAAATAATCACAGAATTTATTCATATTTATTGTTAAATTGATATATTTAAAAGTTTCTTAAAACATTCTTAGTTTGCTACTGCTATAATGTTAATTTGTACATTGGTCTACTAATTGCAAGGTCAGTAGTTAAAAACAACAGTCACCCCGAGGAAGATGAACCTTTCTATTGTAAAGGTCTACACTTTGGGGAGCCCACATGGCTGATCTGCTATGTCCTATAGGGTTTCCATGAATTGAAAACACTTCAGTGGCAGGGAGTTTGCATTCTTGTTCATTTGTTACTAAAAAAACAAAAATTAAAAAAAAATAAACCACTCCTAGTCAGAGTTGGCATGTGAAGCTGACTTCCCAGCTCTTTGCCTATAATAAAGGGTCATGGGATAAGAAAAATAATAATAGTGTTAGTTCTGTAAACATAGGTTATCTATTAGCAAAAAATTATATTTTCAGGGGTTGATTAGAATTAGTCTTAATTTACTGAAAAATAAGGGAAAATTTCAAACCAACCCTTAGTAACAAACAGGGGTTATTAACCCTCCTACAGGTAATTAGACTATATGAGGCTAGCAGAGCTTACAAGAACACTCATGAAATCGTGAAGCTAAAACCTCAAGAATGTCAAAACCCCTTGAGGCATCAGCTTTGGGTCCAACATTCCTGAAAAGAAATTCCCTCCCGGGAAGCCCATGGAGGAATTGCAGTCAGGTCATGGGAAATACGTGGGGATACAGAACGGTTCACATTTACCTGTAAAAGCTATATTAAAGGCTCTGCACAGTACTCCTTTTAGAAATGTTATTTTCTAGATAGATGTCATAAATGTATACTTAGATAGATACCTTTGTTTTGGTTAAGGGACGTTTTCTGACTCATAACCTGTACAGCCTGACTCATGGTGACCTTACAGGACAAGTAGAACTGCATTTTCAAGTCTGTAAATCTGCCCAGGAATGGAAAGTCTCATCTTTCTCCATGGAGCATCTGGTAGTTTCAAACTGCCAACCTTCTGGTCAGCAGGCCAACATGTGCGTAACCCACTACTCCAAGGCACCTTCTGACTAGATATTTTTATAGGGTCTTGAATTAGAATTGACTTGACGGCAGTGAGTTTGGTATTGAAACCTGCCTAATAGAATATAAACACATCCCATTCCTTCTGTAAGGTAGTGATCATCAAATTATCCGTAAATCATATATTCAAGAATATTTTGATGGCATCTTTAAGGCAGACTGCACATCGAATACTAGAAATAAAGGTACACAAAGTAAAGTTCTTCTAATTCATTCTCAGAAACCTCTGAAACACAGAAATCCAAAGTATAAAAGCAGCAAAGAAGAATGCTCATAATATCCTGCCAGAAGCACAGGCGGGGGAAATGAGATTTCTCCTTTCTCGTTGCTCAGGGTGAAATTGCTCCAACCTGAAAGTAACGTGAAAAATGGTGGAGAGAGTGGTTAGCACAGACGAGTAACCCTGGAAATCACTCCCTTGTGAAGCCATCTCTTTTTCACCACGACATCTTGGCTAGAATACAACTGGAAAGCCTGAGAGAAGCCTCCATGGGCCACATTTGCAGAAGGTGGGGTTTTTATTGGTCTTCTTTCAGATGTATTCTGAGACATTAGCCATTTTATACAAAGAGCTCTGCACAACTGAGTGCAAACTCTTACAGACAGGCATTTAAAATCAAATCTAATCTAAAATATTCATTTCAGGATTATACCTTTTTAGCGTGTTCCAGGAAGCGCACACATGTGAAAGGGAACCTTTCCGTGTTTTCGATAATAAAACCATGTCAGCATAAAAAGATGAGGTTCGCAATGCAGAGGAATGAGTAGCCAGAATGGGAACATGTTATATTTGCATATCCTTTATACCATTCACATAAGCTTATCAAGACCTCCGAACAATATTCCAGAGAAAGAGTGCATTTATTTTAAATATAGAAAGTAAGAACCAAGAAAAATCAAATAGCTTTTATGAGTTATGCTACTATAAAGTTCTGTATAGAAATTGGGAAACCTAAAACCTAAAAGGAACTAACATTAAACTAATCCTTAACAGAAGCTCATTTATGCTTTAAGCTTTACGTTTCATTTTTTAAAACTAAAACTATTTTTATTAAATTAATGCACACATATGAAGATCAAACTATTAAAAAAACTTCATGAGTCCAAACATTATTTTTTCATATTTATTTCCCTTCTTAAATTTGTTTCTTAGAACATACCAATTTAAAAATAAGTATTGTCATTGTTTTAAATTCTTCCTTCTTAAAATTAAAGTATAAAGGGGAACAGAGATTCAACAATAGCCAAAGGGATGTGAGATTAAAGGAAATAATTTTTTTAAGTCATCATACTAAGAGATCAACAGAGAACAGAAAGCAAGGCCCATAAAACAGAATATATATACATATATATGACACTGTTGGCTAAGTATATACCAAGCATCTGGTGGCACTGTGGCTGGAGGAGCCCAGAGAGAGATGTTAAAACAAATCAATCGTCATCAAATTAATTCACTTACGTGTATCAGAGTACAACTATGTTTCATAGTACATTTTAAATCTACATTGAGCTGTTGGCAATTTTGAATCTGACAACTCTATCAATGGGAATAACAAATCTAAGAGGATCTGGGTCACATTCATCTAAAAAGAACTTTTCAAGATCTACTTTGAAATACAATGTTGTCTGTGATAGAATATGTATGCATACAAGGAAGTTTAGTTAATATGACTTTTATTCTTATTTATAAACCAACCACTGAAATCAATGAAGAAAAAATTGAAGAATTCTATCAACGTCTTCAATTTGAAATTGGTCAAATATGTAATCAAGATGCATTGATAATTTTTAGTGATTGGTATATGAACATTGTAAAGAAAAAGGAACAATAGTTCTAAAATCTGGCCTTAGTGATAGAAGCAAAGCTTGCGATTGCAAGGCCAATGATTTCTCCATTGCAAGTACCTTTCTCAAAAACATAAACAGGGAGTATATAAATAGACCTTGTCCGATGAAATACACAAGAAAAACATTAACTACATCTGTTCAAAGAAGTAACGGAGAAGCTTAATATCAGGAGTCAGAACAGGTAAACTGTACCTGGTAAGGGATTTACCATGCAACAGACATATGCTCTAGGTCATATTTTGGTGCTTATAGATTTCTTGCAGTTTTCAACTAAAATCAGAGTTTACAGATAAGCAAATAAGAAAATTGCAAGAAATCTACAACCACCAAAATATAACCCCCTGAGGTAAGTACAATCAGCTTAACGGGAGTGGAGGAGTGGGCATCTGTCTGGCGGTGGAAGGGTGAAGGCGTGGA
>NW_022111369.1:69825531-69827351 GCF_000313985.2 Echinops telfairi | reverse complement strand
GTATGATAGGAAAGAGTGGGAGAGAAGAGGAGAAAGGGGGGAAAAGAAAAAAAGAGGGAAAAAGAAGAAAGAGAGAGAAAAAAACCAACACAAACCTGAGTTCATTGAGACCGACTGTGGTGGGAAAGAAAGAAAGGCGAGTGAATAAAGAGAGAAGAAATAGAGTGGTAAGTAAGGAGATAACTGAGACTTGATCACTTATCTGTGAGGCTGGAGGAGTTCCAATTCTTCCTCAAGGTAGCGGGGTGGTGTACCCATTTGATGTAGGGTTCCAGAGATGCTGTATGGGATTACTTTCAAAGGCAAGATTGCACCCATGGTCAGGTGTCAGTTCCCACCGCATTACTGAGTGCTGGAATTCGGCATTTATTTTTTATATATACTTTATTTCCTCTCCATTCTTCAGCTAGAATTTGATCCAGTCCCCATTCAGTATTCTTGTATTGGCAGCTTTCATGATTTATTATTTCTTTTCTATACACATTGTCTAAATTTAGCCAAATAAAAGACATAAAAGACATGAATTATCGCGAGGAGTCATTTGCTTAAATAAGTAAATAGAAAGCTTCTGATATAACTCTTCTTATTTTGTACCTTATGTCCATACTCATCACAACCATCCTTCCCAAAATAACAATACTTGCTAAAACTTTCATTATACTTTCTACCTGTCAGGCATTGTTTAAGAATGTTATATGAGTTAACTATATTAATAGTCACAATAACAGTATTAACTCAGTACTTTTCTCATCCACTTTTATAGAAACACACGTCTTCTTTGGGTTCTGTTATCTCTTCGACCTGGTAAATATCAGATGAATTATCTTGAGGAGTCATTTGCTTAATCACACCTTTTCCAGGCTTTAAATCTTTATACAGATCACCTCAACAAGAATCGTTTATTTGGGTATTTTAAATAAATGTATATTTAAAACAATTAGTTTTGTTTTGTTTTTAACTTCTCTGAGTTATAATCTGTTATTTCCTATTTATATCACAATCACAGTTTGTACTCATTTCTAGTGATCTAATTCACTTAAAAAGCAAAATCGAAACCAAAAACGCAAAATCCAATTGAATTCGAAAATACATAAAATTTAACATTTTCAATGAATTTTAACAGAAAAATAATTTTTCATATCACTCGTTCAAAAATTATTTCTTAAGTATTCAAGATGAACTAATGAAAAGTATATGAATGTATTAAGCAAAAAGTTAGATATGTTTTATTCTCCAAAATTTAATTAAATCTTATAATGCATTTTATATAAATATTATCCCTCACAATTTTGCAAATAATGCCTATGTGGTTGCCACCGTGGCTGCAACAAAGGGCTCAAGCCACAGAATATCGTGAAGATGGTGCAGGACTGTGCACTGTGTCCTTCTGTTTGCACATATAGTTGCCATGTGTCTGAACTGACTCAATGGCACTTAACAACAACAATAATAGCTGCCAATCAGTGTCCCTCTTCATGCAAGGTACATCTATACTTACTGGTATATAAATTTAAGAAAAATATTAATTATTTGATTTTGCAAAATACCTAAACTAGACCACTTATTTAAATACCTGCTCTGTGTGAGTAATTTTGAAAACACAAATTAAAATATATATGCCAGCATGGAGTAGGGACCCAGTGGAGAGGTCTTGGGGGCTGGCCCCAATCCCAAATACTAAGTGGACACCTGCCCCTCCCCCCAGAATAATTTATTTCAAAAGACGGCATTGAATCTGCAGCTCTGGGGGAGGGACATATCTGATTGGAGCACAAGGGAGCAGATGAAGGGGGAGGAGGAGAGAGTGGAGCACATCCTGG
>NW_022111369.1:69804546-69823775 GCF_000313985.2 Echinops telfairi | reverse complement strand
GAGGGTAATGAATGTACAAATGTGCTTTATACAATTGATGTATGTATGGATTGTGATAAGAGTTGTATGAGCCCCTAATAAAACAATTAAAAAAACCTGAATAGTAACAAGAAAATTAGTGCTGGTCTCATTGGAAAATGACACTATGTTTTTCAAGGAGGTAGTGTACTGATGCCATTTGAAAAACATTAGCCAGGTAAATTAATCTATCTTTTCACTTATCTTGGAACATTTGGAACTCCTTTGACCATTTCAAATGTTTTCAGTGGTACAGCGTGCCACTTGCACAGTATTCCACAATGGCAGTTAAGTGCTTAGCTACTAATCAAACTATTGGAGGTTCCAACCAAACAAATGGTTCCACAGATAAAACAGGTGGCTATGTGCTTTCAGAAATATGATAGCCCCCCATCTGTGAACCAGGTACTCTGCCTCAGGTGGGGGTCACTATGAGTTGGCAATGGTTGGCAAACAAGAATAACCTTTGTTTTCAAAGATGTTGGACGAGAGGTAGAAATGCATTACTCTGTGCAGGAGAGCACTTGTTTAGGGTTATCGGATTGTCAGTGTTAGATTGTAAGTGATGAGATTTTTAATTTTTCATACAAACTAATATAGTGCTGTGAGTTAAAAATGTTTGTGTATGTATTTAAGATAGAGAAGGTCTTCTAAGGAAGACAGTTGTAGGCAAGCTTGTGCTCTGCATAGAAAATAAATGTGTTACAGAGGAACGGATAATTTTAAATACCCAGATTAGTGGCTTGAAAATATATCTAGTACTCATTTATGTAACTTGAATATAATTTATCAATCTTTATTAATAAATATTCTAAATTGGAGGCTTCCTAAAATATAAGATTAGGTCATAATTAATTATTGGGGTCCTACTGAAAAGTGAAAGGGTGGCAAAAAGAGGTAGGCCCCCAATGAGATGGACGGACACAGTGGCTGCATCAGCGATCTCAGGAATGGGAAGCATCGTGAAGATGGAGCAGGACCACAGATATGTATGGCTCTGTTGTGCACAGCATCGATATGAGTCGAGCCGACTCGTTGGCACCTAATAACAATTACAACAACAATGGAAACTTATCTTGATACATAGCAGGAAAATAAACTTGCCATAAATGTTGCACCATTTCTCAGAAGGTTAAACTGGCATTAAGCACATATATAATAGGTAGACAGAAGCCAACCATACCCAAATGAGAGTATTTAAAAAGGTAATTAAATATAAAAGTCAAATCCAAAGACTATCACTAACATAACATGCGAAAAATTCCCCTTCTATTTTATTCTTTTTCTTCTCTGGATGGAAATTCTCCAATAATAAATGCAGGGAACTAGGAGCTCTTTAATGGCTAGGCTTTCTGATAGCTATTACTTGTATAGAGTTGATATGCAAGGAAAAATGTTGCTATTAAACTCAAATTTAAGTAAAAGCACATTATAGTAGAAATAAGACCCTCCAGAGAATAATTTTATGAGACCATTATTGCATGGTAGCTTGGGCAGTTGAACTCACATGAAACAAATGGCTCTATAAAACAAGTCCCAAAGTGGCCTATTGCTTAATTAAATTCATATACAAAATGTCCCTCTGCCTTGACATGTGTACATACATATATTAAATGTATTTTTAAATTCTGTCACAAAAAATATGACCTCATAAAGATGCAAAGATATAAGCACCACTTCAAAGCCAAAGAATTTCTTGAAGCAATATTTCAAATGGAGCCGTGACTTTTAAAACAATTACTTTCTTTACTGAACACGGTGACAACAGTGAGCTTGATGTATATAATATTTTTTCAACTTTTTGTTTATTCGTAGTCTATATGAAAAGCTTACATTGAAGGCAAATTCCACTAGTCTTTTTTTCCCTTCCTGTAGCATCGCAGTGGAAGCATTTCTAAAGAAATGTGGTGTGTGCAACAGAAAAAAATGCTTGCGAAATCTATCTATAGCCAGAACCCATCCTTCAATTGAAGTGCATCTACTTATAATAATGCTAATTTAATTAATGCAAATAAATTAAGACAACATTTTTACCTTGAATATAATATTACTTCACCGCAATGAATTACTCTTCTCTGTTTCCTGAAACACCTATATATGGCAAGCAGCCTGTCAGAAACAGAATGTGGTCCAGTCTGTTTGATAGCCTAAAACATCCGACAGCCATCTGTTATTAAATGTGTTCAGAGTTGATGGCACCAAGGGAGTACAATGAAGAGACATTATTCAAAGGATGTTGCTAATTGATTATATGATTTCATGTCTGAAAATGTTCTACCAGTTTCAGAATTTCACACTAGAAACCTGGATTGAATTATTTTATCCTCTGAATTTTCACCTATTCTTTTGAGAAACCCCTTAGTAATGTGATCTCAACTAACACCACAAAGAAAAATGGCAATTAATGTACAGAATTTTTAAAAATATACATGACTATGAAATGCACAAAGTAAATGGAGCCAGTTTTAAATGTACAGCTAAGGTATTCTAAATTTATGTAGCTCTTAGGGCTTACAAACAGAAAAACGAGAAGTGCTTTACATTTATTTGGTTAAATTTCTGTATGCATACACTGAAAATGTCCTACTTATGAACAATAGCGATTTGAATAACTATCATTTATTTAGGAACTTTCTTCTTAGGTGTATCAAGAATTGTGTTAAACATTTTATAAATGTTATCTCATTTAATTTCCATAACCTCTATGTGGATATGAAAGGAATGGATTCTTGGTTTCAGACAAAGAAATTGAGATACTAAAAGATTTAGCAACTTAATTAATGTCACACAGCTAAGGGCAGAATTGAACGTCTACCCATTTGTCTTAGGAATCTACTGTTGCTATAACAGAAATAGTAGAAATGGATGATGTTAACAAACAAAAATTCAATCCCTCAGAGTTTAGAAGTTCACATTCACGGTGCCAGCTCTAGGGAAACCTCACTCTCTTTGTGTCTGCTCCTGTGAAAGATCCTTGTCTTCAATCTTTCCCTAGATCAAAGACCTTCTCAGTGCAGGGAGCCATGTTTCCAAGGAAGGTTTCTACTCCAATGTCTCCTTTCTCAGTAGTAGGGGATCCTTCTCCCTGCTTCCTTCTCTCTTCTTCATCTCTCATAACATAAAAAGTGAGGCAGACCATAACCCAGGAAAACTTCCATTACATCAGGGCTACGATTTGATTAAGAGTACTGCATCTTTCCGGACATAGTAATATTACATCATGGGAGATGATTACATCATTGTGAAAATGCCATATTACATCATGTTATGTAGTTTTAAATCATTGAGAATCATGGGCCAGCTAAGTTAGCATATATTTAGAGCAACGCAATTTGACCCATGACAGATTTTCATATACATCACAGACCATCCTCTGAACCCTGGACCCTTGCTACCAACTTCGACAGCAAGCCATGCACCTTACTCTAGAAATTGAATTACCTTAGCAAACCACAGAACTAATCCATCAGTTTAGTTGCCATCGATACAGAGGTACAGGGAGGGGTAACCAACCAGCTGACGCTGCCAGAGAAGGTAATAGGAAAATGACTATGTATATTTGTGTGCAGTATTTCAGTAGAAATGTATTACATTTTATTAAAATGTCCCTGTAAGTAAACCAACAAGAGCATGTTTTTAAACCCAGTTTACAAGTATCATTACACCTAAAAGATGCTGACTATACCGACGGTTCTGTCAAAGTAAACATTGGACTACTAACTGCAGGGTTGGCACTTCAATCCTACCAGCTACTCCTTGGGAGAAATGATAAGGCTCTCTGCTCCCATAAAGATTTACAAAGTCTGAGAAGCTCTATGTAGGGTCAATGTTGGGCAAATGTCGGTCTGCTAAGCTCAATGTAACATGAAATTCTGCACTTCAATCCCACTGGCCACATTGCGGATGTCAGATGGATCTTCACTGAAATCAGAAAATAGCAGAAAGATATTATTTGTGTTTCATGGACTATGCCAAGACATTCAACTGTGTGGATCATAACTATGGATAACCTTAAGAGTGGCAATTCCAGAACAAATCACTGTGCTGATGTGAAACTTATACATGAATCAAGAGTCAGTTGTCCTAACAGAGCAAGGGCAAACTGCGTAGGTTAAAATCAGGAAAGGGGTGCATCAGATTTGTATCTTCTTGCCATGCATTTTCAATCTGTTTTCTGAACAAGTCATCAGAGAAGCTGGATTACATAAAGAAGAATGAAGCATCAAGATTGGAGGAGGGTTTATCAACACCCTGTGATTTGCAGATGCCACAACGTTGCTGCTGAAAGTGAGGAGGAATGTAAAGTACTGGCTGATGAAGATGAAGAATTGCCGCCTTCAGTATCATTGTGACTCAATGCTTAAAAGACCATAATCTGAACACCTAGACTGAACAATAGCTAGCATGATAAATGGAGAACAGATTGAAGTGGCTAAAGATATTGTCTTGCTTGGATCTACAATCGATGCTCATGGACGCAACAATTAGGATATCAAAAGAAGTGTTCTGTTAGGTGAATCTGCTACAGAAGAAGTTTTTAGAGTTTGACACACAAGGGTGTTACTTTGAGGACTAAGATCCGTCTAAATCATGCCATGGTATTTTCAATTGCCTATGTGCATGTGAAAGTTTGACCTTGAGTAAAGAAAACAAATGAAGAATCATTGTCCTTGAACTGTGATGCTGTCAAACACTACTGCAAGTACCATTGACTGCTAGAAGTGCAAAATGATCTGCTTTGGAAGAATTTAAAAAACCAGAGTGCTTCCTAGATGCAAAGATGACAAGAATCCCTCTTACATCCTTTGGACATGTTGTTAGGAGAGACCAGTTCTTAGAGAAGGGCATCATGTTTGATAAAATGGAAGGGCAATGAAAAAGGGTAAGACCCTCAATGAGAAGGTCATTGCAACACAGTGGTTGCAACAGTGGGTTCACGGATAGGAACAATTATGACAATGGGACAGGCCCAGGCACTGTTTCCTTCTGTTGTATATTGGGTCCTTATGGCCTGGAATCAACTCGATGAGACCTAACAATAAGAACAATTATCTTTCTGGTATTCTCTGCTTTCTATCAAACTCCATCTGACATCAACAAACATATGCCTTTTCCTAAATTATCTCCTGAATCTAGCCTGAACCTCTGACATCTCCCTATCAATGTACTCTGCAACCATTGTTGGATGATCTTCAGAAAAAGTTTATTTCATTGGTTGTTAATGATAGTGTGCTATACTTTGGGCATTGTCGGGCCACCTTTATTTGCAATGGGTACAAATAGAGATGTCTTCCAGTCAGTTGGCCAAGTAGCTCTCTTCCAAATTTCGTGGCATCAATGAGTAAATGCTTCCAGTGCTTCTTCAGCTTTCTGGAACATTTCAATGGCTAATGAATTCATTGCAGTTTGAACTTCTTCCTTCCGCCCCATTGGTTCTTGCTCATATGCTCCCTCCTGAAATGGTGGCATGTCAACCACTTCTTTTTAGTACAGTTCCTATCTGTGTTCTTTCCATCTTCTTTTGATGCTTTCTGCATCGTTCAATATTTTGCCGTAGAATGTTTCAATATTCTACCTCATGGGTTGATTTTTTTTCCTGGAGTTCTTTTAGTTTAAGATATGTTGAGTGTGTTCTTCCTTTTTGGTTTTCTAAATCTATGTCTTTGTACCTTTCATTATAATATTTGACTTTATCTTCTTCCGCTTCTCTTTGACATTTTCTATTCAGCTCACTGACTTCATCATTTCTTACATTTACTTTTGCTACTCCATGGTCAAGAGTAATTTTCATTTTCTTGTGACATCCACATTGATCGTTTCTTTCTTTTCTTTTTCACTACCTTTTGTTTTCTTCACAAATGGTGCTCTTGCTGTCCTCCCACAGCTCATCTGGTCTTCTATAAATGGTATTTAATGCAGCAAATATGTCCTTGAGATCTTCTGGACGTTGATATGGCTTACATTCCAGATCATAGTTCTGCTGTTGCAGGCTTCTTTTCATTTTCTTCAGCTTCACACTGGGCTTGTATATCAGCAAATGATAGTCTGTACCGCAGTCACCACCTGGCTTCTAATACTGAGCTTCTATATCATATTTTCCAACAGATGTAGTGAATTTAATGTTTGTATTCCTTCTGGAAAAATTAATGTGCATTGATATTGTTTGTGTTCTTAAAAAATATTGCTTTGAACCAGATGTTATCTTGCAAAATTCTGTCACATGACCTCTGGCTTCATTTCTATCACTAACACTCTGTTTTCCAAATACTGCTCCATCATACAGGATTTACTCCATTCAATTACCTCGGCCAACTCTACTTTGAGAAAGCAGCTTCCTCCTCAGTCACATTGTGAGTTCCTTCGGACCCATCCTACAGTCCTATCTCCAATAATGTTCTGCTTCTATTCTTTAGGCCTTTTGTATCTGACAATGTTTCTATATTGTGCATAGGTTTGTAGTGGTGACTTCCTTTGAGGTGAGCAATTGGTTCCCTCTTTATAGACTTTTCTTAGTCTTGAAGTTCTACTGAAACTTGTTCACTTTGGGCAACCCTGCTCCCATGTAAAATACCAATGACATAGCTTCCAGCATCACAGCTACATATCAGCCACTTTAATACAACAGACTTATAGTCTCTTAGTGGAAGGAGTACTGGCTAAGTCCATGAAATATTGTGACCAGCCATCCAAGATAAAACTACTGTTTTTTCCCCATCCAGAATTAAGAACACTGGAGAAAATCAAAGATATATGGAAACAATTTATCCAAAAGACTAATGAACTATGTGAATCTCAACCCTGATCACTCTAAGTTAGAAGAACTAAATGGTACCCAGCTACTGCCATCCACTGTGATAGAGATTATAACAGAATATACTAAATAGACTGAGAGAAAAATTGAAGCAGAACTCTAAATTAGAAAAAAGACCAAGTTCATTTGTCTAATAGAGATTGGTGGAACCCAGAGACTTTAGACATTAAATATTCACTAAGTTAACCTCTGTAGATCAATATTTAGGCCCAAATTAGAGGTATATAAGGTAAACATTATAAGGTAAACACTATAAGGTAAACATTAATGTCGAGGGGTATGTACTCCTCAGAATAAACAACCATATGAGACCAAACAGTAACATTGGCCCAGAGACAACAAACCTACTCCCACTGAGTAGATTCTGACTCATAACCACTATGCAGAGGGTTTCCAAGGTTCTATAAATCTGTACAAGAACAGACAGCCTCATCTTTCTCCAGAGAAATGGCTGGTGGATTTGAATCACAGAACTCCCACTTAGCAGTCCAAAGCTTACATAACATCACCACCAGAAGGCAAAAGGGGGTAGAAAAAAAGGACAAATGGAATGGGGAAATATATGGAAGATATAGGAAGAATATGTTGCATTGTGAAGATTATAAGCACTGTCACAAAGCAAAAGATGTATGAAGTATTATATGGAAAACTAACCTGCTTGTAAACTTTAACCCGAATCAAAATTTTAGAAAATGAAAATAAGGAAAAACTCAAAAAATGTTTCCATTCAGTTCCTAATAATATTGTAATATTCAATGTAGGAAACTGTTAGAAAGCTATTTTGTTTTTAGTGCTCATATATTTTATTGAAGTAGTTTATGACTGTACTAATCACATACTACTGTATGATTAAAATCAATAAAAACATTATTGATGATTCTGTATAATCTAATGAGAGAAGAAGTTAATGGGGATTTATGTGGAGTGGGAGGCGATGGGGCTGGGGGCAGTGGTGACATCATGAGTTACTTCACTGGCCAACACCAGCCCCAGTGATGCCCCTATGTCACATATCTCAAAGTTTCAGTACAAGTCTTGGAATCTCACAAAGAGAACCCTGAATTTAGACAATGGTCAAGTAAAACAGGTTTTGGGGTACTGAACATTTTGAGCATTCACCTCATCAACACAAGGTCATTTTTAATCCTAAGGATTAACTGACCACATACAGTAAATTTCCCTGAAGTTAGTTATGTGATTGAAGAGCTTTGTGCTTGGGAATTCTAGGTGTCTGCTTAATCGTATACGTTCACCGATGTGATGAGCTCACAACCTCTCCTCAGACTCAGTCCTCTGAAGTATGTGATAACTATGGAGAGATCACGAAACATGAGCCCTTGGTGGTGTCCAGTGACTAGGACTGGGCTGATGGTTTGAGATTCAAACAATGGAAAAGCTCCGTGAGCTCCCTGTCTGAATTAATAGTATATGTGAGCACCAGGACTTTACTTCTCATGCCCTTTCAACTCGGTTGCCCTTTCATAAATGCAGTAACTGAGGAGTGAGGGGCAAATCTGTTTGGGGGAAGTAGATATTACTATTTCCTTGGCAAATAAACATACCTGCATTTCTTTCTAACAACACTGGGAGTGCTGCATAGTGTTTACCAAGTGTGCACAACACTCATCAAATTATAAGCCTTTTACAAGGGAAAGTAATATGTACTTTATCTGGATAAATAGTTATGAGACCAGAGACTTTTCAATGTGCCCACTATTAAATATCACAATCCACCAATTAGGGAGATAAGCATGTTTTCCTGGTTATCATGAGAAGCCCAGATAAGATTGAAAGAAAATTAAACAAATTTCTCTTAAAATTTTTTGAAAGTCCTCCTAGTGACTATTTCCATGGAATTGGGAACAGGATCCATGTTTGTCTATTTGAAACTGGAAAATGGTATTCAAAACACTTGCAAGGCCAAGGTTGTCTTCAGAGATGATGCCTGGATGGATGCTTACTCACTATATCGTCAGTCTTGTGTTCCCGCTCCTATGATGTCCGTTTAGCAGGAAAAGTAAACAAGTAATATACGATTATCAATTGAAATGAGTTACAGTTGTAACTGTTGGCACCTGTGGACATAATCTTGTTTGGAAACAAGTAACATGAGGCAATAGGAGTATTAGAGTAGTGTGGACACTAATCCAAGCTGAGTGGTATGTTTATAAAAGAGAAACCATGTAGAGAGAGGGACAGAGCCATGCAAATATGCACCTACATGACAAAGAAAACTAGGACTACAAGAAGCTAAAAGACACAAGAAATAGCTTCCCTTATAGTAGGCAGAGAGAGCAGGGCCCTTTGGAAGGCCACTGACATCATAACAGAGGGAAGACATCATTTACACACAAGAAATAAGACAGAATATCATTAAAGGTCAAAATATTATGTAGACATAATAAATACTAAAGGAATACAAGAAGTAATATTGGCTTAAAATGTTAACAGAGCATGTAACATCTGCAGCTTAAGTTAAGTTAGGGTGAAAAAAATGTAGAGAGAATAGCTGATTATTTGTTGCTGTCTCGAGCCGTCATGTCAGTTCCCCTCATACAGCAGAGCAAACTCTGCCCGGCGCTGTGTCGTGCTCACAGTGGTTGCTATATTTGAGTCCATTGTTGAAGCCACTGTGTCCATCCTTCCTTCCTCTTTCCACCAACTTGCTACATTACCAAGTGTGATGCAATAAGAGCCTGGAAAATAGGAAGAGACAAGTTTATTTTGAATAAAATGAAGACTCTTCAATATATTAGAAGGGGAAAAAGAGAAATGTTAAAACATATCAGGGTATTGACATGTGTTTTTTTTTTAATGTCTACAAATATACAAGAGAAGTGTATTATTTTCCTAGGGCTGCAGTAACAAAATAGGACAAATGGGGTTTCTACTGCTCTGTGCTTAAAGGAACAGAAAGGTATTATGTCATGGTTCTGAAGTCTAGTAGTCTGAACTCAGAAGGTCAACAGGTCATGTTCTATGCAAAGGCACTATGGGAAGATCCTTATTTGTCTCCTTTGGATTCTAGTGGCCCCGAGGTGACTCGACTTGCTGGTGAAAGATAACTTCAATGGAATGTGGGTGTTTCCCTTCCATCCACTTTTCTTTGTCTATTAGTCTCTTTTGTAAAGACAACACTTACATTGGATTAGGATCTACCTTACTCCTTTATGATCTCATGTCACTGGATAACATCTTTGAAGATCTGATTCTCAAAGGAAGTCACTGTCAAAGGCACTTGAAAGTAAGCTTCAATATATCTTAATTCAATCCATTAGAGTAAAATATTTCAATGAGACCATCTTGTAAACTAAAACATACTATATTGCGGTCTTACAACTTTAGTACATAGGAAAGTTAAAACAAATTACTGTATATGCTCGTGTATAAGCTGACTTTTTCCAGCACATTTTTATGCAGTTTTTGTGGTAAAATCAGGTGCCTCGGTAGATATCAGGTCAGGCTGTACTCAAGTATATACGGTATGTTCTTATTTTGTTTATTTTTAATTTCTATTAGAAACTATTCTATTAATGTGAACTCTCTTACTTGTTTCAAATAGCAGCAATACACGCTACTCTGAGACTTTCCAATATAATGCCCATAGAACTAAAAGAAGCCACCTTTGCTATCAGTGCGGGATTATAAATACTACTGTGCAAAGGGCTGGATGACTGAAAGCAATCAATATAATGAAATCCAAAAGACTCCACACCCACTGTCGTGGAGTCAATTCTGACTCATAGCAACCCTGTAGGTCAGAGTAGACCTGTCTCTACGGCTTCCCAAGACTGGAACTCTTTACTGGAGTAGAAACTTAGTCTTTCTCCATTAGAGCAACTTCTGGTTTCCTCCTGCTGACCCTGAGGTTAGCAGCCCAGCTCATGACCACGACACCACAGGGAAGTCTATTGAACACACGTCTCATCCTTGGCTTCCTAGGGTGGCTCTTTGATCCTTGGTTTCTGCTTTTCTTTAGGGAGAAAAATAATAACTGCAGCTCCATCTTCCAATTTGCCACCAACACAATTATCAGCACACTTCCATCAATTATGTACCATAGATCTACTAGACATTTCCCAGGAGCGTTTGCCGGGATTCAGCTCTCTAATTTTATTTGTAAAACAAAACAAAGTTAAAGCTTTCTGAGTCTCTGTCTACCTTCTGTCTTGTATCTCTTCTTCCCTCCTCTGGCAAGTGTCTTAAAAATACTCTTCACTTCTATTTAGTTCTTAACTTGCGGTACTCTATCTTTACTTCAAAACATTCAAAGAAACTTCTCTTGAAGCCAGAGCTTTCTCGAGGTCTTTCTTTCACTTTACTCGGACATTTACTAGAAAATAATCCCACACACTTTCTCATTGCGTCACTCTCTGTCCCCTTATTTTATTTTTCTAAAAGTATGCTCTCTAAAATTATCACATATTTGTGCTTCATAGGGATGGCTCCTGACTCCAACACCTGCTCACTCAATGAGTTCAGTAGAACCAAACACCACTGAGTGCAGAACCATGCCCACACCTTTGCTAGGCTTGAGCCAATTGGATTAGTCACTGTGCCTCCCCTTCACAAGAAAGGTCTTCTTTTTCACTTAACCTCTACTGTACCAACCATGATGGTTTTCCCTAAATAATAGTCCCTCCATATAACACATGCAAAATCCATGAGACAAAATCTTGACATCTAAGGAAAATTCTGACTGTACTTCTTCCAATACAGACTTAAATATTCTTCTGGTAGGTCATAGCGCAGTCCATATTATTTTGCCAACATTATGATTCAAATGTACTAATTCTTTCTCAGTCTTCCTTATTCATTGCTCAACTTCACATGAGTGTAATGAGATTGGAAATAGCATGAATTCTGGCAGGCAACTCTCAGTCTATTTTGTCTCTGTGTTAGCCTGGGTTTTCTAGAGAACTACAGCCATTAACACTTATGTAGGTATGCAAAATTAGAAGTTTCTATCAAGAAAAATGTCTCACAAAGTTGTAGGAGGGGGTAAATCCAAGGATAATTTAAGTCTATGGGTAGGCTGTTATGCTAGAAGCTCTTCCTGAGCGGTGTGGCTGCCGATGACAATAGAACTCGAAGCAAGAATACGAAGCAGGACAATATCTAGTGGATGTCACCAGGGAGACCTGTGGCTGTCAGTCAAACAAATCCAAGGTCGGGGGGCCCTGATAGTTCCTCAGGGTTGGCAGGCAAAATGGCAGTGGTGAATAGCTTGCAGGATTTGTAAGTTTGGGGTTCAATTAGTGGACATAAATGTAACAGATATGGGATACAAGCCAGCAAAAATAAAATGAAACTCTCCCTGGCGTGTCATTAATTATCAAGCAGACCACACCCATGAGGAGATATCGTCAGGGCTAAAACCGGAGTAACTGCTTGTTTGGCTCACAGCAGATCCAATCATGGAGTTGATTACATTATGTTTGATCACATTCTAGGAGAGGCTTCAACTGCCAAGCCACTGAGAATCATGGTCCAGTCAAGACTGGTACAAAATCCATCACAGGCTCCCACTAGAATGTTACCATCCTGAAATCAATTGTTCCTTTTCCTATCCCAGTGTGGAAAGCTATGTTCCAAACTTAGAGACAGACATGCAAACAATATTTGATAAATTACTTTGCAAAATCCAATAAAACCTTTCCAGTTATGACCTACATTTCTACAAATTAATAATCACTTCCATTTTAAAAATGCATGTTGGAGTGCTGTTATTGTATAATGCTTTTCTTCTATCATCATTGTGTCAATCTTCCCATCTTAATACAGTGTTCTCTTTATTTCCAGTTCTGGTTCAGCTCATCTCTCAATCCCTTTGTACTCTCACTTTCTTGACACTCTTTCTACGTGGGTTCATCGGCTACTATGGCTTCATCCCACCACTTGTCTGTCAGTTTGTCATACTGTGGTGGCTTCTGTGGTGCTGAATGCTAGAACGTATGTCAACGCTTTTTCACAGGCCAGCAGGGTCACCCAAAGTGAACAGGTTTCGTGGTGTTCCAGATTAAGAACGGACGATGAAGAAGGACTGAGCTGCCTTCTCCGCAGGAGGAAGTCACTATAAACCTTATGCGTTGCTCTAAAGAACTTTCAAATATTGAAAGCCTAAGCAAAGGAAACCAAAGATTTTCAGTGATACTGCCAGCAGACTGGTCCCTCAGGTTCAAGGCTTTCTAAATGTGGCTGATGAAGAGCTGATTTCTTGAGGGGGTTGACCATGGTTACGTGAGTCTAGAGTAGCTCATGAGCATGGAGCCTTCCTGGTATTTCTTTGCTGGACACAAGGTAAAGAGAAAGAGCTGCAACAATCTTCTAATGATTGGAACTTGGAATGTGCGAATTATGAATTTAGAAAACTTGAAAGTGGTCAGAATTGAAGTAGAAGGCATAAAGATTGATATCCTTGGTGGTTGTTATCTGAAATGGACTAATATTGGCCATTTAAAATTAGACAATGATATGAGTTACTACACTGGGAATAACACAATCAAGAATAATGGCATGGCATTCATTGTCAGAAAGGATCATGTTAAATCCATCACAACGCACAATGCTAACTGTGATTGGATTGTATCTATCTGCCTTCAAGGAAAGTTGTGTATTCATTGTGCTCATTTGGAACTTCAAATGAGCAGATCAAGAGGCAGTTGTGCAAACAGAACAAGGGACTACAGTGTGGTTTAAAATCAGAAAAAGGGTGCTTCAGCGTTATATCCTCTCATCACACTTGTTCAAACTAGTTGTGGAAGAACGCATGAGAGAAGCTGTATTTCATGCAAAGAGAGCGTCATCAGGATCAGAAGAAGGCTTATTAACAATGAGTATGCAGATGGAGCAATTTTGCTTGCTGAAAGTGAGGAGGAATTGAAGTACTTGATGATGGAAATGAAAGATGGTAGCCTGCTGTATGGATTAAAACTCAATGTAAGGAAGAACAAAATCCTTACAACTGGTAACATCATGATAAATGGAGAAAAAGTTGAAGTTGTCAAGGATTTTGTCTTACTTGGATTCACAATCAATGCTCTTAGAAGCAGCACTGAAGAAATCAAAAGACATATGGCATTAGGTCAAACTGCTGCACAAGACCTATTTAAAGTATTAAAGAGCAAGGATGCTACTTTGAGGACTAAGGTCTGCCTGAAAGCACCCAAGCCATGGTGCTCTCCATTTCATCCTATGCATGCGAAAGACAGACACTGAATAAGGAAGACCTTAGAAGAACCATTGCATTTGAATTGTGGTGCTGTAGAATACTGAAAATACCATGATCTGCTAACCGGACCAACTGACCTGCATTGGAAAAAGTGAGGTCAGAGTGCTCCTTAGAGGCCAGGATGGCAAGACTTTGTTTTACAAATTTGAACATATTGTCAAGAGAGACCAGTCCATGGAGAAGGACATCACGTTTGGTAAAATGGAGGGCCAGCAATAAAGAGGAAGGCCCTGGACAAGATGGATGGACAGAGTGGCTGCGTCCATGGCTCAGGCATAGGGTGAATTGTAAGGACAGTGCAGAGCCATGCAGTGTTTTGTTCTGTTGTGCATTAGGTCGCTATGGCTTGGAGCTGACTTGACAGCACCTAAAAACAACAATAAAAACAACAATAAAAACAGCATGGCTTCATTTCAGTGTGCTCCATGACAATTCTTAAATCGCTGTCTCTACCCTTGAACTCTCTCAGGATTCAAACAAACATTTAGGTTTAGTCTACTTATACCTCCCTGTAAAAAGACCATTTTCTACAGAGATAATTCTCCCCAAGAAAATCCTATGTCTGTAAAACTAAAACTGTACTCCATGGAATTGTCTAGGTCTCGGTTTTTTAAAGTAGATTGGTGGACCTTTCTACAATGCTATGGGGTAAACTAGAATTGCCAAACTTTGAGTTAGTAACCTACTGTTTACCTCTTCACACAACTCGGGAGTCAATGCATCATATCAGCTTTCCTCCCAGATATGCCGTTAAATATTTAGCATGCGTTACTAAATATGCGGTCTACTTAAGCCCTAGGGGAAGAGTGAAGCTCTATACATTAGTGCCTGCAGACCTAAAGGACTGATCTGGAACCTGTCTTTTGGTATTATATTTGGGCTCGTACAGACCAAGAAAACAACATAGCTGCTCCTATCAAGCCGCAGACTGGTCAGGAACGCTCCTGCTGGGGGGAGTCATTCTGAGGATTCCTTTTCCACTGACATTGAGCTGGACCAGTAGCTCGGGATGACCAAGACGCACTGGAGCCATCCATTTTATGAGGCTTACATACCTCAAACTCCAAAATTCAGATAAGCAGGGGGTAGCAAGAAGCATTCACTGTGCCTTTGACTGTACTGTGATGCCCTGGGTATATGTGGGGGAAGGGTCTTTTACAAGTGGACCTAAAGACACACAAAGAGTGTCTGCTTAGATCTACCAGCCACATTGGGAGCACCAACGCCACTCTACACTCATTGATCTCACCAGTGACTTCCTTAGATCTGCTTGAAGACTTTAAGTGTTTGTAATTCTACTGCCTTGATAAATCCTCAACTGGTCAGTTTTCTCTTCCCTGTGTGACATAGCCAAATATTAGACTATTATTATATCTAGCCTCAGTTCACATCATGGGCTTCTAATGGATTTTTCTGTCTCCAGTCACACATGAATTTAATCTATTTGCCATTTTGATTATTAGAATGTATTTCAATTCAATGTAGCATTGGATACCATGTGATTTCTGGTATCTTTTTATTCTTCACAGTCATGGCGGTTTGTGAAAGGGACAAGGACAGGGAAAACACCTTGACTGGTCTAATTGATGAGACCCCACATACCAGAAACAAGGCAGCTGTGAGCCTGACCATCCAGGATGGGGCCAAATGAGGATATAGTTGAGAACCAGCCAACCAGGCACGACAGCCTTTAGGTTGAAAAACCCCATCCCTGAATCCGAAGGCCCCTGCCATACATGTAAGTAGGGCTTGCCAACTCCAAAGGGAGTCTGGCTTCTTTTACTCTCCTGGTCGTGCAGACCTGCTGGGGGCCTGCCCCGTGTATCCTAGCTTTACTGCTCAATAAACCTGCAATCTTCCTCCTCCTACCTGCTTGTGTGGTCTCTGTTTTGTTGCCACCAATTCCGAGAAGCTGGTAATGTCAGGATCTGCCTGCAAAGGATCACCATACCCGAAGAAATGCCCCAGGGTGCCTCTCATTGCTCTGCCTTTCCTTATGCTGCTGGAGTGCACTGGAAACATCTCTCTATCATTCTCTCTTTGCCTGGCTAACTCTCACCTGTCTTTCAATTCCTAGTTGACATGTTGCCTCCTTCAAACTTCTCCTTCTTACTGCTACTCCTACCCCAAAGCTGATGAGATGGTGCTCAAATGTGTCCCCACGACTAACTCCATGGCATCCTTGTCAGAATGCCTCTCTCTCTAGTCCATTTAGTTTTATGTAAAGTGACGTTTTCATTGTTTCAGATTCAGTATCAGAAAGATAATGTAAGCTACTAGGAGATCCCAGTCCAAAATTTCAGTAGTTTAAAATAATTCAAGTTGATGTCTCATCATCTTATTAAAGACAAGACTTAAAATTACCACAGGGTGTTTATTCAAAAGCTGTGACAAGAGAATCCATCTGCCATCATTTTCACTTCAGCAGGGGATCAAAGGTGATGTAAAGAAAAGTGTTTTATAAAGCACAAATATGAAACATTGAGGCAGTTTATGATTGGCAAGCATTCTACTAAAGTGGTAATTTTGGAAACTGGGGACAGTTTCTTATTGGTCATCAGAACTTGTGGTTGGTTGCCAGGGGCAAAAAAAACCCTGGAAACATTTCAAAAGAAAAAGAATTGCTCAGTGTTAGGGGAAGAGAGTTGTTTTATTCCTGTTTTTCATTTACTTACTTAGTTAGTTAGTTATGTTTGGTTTGGGGGGTTGTTTCATTTTGATGGTTGGTGGGTTGGTTTGTTTTGTGGTGTGTGTGTGTGTGTGTGTGTGTGTGTAAGTGTGTACCTTTTCTTGAAATAAGTAGCAGTTGATGGGTGTAATTTTGCAGTCTAATCCTCAGCTGGATTTTAAGCCAGGTGGCTGTCATGACAGCCAGTTAGTCAACGTTGTAATGATTTTCCTAGGGTGTGGGTAGCTATAGTCCAGAGGCTAATCTTGAGACCTAGGCTCTTTGCTTTGGTTGTCCTGACATGCCCTGAGACCTTGAAATCTCTTGCATGCAGTGAACAATTAAGAAGAAGAACTAATAGAAATAGCATTCTACTTCTTGCCATCCCCAAGCAAGAATTAACTAATATTATGTGCACATCCCAGAGGCAAAATCTAGTCTCACGGATATTCCTGAATGCAAAGGTTGCTGGAACATATTCATGTAGCTGAACAGCTGTTGCTTATGGATTTCTTCACATTATGAAATAAGGTACAGATATTTTGATGAACAGCTAATAATCATCAAACCTGCCACATATTTCTACTAAATTTTCACCTTCAAGATAGAAGATAGAATACAACATTACTTCAAAATGTTCAGGGCAAAACCCCATTATCTTTTAGTTCTACTCTTCGCACAAACTTCTGAAGCTCCTTCAAAATTTTCTGATAGCTAGCAGACTGTGAATGACACATTGGTCCTTCAGAAATAGCAGTGCGTTAAATGAGTGGTTTGAATGGCTCTGTGGTCTGAAAACTGTTTCTGTGCTTGTTAGGTGCCACTGAGTCTGGTCCAACCCAAAGAGCCCCTCTGCAGAAGAGAAAGAAAGCATTGCGTGGTCCTGCACCATCCTCACAGCTATCCCTATGCACCAGCCCATGGCTGCAGCCACTGGGTCAATCCATCTCCTTGAAAGCCTTTCTCTTTGTTTGCTTCCCTCCAATGTCCTAAGCACAGTCCCTTCTCCATGGATTGGTCTCTCCAGACAATATAGCCAAAGTATTTAAGATGAAGCCTTGGCCGCTTTGCCTCTAAGGAGCACTCTGGCTTTACTTCTTCCAATACAGATCAGTTTGTCCTCTTAGAAGTTTATGGTATTTTCAATATTCTTTTCCAGCACCATAATACAAATTCATCCATTCTTCTTTATTCCTCCATAGTCAGTATGCATATGTGACCATGTAAAGTACTGTGGCTTGAGTCAGGGATGCCGTCGTCTTCACAGAAACGTGCTTGCTTTTCCATAGTCTAAAGAAGACTTGGCCAGGAATGTTATCTCATGCAATGTGTCATTTGAGGTTGTGACTGCGGCTGCCAGGAGCATTGGTTGTGGCACCAGGCGAGACAAACCCTGGACAAGTTCAATCTTTTTCCCATTTATCATGATGTTATATTGTTCCAGTAGTGAGGATTTTGGTATGAAAAATAATCACTAAAATTGCTTCATTTTATTCCAGAATATTCATTCCAGAATATTATGACAAATAATAAAATAAAATACATAGGGTACACATTAAAAACACCATCTGAAGAATAATACTGGAGATATCTTTACTTCCAAAAGTTAAAGATCAATATAAACAGAAGCATTATAAATGAAAAGAATCAAGTAAAAGAATAGCAAAATTTTGAGCAATATAAATGAATTAACTAAAATTAATTAGAGGGGAATGTGCTAAATACACAAGCCAAAGGAAACTCCTTTATATTTTAAAAAAATCAGAAAGATCATATATTTGATATCAGTAACAAATTAAAAATACATTGTTATTGACAATTTTTCAGTGTTGTTGAGGCAAAAGGTCTTTCTTAACAATCTTTCTAGTGTCATTTAAATATTTCTAAATTTGTGAAAAACAAGCCATGAAATAAGTATCAGCGCATCACCTGGTGAAAAATAAAATAAACAACTTTCCAATTAGTTCAGAGATATGCAGGAATGAATTATCCTCTGCTTTCAGGTTTTCATGAATAATTCAAATTGTGCTGTCAGTACACCTAATTAGTAATTATCTAAACTATTTCTGAATTATCTTGTTTGAAGCTACCTGTGTTACAACTAGATTTATTTTTTGATATTGCCATTAACCCCATCTGTGTTGATCTTATATATCTTTCTTTTTAAGAGAATGGAGCTCATATCACCAGATGATAAAGAGGCTGCAGATTCAGTATTAACACACCATTACTAATTAGCCGCTCTGGCAGTGGAGTGTGCTACACCATGGGGTCCTAACTGTAAGGTCAACAGTTCAAATCCATCAGGTGCTCTATGAGAGAAAGATGAGGCTTTCTGCCACTGTGAAGATTTATAAGCTTAGAAAACCAAAGGAGCAATTCTACCCTGTCTGATAAGGTCGCCATAAGTCAGAAGCGGCCAAATGAGGATATAGTTGAGAACCAGCCAACCAGGCACGACAGCCTTTAGGTTGAAAAACCCCATCCCTGAATCCGAAGGC
>NW_022111369.1:69790242-69803720 GCF_000313985.2 Echinops telfairi | reverse complement strand
TCAACGATGACTTCAAATGGACCATAAACTCTGATGTGAAAAACATTAATCATATACCTATCCTCAGATTTCATTCTAATTGTTCCTAGATGGTAGATTTAAGTGAAATTGTTTTACCTTTGTCTTTTTGTTGTTAATAAATGCTAAATATATTGGACGTTGTGTAAAGTTTTCTGGGATTATAAGCCATTTTATGACATTCTTGCAAATTGCCAGAACATTTAGTTTTAACTTGCAGGAATATACCATAGTATTTTATTTCACGATTGTTATTTTACTTCAATAATAGCTTTGCCTCTAATAGTCATTAGCAGCTTCCTCCGTTGCCAAACACATTCAAACATAAGATAAAAGCCTCTGTTTCTTCTTTCATCCTTTATTCCCATAGATTTTATGACAACTGAGAAGAATAAAAGATGTGAAATGCTTGTAGTCATTTGTTGAGCGTTTACCTGCTCAACATTTAAAACTTTGCAATATTTTACTCTCTGTTTTGTTCTTTCTCTTGAATGTATGGATAGAAACTTTTCTTATTTCCTTTGAGGCCCCTGCTACATGATTTCATTTTGCTTTCTGACTTCTCTTATTGTGTGTCTGCATTCCTTGCTGGCTAGCTTATATCTATCTATTCCTTTCAATTTTCCTTCTTTTCCATTTCCTATACAATTCTATTTTGTATTTCAGTGCTTAGAGAAACCCATCCTCACCCAGTGATAGGTTTTAATCTTCTCTGCATTTTCAAAAAATACTGGAATCATTATTGAGCTTTCCACGCTGAGCTCATCTTAAAACTCATTTCTTCATTCTTTCCCCATGCCCGTTACCATACAACACTGACTTCATTTGAATCAAATATTTTGCTTAGCATTCTACCAGAAAATGCTTCCAGTTTAGCATCAGGGGAATTGAAATGATATTTAACAAATATAGGGGTCTAATGGGTCTGGAAACCAAATGTGATATTTTATGAGCGTTTATTTGATATCAAAAGAAGGAGTCCTGTTGACAAAGTGGGTTACAGGATTGGGCCGCTACTTGGAAGGTCAGCAGTTCAAATCCACTAACCACTCACAGGAGAAAAATAAGGTTGTATAGGTTTTACAGCTTCTGGAAGCCTGTATAGTTCTACTGTGTCCTGTACGGTCATTATGAGTTGAGGTCAAGTTGACAGCCATGGATATAATCTCAAGCCAATAAATGATTTTGTGGTACTATAACATTGCATGCTAATTCTTGCTGAGTGGTTAAGTAGGTGCTACCTCCCTGCGTAGGACACAGAAAGTCAAGTTGACTCTACTGTGGATGACAACTCTTGGTGGTAAGCTGATTTACCTAATGAACAAAATAGTGTCTATTCATCAGGCTAAGACCAACTCCAGATTTACATATCTTGAAGCTTCTCTGCATAGAATTCTTCTTAGGATTCAAAGACATTTAGTGGATTTGTTAAAGTAACCTTGGCAAAAAGTATGGTTCTGGAACTTCAAATTGCATATTACCATTGTAGATATAGCCACGGAGCCCTTGATCATAATACAACAAGAATAGCTTATCTTAAAAACCAGAGTTTCAAATCTTGTAACATCTTGTAATTAAATCTATAGATGAAAATCTTTTTCAGAGGAGATTCTGCCAGACTTATTGTGAAGAAAACATGAAAAATGACCTGGAAGACTGGGGAGCTTTTGTTAACCCAAACTTACTTTTGTACCTAAAACCTGCTGTATTCTACAGGCTTAACAGTGTCATTTGTGTAAGCCACTGTGTTCTTAAATTAAAGAGATAAACTAAAAAAATAAAGAAAAAGTTTTGTTCAAATAAAGGAAAGAAATACAGAGAAAGTATATGAGGAAATTGGTTGGGAGCCACACTTGGACTCCTCTGGATTCAGTAAAGGAGAATCCAAATCCAAGTCCTCACCAGCCCAGGATCAATTGCCACACAGCAAAGGTCAAAGTGGCCTGCACCCTCCATTCTAATTTACCCTATTCTGATACCAACCTGTCCTCTCATGGCCCTTCTCTGTTGAGTTTAATAATTCATTGAACTGGCCACAGAGACCTCCCAGACAATGCTGAGGGCTTTGGAAATTTATCACTAAATGAGAAGTCATTTCGTCCTCAGTGCCTAGTCTCTGCCATGCTGGCAGGCATGTCTCTCTGACCGTAGCTTCTCTGCCGTGTCCTCCCAGGGGCTTTGCTCTATTCCTTGGCCCTGGAAGCCTGCCTCCAGTCTCAGTGTGAATCCTGCTTGGCCTTGTGTTCATGATGCTGTGGCCTCGGATGCTTCTGCTGCCACCATCTCTTCATACGGAAATCTTGCCCATGGTCTGGTGGTGGCTCGTCTTTCTTAATGGTCTCAGAATTCGTGTTCCCTCTTCTATGGTGGCTCTCTTGTACCCAGAGGAATGGCACCGTTGATCAGTCGTCTCTATTAGTGGTTCCTATACCCTATTTGCCTGGTCCCATCCAATCATTTGGTGGGAGTTACAAAGTAGGGCTCACTCATAGTTCACTGCCATCAAGTCAATCCAACACATAGTGGCATGCGAACACACAGTAGAACCATTACTTTGTGAGTTCAAGGCCTTTTAAATCTTTATGGCAGCAGACAGCCTCATCTTTCTGCTGAAGAGTGGATGATGGGTTCAAACTGAACCTGATGATTAGCAACTCAATGCATAGGCCACTACCCCATGACGGCTACTTAAAACATAGATAAAAGAGCCACAGTAAGTAAATTTCACGTCACCACAGTCTATCAGAGACACTGTAGCTCTAGATTGCTTTTCAAACATTAGGTGCCACTCTTATGAGCAAGGACAACAATTATTCAGGTTGTCCTCCTCATATCAAATGATATCAATTCAAAGACACAAGAATTAGATATTATTTTCAGTGTAGCTCTTTAGATATCTACCTTGTCTATTTGAATTAGCTGACATTTTTGTTATCAGTATCTGTGAATTCGATCATTTAAAAAACAGGTTAGTACTTATTAGTAACTGATGGTTTCACTCAATTATTCTGAATAATTATTTTCTGCAATAGGAAATTATTGCATTCTAGGCATTGTAGAAGCTATGATTCTAAGATTAAATGAATTTGGATCAATATCTCAAGATAATTTCAAAATTAACCTTTCTCTGGTCATATATGTATTTTTATAAACTCTCATACCTCTGCAGGTGGTTTATAAAATATAGACAGCAAATACTATATAGATTCTATATTTTTCACACAGATGATCACAAAGCAAATGCTCTAGCATAAAATCAAACAGTTATTTACAGGAGACAGTGAAAGAAAAATCATCTTTCAGAACCTGGGAACGTGAGAGTCCCCTATCTTCTACCCCCACCGCATTGCCCAAGTAGAAAGTGAGCACTCCCCATGCATATCTACAAACAAATGACATATTCACTTGTTCATGAATAAAAGAAAAAGGACACTTTTTAGTACTATATAGAAATGGTGAAGTAAAATACCACCAACATTAAGTGGCTACTTTTTTCTTTTTATGGATTTTACATTTTAAACACATATGTCATGACATTTTAATGTAACAGTTCTGAAATGGAGAAAATGCACATTGATTTTGTGCCCCAGAGAAAAATAAACAATAGCACTCTTTAAAAGGCTTTGGCCTGAGACCTTCTTGAACCATCCAAATGACATTTATCCTCATACTGAATGGTATTGGTAATGATCACACTTCTTTGACTACTCCTTCAGATTACATATTCTGGAAGGAGTTTGTGAGGAAATCAGCATGCCCAGATCATATTAAGAGTTGAGAGAAAATTGCCACAATTCCAGATTGCTAAAAATATCATAAAATTCAAAAGCAACCGTATCAACATGGGATCAATTAATATCAAAGTCACTGATAGTGTTCATGTCATAGCTATTAAATTACAATTTTAGTGAGAGCAATAAAGAGAAGAATGTATATCTAAGTAGCATGCATCTTAAATACTTCCCTACTTTAATTAATTTTATTTTCTGTTTTAGTTTTATTAGAGACAGGTTTGGTGTGATACATTTTAATTATATTAAAGAAAATACAAAGAAATCAAACTAATTGTTAGAGATTTTGAAAAAATATATACTCTACTTTGGGGGCCAATAATGGTGATAGGGGTTATATTCAGCTATACAATTGTTGTTTACTTTCTCTGAGTCTTAAATATTTTTCATTTGAGGATTTATCTTGCTGAAACCTGTATTATCTTATGCTTTTTGTGTGCTAGTTTTATGTGAAAATCATTCTAATTCTATCAAATTCATTCATTAGAATCTCATTAAAATATCCGATTTAGAATGGATGATACATGACTTTATATAGATCAAATGATGTTATATTCACATACTTCTGTTAACTCTTGTTAAAAATTACCTTTAATACCCCCTGAAGAATACCAAAATTATAGAATGAGGTGAAATGTAAGCCTAACATATTATGTAAATAACTGGCTTACTTAGAAAAATTATCAACTCAGCTGTTACTTTGGCAATGAGAAATTCCCATCTACCAAAAAAATTGCTAATATGAAATTGTCTTTGCATAATTCTATATTGTTCTCTCATATCATAGAAACCCCAAGTGTCAAAAGGCGCTTTGAGAAGAACCCCAGTGTAACACAACTTGACTTTACTTCTTGGAAAGGAGCAGTAAGCCTACATGGCCAGTTCACACCTAGCATTAAAGAGAAGAACTACATAAAGGGACTGCTTTCACTTTGGGACATTTCGATATCTTGCTCTTGATTCTGTAACTGGCTTGCCTCTGTTTTTGAAGACTTGAGTTTGGGTCTACAACCTAGTTTGATTCATGAGCTTCTGCAACGGGAGGAAGATTGTTCAGACAGATGTCTGGATTAAAGAATTGAGAATTACCAACCTTCACAACCATGTAAACAATTTCCTTAATAGCTCATTAGTTCTGTGAGGCATTTTAGTGAAGTGTAGAATGCTGGGCGGTGAGGAAATGCAGTATGGAGATACGTGGTATTTGATATCAAGGATAATAGAAGTGTTGAATATTTGGGACATCTTAAACCCCCATCTCATGGAAACAAGTTATGTTAAAACAAAGAATAGGAATAATGTTGGTGTTGACTTTTCAGATGTGTTCCATCCTATATTTTTACTCCACATGATGTTGATGTTGTAGTTGTTAGTTGTCAGCAAGTCAGTCTCCAATTCATGTACAATATAACAAAACATTGCCTGGTCACATGTCATTCTTATGAACCGTGTTAGTTTGGGTTCTCAAAGTGGCATATGTATGTGTTTATACATAGAAATAATTTTATATCGAGGAATGGTCTATGCCAGTGGTTCTCAACCTTCCTAATGCTGTGATCCTTTCATACAGTTCCTCATGTTGTTGTGTGCCCCCAACCATAAAATTATTTTCGTTGCTACTTCATAACTGTAATTTTGCTACTGTTATGAATCAGGCAACCTCGTGAAAGGGTCATTTGACATCCCCCCCCAAAGGGTCGTGACCTACACGTTGAGAACTGCTGGTCTATACAGTTGTAGGAATATATAAATTCAGTCCTGTTCAAGGTAGGCTTCTCTTGATTCATGGAAGCTGACAAACAGGAAGCAAGTGGAAGGCCAAAGATGGCTGTTGCAGAAATAAATGAATCTGAATGTGAACAAACCCACTGCCAACAGTCTGCTGATGGCTCAGCAGACAACAGATTTAGGAACCAGTTCCAAGCAAGATCCAGCTCCCGCTGAAGAGAATTTGAAAATCCAAAGAGGATTTGAAATGGGTTGGCCTCTTTACTATACAGAAGGTCAGAGCCCCAAGGTGGGTCATTAAAGCTGCGATCTGCCTGATAGCTGGGGCTCCACCCCTATCCTTACGCAGGAGTGTCCAGTGGCATAATCTCCAATCACATTGAACCTCAAAACAGTTGAACCCATTGTTGCAGCAATTTTGTCAATATATCACATTGAAAGTGTGATTGCTATAAGCTACGAGGACACAAAGCCCTTAGTTGAATTAGTTGAATTTCTGCTTTACAAAATGCGGTGGCATGTTTCAAGGACTAGCTCCTTCAAATTATAGAAGACAAAGTCTTTCCATCCCGGTGTCCACGGAGCAGTCTGTCTGTTCTTCTTCTTAGACAAGATAGTTTGTTCCGGCAGGCTAGGATGTATTCATTATTCTTTCCTGACACGTGATTCATGTACATCAATTCTTCTTCATTATTCATTATCCAGCTTTTACAGAGTCTAAAGTCCCAAGGGTCTATATAGCATGCAGGTTATGTCACCAGAGACTGGCTAGAAACTAGGTTAAAATGATCCAGTTAGAAACATAATACCAGGTGTAGTTTCTTTTTGTCTTCTATATAGGTGTTAAGCTATTTCTTTCTTTTATAATGGAAAATTTCCCTGCCCAATTTAACCAACTGAAGTGTAACCACTCTCTCCACGACAAATGTCACACACACACACACACACACACACACTTCTTGACTTGAATTTCCCATAAGATTTGCTTATCATTCTCATAGGAGTATGTATTGATTTGGGTGACCTCAGACAATGTGGTATGGCAGCAACTGATTGGTCTTCTCAACTCTCCCCACATCTTGAGAAGCTGACCCCCGCTTAAGTGAGGCCTCCTCTGTCAAAGTGCTTTTAAAATATAAACATAAACCAAGTGATTTATTGTTCAAAGGCACTAGACAGCTTCACAACCTTGTTCCTTGGAGACCAGGTAAGGAGATTATATGACCTAAGAGCAGAACTGTGTCTTGCTTTTGATGCTTATCCTTAGTGGACTCATAAAATATTTTCTTTTGCAATTGACTAACTTGACTCAGCATGATGGTTTCCTGGTCAATCCATGTCATGAGGTGTTTTATCACAGTTTTTAAGGGATGCGTAGTACTCCATTGTTTGTATGTACCAGAGTTTCTTTGACCATTCTCATATGGATGGGCATTTGGGCTGTTTCCAGTCCTTGCTACTGTGACTGTGCTGCAATATACATGGGAGAGTATTCACCTTTGTGTTGTCTCTTATTATTATTTTTGTGGCATATACCCAGCATAGGTATTGCTGGGTTTTGTGGTATTTATACACCCAATTGTTTCGGATATCCCTTTGTGACTTTCCACAGCGGTTGTTATTGTTTCCGAACCCACCAGAAGTATATGTGTTTCAGTCTCCCTGCACCCTCTCCAACATTGGTTGCTCCCTGTTTTTTTATTCGTTGGTTGGTTGGTTGGTTGGTTGACTTGGTCTTTCTTTGTGGGTATAGGGTGATATTTCAGAATTACTGTGATTCAGATCTCCCAGAATGTGAGTGATGGTAAGCTCACTCATGTGCTGGCTAGTCCAAGTGTTGTCCCTATTCATACTGAAGACTGTAGTCTGATCATCACTAAGGGCTTTGTGTCCTTGTAGCTTTTAGCAAATAATGCTATGTTAGCTGCAGATAGAAAGAAGGTTGTAAATGAGTCCTCCTCTAAAGTTGATGTATTCTTTTTTCATATAGTCCAGCTTCTTGAATTATTTGCTCAGCACATACATTGAATGTGTTTGGTAACAGCATACAGCCATTAGGCACAACTTTCCTGATTTCAAACCAAGCAATTTCCTTTGTTCCATTTGAATGACTGCCTCTTTGTCTGTGTAGATGCCGTATGCAAACAAAATTAATTGTTCTGGAGTTCCAATCCTTTGTAATGTTACCCATAATATTTTTATGATCCCCAGAGTCAAATGCCTTTCCACAGTTAGTAAAACACAGGTAAGCATCGTTCTTGTATTCCTTGCTTTCATTCAAGGTTATTCTGACATCAAAATTGATATCTTTTTCTTTCCTCACTTCTAAACCTTGCTTGAATTTCCAGCAATATCCTGCCAATGAACTTCTGTAGCTGTTTTTTTTAACCTATCCTACTGGGAAAAATTTTTTATCTTAAAAAACAAACAAACATTTGATTGTGAATTGGGTGACAGTTTACAGATAGGATATGTTTTCCATTAAACATGCATATGCATTATGTTTTGTCTCATTGATTACAAATTTTACAGTGTAGTATCACTGATATTATTTCCTCCTTGCTTCCTGTTCCCATTCAACCTTCTTTCCTAACACTTCTGAATTTCATTTCTGGAGAAATGCTTCTCTTTTGATCTCAAATGGTTTATTATTCTAAAGTGTGCATATATTACCAGTGTTACTGTATAGACCTGCCTATGGTTCAGCTGAGCCATAGAGGGTGTGTTCACTTCCCTCCTGAAGGGGGAACATGGATCACAGTTTCAGTGATTCCACCTGTCTCTATCTGACTGGTAAACCTGGTCTTTTAATAATTTTTGAGTTGTGCGCCACATGTTTCTCCCAGGGTACCCAAGACCTTCTCATGCAATTCATTTCAGAGTGGTTAGCAGAAGTATCCAGCCATCATTAGTTCTTGTGTTCTCAGGGTCATGGAGAGTGATGTTTAGATGGAACATCAGCCCATTGGGCTAATCGTCCCCATAAGTCTTACATTTTCACCACTTTTCTTTCCTCCAGAGAGAAAAAAGAAAACAGTCGCACCTTGCATAAAATCATCTGACATCAACAAAGCTATCTTTCATTCCACGTTCTTTCCTGAATCTTGCGTGAACTTCCAGCAGTTCCTTGTTATGTGCTATTGCAACCATTTAAAAAATGATCTTCAGATAATATTGTTTGCATGCTATATTAATGATATTGCTTAAACATTTTTTGAATTGTGTTGGACCAACTTTCTTTGGAATAGCCATGTTTAGACTGCCTAACAATTGGGTGGCCAAGTTGATTTCTTGACTTAAAAATGTCTTCACACAGATGAGCGCTATAGGAAGTCTACTAACGCCACCTATTTTACAACTCCAATGCTGCATCCATTAGTCGAAACATGTCTGTAAGAATCATCAGTCTCCTGTTTTCTGCCAATGTCTTCAAAGTAGCTTGGACCTCTTCCTTCAGTGTCATTGGTTCTTGATCATATCATACTTCCTGAATGAACTGAATGTCAAGCAATTCTTTTTGGTCCGATGACTGTGTATTTCTTCCTGCTTGATCTTTTGTTATGCTTCCTACAGTTTTCAGCATTTTTTTTCCATGGAATTCATCAAAACTGCATCTCAAAGCTTGTTTTTTGTTTGTTTGTTTTCGTCAGTTCTTTAAGCTTGAGAAAGAACTTCAGTAGAGTGTGTTACTTTATTTTGCTTTTCTAATCCTAACTATTTCCACGTTTCCTTATAATGCTTTACTTTGTCTTCTACAGCAGTCCTTTAAATTTTTGTTTAGTACATTTGTGCCATAATCTCTTTCATTCGCTTTAGCTTTTCTAGATTCAATAGTTTCGGAGTATTTTCTGACATCCACTCTTGGCAGAAAAGAACATACTTTTTAAATGATTTTTTCCTTTCTTCATATAGGATTGTATTGTTATCTCACAATTTAGCTTCAATGTCTATCACCAAGGTAAAATTTTCCAATTACATACACCTTCTTTTTCAGCCTTCAAATCCTAATTACCAGTAACTATCAATGCATCTGGATTGCACATTTGCTCAATTTCAGACGATGTTATTGTTAGGCACCATCAAGGCATTTCCAAGCCTAGAAACCTTGCGTGCGACAGGACAAAGCACCGCGCCAGCCTGTGCCAGCTTCGAAACTGTCCCTGTTCCTGAGCGCGTTGTTGCAACCGCTGTGTCAGTGCATTGCTCTGAGGCCCTGCCTCTTCTTGCTGCTTACTTTACCCACAGTCAAGAGCTCAAAAGAGGCATTGCATGGTGCAAATATGCTACACGAGACCACTTTCAAGTGTTAAAAAGCAAGAATTTCAGTCTATAAAGGTTATTAAAATGTTTCAATCTCTTGAACTCTGCTATGTTTTGTTGATGTGTGTATATACAGACAATAGTTGTATTAACTATTATTGTGGTCTTCCTTTTATGCCTATGGGTGTTACCTTTCACTAAATGTGATATACTTCACGATAGAGCTAATGTGTACTTTATGACAGCTAATGTGATGCTATTTCTTCTTCAATTTGTCATTAAGACAAATTATTATTAAGCCATAATATTGTTTGCTTCAAAATGACTGAGGCCAGTCCAGTGCAGTCCTTAATGCATAAGATAGTATTTGTTCCATTTCAATTTGTCTTGATACATTCATACTTCATACATTCTAGTTCCAATTACTAGTGGATGTTTGCAGTTGTTAGTTCTCATTTTAATGTGAGCCACATAAGCAAAGGCCTCTACCCAAATCTTTAATCCACTTTATCAGGTTGACTCTACTTTATGAAGGAAGTTCTTCCTAGATACAAAATTTATATCTAGGAGATCATAGTAAAACAAATATCCAATTATTTTTAATAATTAAATTTTTTTCTAAGTATACAATGTATTATAGCTTAATCTTGTCATTGAACCAATTTGGATAGTGCTTCAGATTCAGTTGGAAATGGACTTCATTCCAGACCTTGAGGAGTCACGTAACACCAGCTGCATGTTTCATAGGTGAAATAATGTTTTTTCAAGTGCTTAGGATATGAGCTGCCTAAACTAAATTGTTTTTGTCATTTTATGTTATTATTTAATTATCATCTGAAGTTTGTGCCAATGTATCTACAGTAAATAACATTTGCACTAATCCTTTCAAAGATAAAATAGTAAGAAACATTAGACAAAAAAAACCAGTTAATAATTGTGTTCATCCAGTTGACTAGAGAAACAAATTCATAGATACTCTTATGTGAATAAGAAAGACGTTTATATACAAGAGCAATTGAATATTGGGAAAACATCCCAGCCCAGTCCAGATCAAGTCCATAAGTCCAATATTAGCCCATCTGTCTGATACCAATATACAAAGTCCTCTTCTGACTCACAAAATACAGGCAACGACACCAAATGCAGGAGGATCACAGGCCAGTGTGATTTTGTAAGTATCTCAGCCCCAGCAGGAGTCTCCAGGTGACTTTTCCAACTCCCAGGGCTCTGGCTGAATCATGGCTTCTCCTCAGAAATGTCTCACAGAGAGTGAGCAGAGAGAGAGTGTGTCTCCCATCTCCAAGGAGATACAGGAGCTCCCAGAACCCGCAGGAGAAGGCCATACCCACACAGAGGTCTCATTAGCTATGTTCCAATTGACAAGCTAGACCACCCCTACACTCTTAATCCTCAAATTGACGCCAGATTATGTAAGTACCACAATAACAAAACAAATCAAGATTTCTTAAATAAAATTTGTCTAAAACCCAAAATGTTTTTCTTATGGCAAAAATTTAAGTCATAGAACTGAGCTTCTCCCCAGCAATTCCAAGTTTTCTCTTCACAGAAAACCTCAGCTTCATAGCTCATAACCACGAATGAGTGAAGGCGTACTTGATAAGCATGGGCCCCTTTCCTTCCTCTGTCCTTTCTCTCTTTCGTGCTTCCTTCTCCCCGCCCCACTCCTTTCTTTCGCTTGTCCTACTTGTCCATAAGCATTGACACAGGGATAGAAATGGAAAGGGACACTATTTATTGGATTCCAGAAATGGTTCAAACATTTAGCACATGCTCACATTTAAAGATTATATCTCTCTTTCTTTTTCAGCTACTT
Organism: Echinops telfairi; assembly: GCF_000313985.2. Lineage (NCBI taxonomy): Eukaryota > Metazoa > Chordata > Mammalia > Afrosoricida > Tenrecidae > Echinops > Echinops telfairi. The sequence goes on along the minus strand of NW_022111369.1, from coordinate 69,792,089 downwards.
ATGGGAAAACCACAATAGGAATCTGTAAGTTGCTGTAGGGAAACAATATTTTACAATCTGTCAGTTGATTGAAGCCCTGTGGTTGCCTCAAATTTGAATCGTTAGAAGAGAGAGGAGAGAAATTTGACAGGTCAAGAGAAAAGGGTTTATATATTGGCCTGAAGGTAGGCCAAGGGCACAGCCTTCAATAGAATATGAAATTATTCTAAGAATGCCAAAAATGCTAGAATTTGACATAATGCTAGTTTTTAAATCCTATCTCAAATACATGTTCTAAAAAATAACAAACTGTATAAGAATGTATCTGTCTTAATTCTGTAGTGCTGCTTTACACAAATGTCACACGTGGTGGCTTTCCATTTTCTAACAGTTCTGGATGCTAAGGGTCTGTATCAGGGTCTCATCCCTATTGCTTTCTTCTTTATTGGTAGCTCCTGGGAATAATTGGGTTCCTTGGTTTTCCTTGGGTTTTTAGATAAATCTTACTTAGTGTCTGAGGATCTCTGCTGGTGTAGTGGTTGCACATTGGGCTGCTGTCTACAAGGTCAGCAGTTTAAAAACCACCCACCACCCCTCAGGAGAAAGAAGGGGCTTCTAATTCTGTAAAGAATTACAATCCCAGAAATGGACCAGGGCAGTTCTACCCTGTCTAAAGCAGGAAGGTAAAGGCAAAGAGAGGAGGGGAGCTTCCCAGGGCCCGCCTTATGAGAAGGCCACGCCCCCAAAGAGGCACCATCAGGCTGTGACCTGATTGACAGGTTGAACACCACTTCTCTATCTTCAAGTTGACATGGAATTTTCTAACTACCACAGTCGGAATTGACGCCATGACAGTGAGTTTCTCTCTTTTGTCTTTGATTTTACTCAGTGTTTGTCTTCCTTCGTGTGTCTCTGAGTCTATTCTGACCTTATTGTAATCCAGAAGTGGTTAGTTTACAATCATTGATGATCTCATTGACTTAAGAAAGGAATAGGATTGCATCTGCATTTAAATATGCCAGAAATTTAACACATAGTTTTAGAAGAAGCCACGTAATCTATAGTACTAAACAAAATTTCCAAATACAACAGCTTTTAAAATAGATTCCTCAAAAATCATAGGTTTTCATAAGGAAGAATTCCCAGAAATATCCAAGTTAATATAGCCTACTCTTTCTGAGTGTTTCTTCCAAAATCGATATTCCATGACTGACCAAACAATTCTGAAATCATTGGCTTAAATTGAATTCAGAAGTATTTTTCCTATATTTTCTTTCTTTTTTAAAACTCCAAAGCTTCTCAGTTTTTAATGTACTACAGAATGTTGTAGTACCGGGACTACTAAAATCCAGTCCCTCAGTTTCCATTGGTGACTACAGATACCCCGCCTCATCCCGCCCACAATGGCACACTCATCAATTCATTCAGTTCTGGGGAAAATGTATAGAAGCAATGCTCATGTAATCCAGAGAAACATACAAAGGATAAAACTAAAGTCCAGAGCCTAAGTTAATTTCTCAAAACAACTAGTATGCTACAACGAGGAGTGGAAATTGGCTTCTGACTCCTAGTATAGGGAACTCCATTATCCCAAATGTTAAATACCTTTTCACAAGTCTGAAATGCATTTTGAAACTGTAATTGACTCCTTGATAATGTGAATGAGATTTTCCTGAATAAGAACTCAGAGTTTAGTTTTTAATTATTAACTTGGTGTCTTGATCTAATTCTCAAGAAAATAGAAGCCATAAAAAGAAAGGAAATAGAAGCCATATGTCCTCATTCATACATCCAATTATTATAAGGATAAAATAAGCAACAGGCTTAAAAGTACTTTGAAAGCCAGAAAAGAATATACTAGAAAGTAC
>NW_022111369.1:69788774-69789909 GCF_000313985.2 Echinops telfairi | reverse complement strand
AAGTCTGTTTCATTTTTTATAACTTCAAATTTTTATAGCTTTATTCCTCATACATTCCAAGTTCATATTATTAATTGATGTTTTCAAATGTTTCCTTTCATTTTGAGTCATAACCCATCAGGAAGTGAAGTTTCTGGAGGCTTTACTTCCACAGGCTTTACTTTATCCTCATCAAGCTAGATCACTTCTACTTTGAGAAGGCAGCTCTTTCTCGGTCTTATTTTGATTGTCTTCTGACCCCCGGGGCTGATTTTCTGGCACTTTCTCCAATAAGGGTCTCCTTCTTTTCATGAGCATTTCAGTATCTGACAATGTTTAGATTCTTTCCATAAGATTTTCAGAACTACACAGCTTGTTCGTCCATAGTTTGTTCTTAGTCTGGAAGCTTTGCTGAAACCTTTTACTGTGGGTGACGCTGTTGGTACTTAAAATGCTGATTATATGGCTTAGAATATCATAGCAACACACAAATCACCACAGTATAACAAGCCCACAGACCACTTGTACTGACATCCGTTACACAGTCATAGATAGTTCTTAAAATAGTGTGTAAGCTTTTGGACAGAAATTATTGTGTTCCAAATATGGCAAATTTTAATCGAATATATATAATGATGAATTTTTATAAATGATGCATTTGTTTTTCCTAAAATACAGGTTTTGTAGTTAGCATGTTTATGTGGAAGAAAAAGGCATGTGGAATAAGGGATATAATTGCTGATGTCAAATGAGCTTGGATGTAAACAGAGAATACCAGAAATATATTTAGTTGAGTTTTATTGAGGAGGCCAAAGTATTTGACTGTGTGGATCATAACAAACCATGGAAAGCTTGAGAAAAATGGGAATTCCAGAACATTTCACTGTGGTCCTTAAGAACCTGTACATGAGTCAAGAGGTAGTTTATTCAAGCAGAACTAGAGAATATTGCATAGTTTAAAGTCAGGAGAGGTGTATGTCAGGGTTATGTCATCTCACAATATTATTCAATCTGTATACCGAGCACATCATCAGAGGAGCTGCACTATATAAACAGAATGTGGCATCAGGATTTTAAGAAGGCTTACTAGAAAGCTGAGCTATGCAGATGACACAATCTGGCTTGCTGAAAGTAAACGTGAGGACTGAATATCAAA
>NW_022111369.1:69787429-69788427 GCF_000313985.2 Echinops telfairi | reverse complement strand
CAAATTGTATTGCAAAAATCTATTGCACAAGGCTTCTTTAACGTGTTGGAAAGCAAGTATGTTACGTTGAGATCTAAGGTGGGTCTGACCTTAGTATTTTAATTGCCTCATTTTCATGTGAAAGTGGGAGATTGACTAAAGACGACTGAAGAAGAATAAATACATTTGAATTATGGTGCTGGAGAAGAATACCGAAGTATCACAGACTGCCAAAAGAACAAAGCGATCTCTTTTAAAAGAAGTGCAACCAGAATGTTCCTTAGAGACAAGGATGACAAGACTTTGCCTCATGCATTTTGGACATGTCATCACAAGAGACCAGTCCCTGTAGAAGGGCATCATGCTTACTAACGCAGAGGGGAAGTGAAAAAGAGGAAGCCCTCAACAAGATAGATGCACACCGTGGCTACATCAATGAGCTAAAGCATGAGGATAATGGGGAGGATGGTTCAGGACCAAACAGTGTCTAACTCTGCTGTACATATTGCTGCTGTGAATCGGAAGCTACTTGATGGCACCTAACAATGACAAGGAGTCCTTGGGGATTTTATTCCAAAGAAGTCCCTTCAATAAACGTACCGTTTCCATTCACACCTCTGCTGACTCTTCTCTGAAGGTTGTCCCCTTCCTTAAATCTTCTGAGTGAGACAAGCATGGAGGAGTGGAAAGGCTCAAAACCTGAAACTTTCTCAGCAATGAGTAAATGGAAGAAAACATTAACAAAGAATCCATCTTGTTATTTCATAAAGGAATTTTTTCTTGATATATTTATTCATTAAGTATTTTTGAATATTTGCAATATATCAGGAATTACTTAAAGGAGCTTAACAAAGTAAGTTTCAAAAAATGATAACTTCCTTTTTCTTTCCTGTGAGTCAAATGGACATTAAACAGTTAAAAGTCTAACTACTTTTACAAAGAGTAAAGCAGTATGATGTTGGTGAAACAGGGTAATGAGGTTGAGAAGGATGCTCTACATTCAAGAGAGAGTTTCAAAG
>NW_022111369.1:69759428-69785304 GCF_000313985.2 Echinops telfairi | reverse complement strand
TTAGATAATTTATTATGAGCACACAGTCCAAAGCCTTGGCATAGGCAATGAAACACAACTAAAAAGAGTCTGTTATTTTCCCCCTTCAGCCAAGATCTATCTGTCATCAGCAATGATGTCCATTGTTCCATGACCTCCTCTGAATCTAGCTTGAACTTCTGGCAGCTACCTGTCAATGACCTGCTACAACTGTTGCTGGATGATCTTCAGCAAAGTTTTACTTGCATGTGATATTAATGATATTGCTCTATAATTTGAGCAATATGTTAGGATACCTTTCTTTGGAATTGGTACAAACATGACTCTCTTTCGGTCAGTTGGCCCAGTAGCTGTCTTCCAAACTTCCTGGTATAGGCGAGTCAATGCTTCCCGTGCTTTATTGGCTTTTCAAACATTTCCACTGGTATTCTGTCATCTCCTCTAGCCTTCTTTTTGGCGAATGCCCTGTGCTGTTCAGACTTCTTCCTTCAGCACTGTTTGTTCTACTTCATATGCTACCTGCTGAAATCATGGAGTGTCGACTAATTCTTTTCCGTACAGTCACTCGTGTATTCCTTTCTGTCTTCTTGTGATGCTTCCTGCATTGTTCAATAATTTATCCATAGAATATTTCAATATGGCAACTCAAGGCTTGAATTTTTCTTGAGTTTTTCCCATGTAAGATATGTCGAGCATGTTCTTCCTTTCTTGTTTTCTAACTCTAGTACTGTGCATATTTCATTATAATATTTTACTTTGTCATCTTCAACTGCCCTTTGAAATGTTCTGCTTAGTTATTTCGCTTCCTCATTCCTTCCGTATCCCATAGCTACTCTACATTTGCTCTACACTTGAGAGCAAGTTTCAGAGTCTCTTCTGACATTCATGCTGATCTTTCGTTCCTTTCCTTTTTAAAAAAAAAAAATTTAATTGGAGGCTCGTACAACTCTTATCACAATCCATACATCCATCCATGTGTCAAGCACTTTTGTACATTGGTTGCCATACTCATTCTCAAAACATTTGCTTTCTACTTGAGCCCTTGGTATCAGCTCCTCATTTTCTCCTCCCTCCTCCATGAACCCTTGATAATGTATAAATTATTATTATTTTGTCATATCTTGCACTGTCCGAGATCTCCCTTCACACACTTCTCCACTGTCCATCCCCCATGGAGGAGGTTATATGTAGATCCTTGTAATCAGGAATCCCCCTTTCTCCCTCACCTTCACTCCACCCTCCCAGTATCACCACTCTCACCACTGGTCCTGAGGGGTTCATCTGTCCTGGATTCCCTGCGTTTCCAGTTGCTCTCTTTGCCAGTGCACATTCTCCGGTCCAGCCGGATTTGTAAGATAGAATTGGGATCATTTTAGTTGGGGGAGGAAACATTCAAGAGCTAGAGGAACCTAGTATGTTTCATCATTGCTACACTGAACCCTGACTGGCTTGTCTCCTCCCCGTGGCCCTTCTGCAAGGGAATGTCCAATTGCCCACAGATGGGCCCTGGGTCCCAACTCTGCACTCCCCCTAATTCACAATCCTGTGAATTTTTTGGTCTTTGATGACTAATACCTGATCCCTTCGACTCCTCGTGATCTCACAGGCTGGTGTGCTTCCTCCATGTGGGCTTTGTTTTGCTTTCTTCGTGTATGATAATCTTGATGTCATCCCACAGCTCATCAGCGCATCAATTTTTGTGTTTGAGGGCTTCTTAAAATTCAGGTGTAATTTTGGCTCTTGTGAGCTTTTGAAATTTTTCTTCAGCTCAACCTCTACTTGCATATTAGCAATTAATTATCTGTTCCAGAGTTGGCCCTTAACCTCGTTTTAGCTACTGAAATCTACATGGAAACTTTGAAAATGGATTTTGGAGTTTCTTTGTCATCAGTAATCTTCTGCAAACAAGGGTCCCAAACTAAAGCGCTAATACAGCAGGGAAGTTAAATAAAGAATTATTAAAATTAGATAACATCACTATCTTACATTCCCTTTCCTTCTTAATAATATTTGTCAGTTTTATATATCTGTAACATTACTGTGCTCAACCCTCCGTTAATCTCACATTTTCTTATCAGATCTATGCTTATGTAAACTGGACTCAGGAAACACTGTTGGTTCCTCCTGGGTTTTCTGTGTCTTCTGGGAGCATTCTGGGATGGTTCTTCATTTCATCCATAGGCAGGTACTCTCTCTTCACAGTAATGGAAGAAGTTAAAGAAAGCATGTCTAACTGAATTCAGGGACTCTCCCAAGGTCAAATCTTTTTACACTCCACTAGCCAAACAAATTACTTGGCTGGACCAAAATCAAGGTGAGAAAATTATACTATATCCATAGAAGTGAGGGCAGATAATGAAGAGTTTTAAAGATTAATTTAATCTACCATTACATTTACAACTTTTTAAAAAGAACATAGAAAAGTTGAGATCCAAGACTCTTGGTATAGACTTTGGTTCAGAAATAGGCTAAGCCCAGTTTTAGTTTTACCAGTCATTTAGTTCTAAAGCCTTGGGGAAAAGGTCATCTCGATGACTGAGTAAGTTAATGTTAATTAATTAAAACTGTACATTAATATTTGGGGCTTACACATGCTTTGCTTAATCAATTGTGCATCCATATGCCACATGTAATCCATTCAAGCTTTCTTTAAAATGTTTTTTAAGAAATCCAAGAGATGACATGAGACACCATTCAGTACAACAGACACAAAATAAGGGCTAAATGAAAATTCCTTCCTTGCTTGCCTCTTCCTTCCTTATTATTCAAATGTAATTCAATCACACTGTATTCTTTCATCCGTTTCATTCTTTAATTTCTAACATTTCACATTATAAAACTCTTTTCAGATTTTAAAAGACAAACACCTGAATGCACTTGAATTGCACTGACAATTGTCTCCATTTTAGTGCCTAGGTAGTAAAATGATCTTAATTGAGTTTGTGAAGCCGTCAGTTTCCCCACATCTTATTATAAAATCAGCACCCTTTGGAGTTATCCAAGGTATGGGCAGGCTACACCAGTCTGCTGAATCTAGCATATGTCATAAACTTGTAACATTCACAAAGTATATGTGAAAAGAAAACTTTGCAAATTCCCATATGCGTAAATGTCACTATGGCATATAACTTCTCACATAGATCTGTTGATGTAATGATGCATTTAAATAACCCCTTCAGACCTCTAATGAGACTTTTTGCCTATCTGGTGACAAGCTGAGAACAACAAAACCGCACTGAGATTGATACACAGAGCAGTCGGGGCTCAGTCACAGCACGTTTTGTGCACCCGGGCACTGACTTCAGGACCACACAATTCAAATACCAGAGTTGGCACACTTAAAATTACCACAAAGTGAGAAGTGTGCATGTTTCCTGTGAGTCAGCAAGAGCACAAGTCCTAAACCTATGAACAGCAAGGGGCCACTCGTCCATGAGATGGAATTCAGAAATGTATTGATAGATGAGAGCTTTTGGGCAGATTCAGAAATGAAATCATCACAAAAGGTCTGCAGCTGCACTGCTGAGGCACCGCCATGTGGGCTTCGCCCTCTCCATGACCAGGTAAGATGTGCAACTGCTGAGGACAAACAGGAGGTAGTAACCTGAACAAGCTCTACCATACGAAATAAACATTCCCATACTTCCATTATGCAGTGAACACTATTAGCATGTAACCTTCCACTTGCAAGTACACACAGGAAGCCTGCCAATAGGACACATATGACTAAAATGATTAAATCAGCATTACAGAGCAGAGCCTTAAAAACACCTTCTAAACAATTTAATTACAAGTACACATTTACTGGAAGATAAATGTTGAAAGCTCTTATCACCAGCTATTTGCAAGATGAAATTTCAGACTCGCAGGAGAAAGACAATACTGAACATTCTTTATTACAAAAAAAAAGCAACAAAACACCTGTGTTGTTCTGTTACAAATGACTTTCCAAATTTACCGTTTAATATAAACACTAATTTCTATTAAGTAGCCATCATAATGATGATATAATGATATTTGGTAAACATGAATCATGTCATCATCACAATCTTTAAGGTACATTTCACTATTTCCCCCACTTTACAAGGGCAGAAGAGCAGAGGGAAAACAGAGGCAGAAAGTGCAGCAATGGTCAGATAACTCAAAAGAAGAGGTTTGGTGTCAGATCCCGACTTTTTTACCGAAACAGTTTTCAGCAGCAGTGAAGAATGTTTAAGGGCATGGACAGAAACTCAAATCTTACCTCTTTGGATTCCTTGTAATGTACTTTTAAACAAGTCATAGAACCTCTCTAAATATCAAATGACCTCTCTAATATTAAACCTTTCTCATCTATAAAATAAATAGGATTAACTATATTAGCTTCTACTAAGCTCATTGTTAGGCTTAGAGCATATTACCCTTAGGCCTGTGATAACTTGTGTGTTGCTCCTATGTGGAAAGCGATGCCACCAGTGCTTCAAACACCAGCAGGGTCACTAATAGGATATGTTTCAGAGGAGCATCCAGATTAAAAAATAAACAGGGAGTTTGCCTGTCGTTTGCCATACTGTGGTGGCTTGTGTGTTGCTGTGATGCTGGAAGCTCTGCCACTGGTATTTCAAGTACTAGCAGGGTCATCCTCAGTGAACAGGTTCAGCAGAGCTGCAGTTTAAGAACGGACAATGACGAAGGAAAAGGCTGTTCCTTTGAAGAAGAAGTCACTGCAAACCTTTTGCATAGAATCAAAGCATTGTCAGATACCAAAGGCCTAATTAGTGAAAGTAAAACACTCTCTGAGATCACGCTGAAGGAAGGCGCTCTGTGCTCTGAAGGCACTAGAAATGTGAATGAAGAGGACATATGTTCTCAAAGTAGAGTTGCCTATGTTGGTTTAAGGGAGTAAAGCCTATGGGAGTTGAGCTTTCGGTGTCATCATTTGCTGATGAGGCACAATTCAAGGTACAAAGAAACAGATGCAAAAGTTGACTTAAAAATCAAGCTTGAGGTATGCAAAGTACAGACCTAGAAAAATTGGAAGTTGTCTACAATGATATATAATGTATAAAGATCGATATCCTAGGCACTACTGAGTTCTGATGGACAGGTAATGGCCATGCTGACTAACAAAAAATATATTTTACTAAACCAAAGATGGCAATCAAGAGGAATGGCTTGCATCCATTTTCAGAAAGGACACTTAAAAATATATTCTGAAATATATTTCTGCCTATGATCCATTCACTTTCAAGGAAATCCAATCAATGTAACTATAATTCAAATGTATGCACCAACGACTAAAGTTATTAATAAAATTTTTAAAATTCTACAAATTGCCTCAGACTGAAATTGATCAAGTATGCAATAAAAATGCGATGACGACTATTGGCAATAGGAATGCAAAGATAAGAACAAAGAGGAAGTTACAGAAGTGGGAGCATTTGGGGTTGGTAATAGAAGTGAAGTTGGATATCACATGATAGAATTTTGCAAGACAAATAACTTGGCCATAGCAAATACCTTTCTTCAGCAACACAAATGGTGACTACACACACAGAGTGCTCCAGATAGAACAAAATCATGAAATTGACAACATCTGTGGGGAGAGATGATGGAGAAGTTGACTATCAGCTGGTAAAACTGGGCAAGCAGTTAACGATGGAACAGACCATCAATTGCTCACATGTAAGGTCGGGTTGAAGCTGAATAAATTGAAACAAGTCTACAAAAAAAATATGATCTTGAGTCTGTCCCATAGGAATTTCAAGAGAAAATTCTATACATTTTATGCATTGAACACAGGACAGAAGATCTGAAGAGCTGTGGAAGGACATCAAGAACAACATTCATTAAGAAAGCAAACAGTCATTAAAAAGACAAGAAGGAAATAAGAGCTCAAAGTGGATGTCAGAAGAAACACTGAAACATGTATCATGAAATCTTTGAAACATACGGTAACTACAGCAACTCGAAGAAATGATTAAGTCAAAGAGCTGATCAGAAAATTTCAGAATGCAGCTTGAGAAGTCCAAGCCAAATATTATAATAAAATGTTCACCAAGCTAGTGGAGAGGAAGCACTAAGAGTTGGAAGAAGGGGGAAAATGATGGTGGGGCAGGAAGAGGTAAAAGGAAACAGAGCCAAGCTCTAGGAAGCAAAGACAGAGATAGGGAGACTAACAGAGGTGTGCACTTATGTAAACACATTAATCCATAACAATAGAGGAATTGGCCTATGTGCACATATTTTTAAGGCCATACACTGGGGCTGAAGATAGGCTCATATCTTCCCTCAATACAAGAACGCTTTATTCTAACATATTGTCATTCTGTGATGCTCACACCACCACCACCACCCCCAATTTACAAGATCGCTGAAGACAAAATGGGTGCATAAAAAGATGTGGTGAAGACAGAGGGTGGTGTCTGGCTATTAAAAGATATAGCGTCTGAGGTTTTAAAGGCTTGAAGTTAAACAAACAATCATCCAACAATGAAGCAACAAGCCCATATGGAAGAAGCACACCAGCCAGTGTGATTGTGAGGTGTCATTGAGACTGGGCAATGGGCATCAGAAGATTCACAACAAACAGTAAACAAACAAAACATGCATTGGTGAGAAGGGTGTGGGGTGTTGGAGCGGAGACCCAAAGCTCATCTATGGACAATGGATCACACCCCCCCCCAGAGGGGGTCACACAGTGGGGATAAGTCAATCAGGGTGCAGTAGAGCACTAAAGGGTCACACAATATACCTCGAATCCCTTGAGGCCTCCTCACCCCCCACTATCATGACCCCAGCCAATCTAGACTAGACAGGAGCATGTACATAGGTATAGGCAAGAGATAAAATTCACAACACATGGAACTCAGGAACAGGAATAGGAATAGAGATACCAAAAGGGTAGGGGGGAGTGGTGGGGAGGGAGGGAGGTATCAATAGCAATGAATGTCACATCACCACACATCCTCATCCAGGGGGAAGAACAACAGAAACAAAAGGGGAAGAGAGATAGCAGTCAGTGTGAGATTTGAAAATAATTAACAATCTACAAGCTATCAAGGGGCCATGAGAGTTGGGGGCAGGGAGGGAGGGGAAAAAAGAGAAGCTGATCCCAAGGGTTCAATGGAAAGTAAATATCTAGAAAAGAACGATGGACTATATGTATGAATATGTCAGATACAATTGATGTATGGTTGTAAAAAGAGTTGTAAGAGCCCCCAATAATTTGATTTTTTTAATGTACAAATACCTAGAACTCGAAAACAAAAAAAGGAGAAAAAACTCAGCATACTGAAAAGAAGTGAAGAAAAAATTCAAACCTTGAGTTACAATCTTGAAAGATTCTTTGGGCAAAAGAATTTAAGGATGCAGGAAGCATTAAAAGAAGGTTCAAAGAATACACAGTGTCATTGTACAATAAATAACTAGTCAACATTCAAACATTTGGGGAAGTAGTGTATGAGCAAGACCCAAGGTACTGAAGGAAGAAGTTCAAACTGCACTTAACCAAAACAAGGTTCTTAGAATTGATGGAAAACCAATTGGAATATTTCAATAAGCTTGTGAAGCACTGTAAGTACTTAATTGTCTATGCCAGGATATTTGGAAAACAACTACTTGGCTAAACTAACTGGAAAATAAATCCATATTTGTACCCATTCCTAAGAAAGTGATGCAACACAATGTTTAAGCCATAGAACAACATCATTAATATCACACACAAGTAAAATTTTGCTGAAGATTATCCTACAATTGATAATCTTTCAGGGAACTGCCAGTGGTAAAGGCCACGTTAAATAGTGGACATAGAACAAAGACATCGGGGCTTATATCAGATACCAGAAAGATGTTTACAATTACTGTTCATGGAAGCAGTAGTCAAGTGAACAAAAGATGCATTGCATTGGGAAATCTGATGCACAGACCTATGTTTTGAGAATGATGAGGGCAACAAATATACAAATGTTCTTGACCCAATGAATGGATGGATGGATTGTGATAAGAGCTGTATGAGGCCCCAATAAAATAATTTAAAAAAAGAAAAGCAGGTATGTTACATTGGGGACTAAGGTGTGTCTGATTTAAGCCAGGGTAATTTCAATGGCCTCCTATGCATATAATAGATGACAATCTGTCAATGCTGCTCTGTTATTCAAAATGTCTTCAGGAATCGACAGCCTGTTCCTTTTTCCTAGTCATGCATAGGCTGGAACTTCCATAGAAACGTGTTTGTCAGGGGTGACCTTGATGGTATTTGAAATTCATGTGGCCTAGCTTCCAGCCAGTCTCATAGTAACTCCCAAGCCACTACAGTATGACAAACTGACTGACAAGTGGCAGATATTGCAAACTACATAGCGACAGGTCTGTTTTATATATATAGTTTTTGAAGACATCTTTGTTTCTTAAAGAAATAGTTCTAGAAATAGAAACTAAATTTTAGATAAACTCAAATATATAGCAAAAATGAATTCCAAACATATTGTGCCAGCTTAACTTTTCCAAGAAACATATGAGTGTCAAACAAATCAAACTCCTGTTGAGTATTTCCTTACATAGATTTGGCTTTATATATGGATTATGAAATCATCACAATCACTATTTAACAAAAGATATTTAAGCTTATTGCCCTGACTAATATATACTGTGTATGTATATATATATATATGTATATATGTGTGTATATATACAGTACTATACATAGTATGTGTATATAGATGTTTATGTATAAGTATAAGTGTGTGTGTGTGTATGTGTGTATATATATATATATACTGGCCAGAAATTCAATCATGTGATGTGGCATGAAAGCCTTCATTCCAAAGTTTGGTCAATTATTTATCATTTGAAATTTAAAATATTTAGATAATGAGACATTTTAAAATTAATATGTAGCCATGAGGTGATTAAAATTCCATACCAATAAAATAAACCAATGAAAAATGAAGCTTTTTCATTATAAGAGTCTATGAAGTACAAATGTGTAGATTATTGCAAATTAAAAATAATATTATGAATAATGGGAGTTACATGACAATTATTTGTGCATGTGAGATATATGTACATGGATTAAAGATATTCAAACAGCAAAGGGGGATTCGGACAAGTTCAAAATGGAAAATTGCGTGTGGCAAGATTGTTTTATTTTACTTTTTTTATTCCATCTATACTGAACAAACAAACATAAAAGGTATACTACATAGACCAGAAAAATCTCATAGCTTCAAGACTGGAATAAGACTCATTAATAGCCTACAATATGCAGATGGTACAATTGCTTTGGCCAAAAATTATGATGGCTTGAAGCACTTGCTAATGAAGGTTAACTACTCCAGATTTCAGTATGGAATGCATGAGACTATAAAGAAAACAAAAATTATCCTAACTAAAGCAATAGCCAGCATCATGAAAGAGAAAAATATGAACACTTTCATGGGTCTTATTCTACTTATATCAATGACTAATACCCATATAAACAACAATAAAGATATTGAACAGTGTGAGGTTGAGAAACTCGTTAAAATTTAAAAAAAAATCAGAGGTTATTTTGATGTTTAAGTTGTGAATAACCAAAGGCAAGCACACATTCAGAAGGGAATAATAATCACTGGTGACGAGAATGTCAACTTTAGAAACAAGGAAGAAGGATGAGTAGTTGATGGTAGAAATGAAGTTGGTGTCCCAACAACTTCATTGATAGAATTTTACATGGCCAATCACTGATTGCAAATACCATTTTTTTAGCAATGTAAATGGCAACTATACCTGTGCACTGCACCAAATGAAACATACAAAGTTCAAATTGAGTACAGATATGGAAGGATACAATGGAAAAGCTCAATATCATCAGCCAAAACAAGACCAGAACTTGGTGTTGAAAATTCAAGTTCTCATATGTAAGTTCAGGTTGAGCAGAAGAAAATTAAAATTAAAAGGGAAAATATACTTATGAAAAACCATCTGATTTTACAGATCATCAGAAGAATAATTCTAACACACTGAACATTATTGATGAAACCAGATAAGTTATGGGGTGACATCATGAGCATCAGGTACCAAGAAGTAAAAGCCCATTTAAAATATAATAAAGAGAGAAAACACCAAATTGTATGCCTGAAGAGACTCTGAAACTTAGTTTTGAATGACGAGTAGCCAAAATGAATGCAAGAAATGATGGCTTGAGGAACTGAATAGAAATTAAAAGGGCAGACCAAGAATACAAAATAAAATATTGTAATAAAATGTGCAGATACCTGGATTTAGAAAGCCTAAATGTACTGGGGGGAAATCAAGTCTTGAGATGTAATGTTGAAGGTTTCTATGGGCAAAATTTTGAACAATGCAGAAAGCATCAAAAGAAGATGGAATAAATAAATAAATATAAATATAGAGTCACTATACCAAAGAAAGAATTGGTCATCAGCCAATCATTTCAAAAAGAAGCACTTCATCAAGAACCTATAGCACTGAAGGAAGAAGAGCAAGCTGGGTTGTAGGAATTACTGAAAGCTAAGGCCTCAAGGATTGATGCCACCCCAATGGAAATGTTTCAACGAACAGGTGAAGGGCTAGAAGCACTCACTAGTCTATGACAAGAACTGACTGGATTAAGCCATATCTGTGCTGATTCAAAAGAAGGGTAACCCAACAGAATGTGAACATTATCAGACTATAGTGTTCAGATCAAGGAGCCCGGGTAGTATAGTGGATCATGTGTTGGGCTGCTAACTGTAAGTTGAGCAGTTCAAACTCACCAGCTGCTCCAAGGAAAAAAGATGAAGCTTGTTGTTGTTGTTAGGTGTCATCAAGTATGCTCCAACTACTAGCTACCCTATGCACACGAGAACAAATCACTGCCCAGTCCTGTACCAGCCTCACAATTGCTCCTATGCCTGGGCCCATTCTTGCAGCAACTTTGTCAATCCATCTCATCAAGGGCCTTCCTCTTTTTGGCTGCCCCTCCACTTTCCCAACTATGATGTCCTTCTCCATGAACTACTGGTCTTTCCTGACAACATGTCCAGAGAATTTAAGATGAAGTCTTGCCATCCTTGCCTCTAAGGAGCTGTACTGCTTCCAAGACAGATCGTTTTGCCCTTTTAGTGGTTGGTGGTTTT
This sequence comes from Echinops telfairi, assembly GCF_000313985.2. NCBI lineage: Eukaryota > Metazoa > Chordata > Mammalia > Afrosoricida > Tenrecidae > Echinops > Echinops telfairi. Next base: position 69,774,226 of record NW_022111369.1, on the reverse strand, counting down.
TCCAATGTTCTTCACCGTAAGGCATCTCATATTTTCATTTTAGGCATAAATGTTGTCTTATGAAGAAGGGGTTGGAGGCAGGCATAAATGTTGTTCTTATGAAGAAGGGGTCGGAGGCAGGTAGATGAATGTCCAAAGTATAAACAATGCAACGTTAACCTAAGCAGAAGGAATCAAACTGAATCAGAGGGCACAACCACAAAGTAAAACTTCAGTTAATTTTCTCAAGATTTGGTGATTAATTGGTTCTATGGAATAATGGAGAAATGGATGAGAAGATGGTGTTCAAATCATTTTTAGAATCTTCCATTCGGAAACAAAAATTAAATATAACAATAGAGCAGATTTAGAATTAAATCAAAACAAGGAAAACCAGGTAAGATCCGTGTCAGGAACTAAGAGAATTTAATGAAGAGGGGAATGATCACAATGCCAAATGGCAAAGAAATGTCACATAAAATAAGGACTAGCATGTGTTTACGAGATTTGGCAATCAGAGCCTTGGTGGCCTGGGCAACAGCTGTTTCCGTGAAGTAGTTGGAGACAGATGGCAGAGAGCAGCTGGTGGAAGCAGGGAAAATGGGAAACAAGGGGAATAAATCAACAGCCCAGAGGCTTTTTCCTTACACCTTGTTAGCAATTTCTTGCAAAAGTTATTCATATTGGGAAAATATTAGTGAATTCAAGATTCAGTTAGTCATTCAAGGGTCATTTAGTTAAGATCAGAGGCAAAATATGCATCACATACTCAGAATCTTTCACTAGATGGAGTGCATAATATTTTTGTGTGAGTCATTGTTGCTAGACTATAAATTCCAAAACAATAAAAATTGGGCCTGTCTTGTTTTCCATTGTGCCAAGTTCTGGCAATCAATAAATGTTAGTAAATACCAACTTTCTCATCTATATTTATTTTGTTCCCTCATGATACTAGAAAAATTGTATTCATTTTCCAAGATTCAGCTGAAGTGGTACCTCCTGTCTGAAGTCTTTCTCAATACCCTCTCTTTTCTATATCCTTTGTGACACTTTTCTGGAATGTGCTATATATGTGTACATAATGTCTTATTTTTATAATTCTGGTTATATGTGTGACTTTTTCACTAGTGTACCACCCATCCACCACCAAAATAGTAGAAAGTCTATAGGTAACATACAGACTTTATTTTGGAGATGTGTTTGCTGATGATGCATCTGTTTTCCCAAATGTGACATGGGGCCAGAAGTAAATCGAATTGGTAGTTAGGAATTAAAGATAAATATAAATAGAGAGAGAGCATTTGTAGACAGAGACCTTTGAGAATATGCTAGAACCCGCAGAGATAAGCAAACCCAAATCTTCTTCTTATCAGAACCTGTGCTGGTTTCAGTATCATAGATTGCCTGCAAAAGATAGGGCACTTGTCTTCATAGACATGCAGGCAACCCTACTGAGGTTGTGGTGATGCTAAATGAGAAGCTCCAACAAGGCCAGGAACTGAGCAGCAAGTTCGCATCATGTATAAAGTCTGCGTTTATCTGGCACTAAATCAATCTTTAAGAATAAATATGCTTGCTGCTTCTCTTCCACCTTTCAAATCTCACACAGAATTCATTTGTATTCAACCTTAACCCAGGACCATGGTGAGAGCAGAATTCTGAAAAAGTAGCCTCAGATTATCGAAGTGTTCACAATATAGAACCACATACAGTTCACCCTTTATAAGTTTAACATCATACACATTGTTTAAGCCATACTACTGTACAATGAGAAGCAATATCAGAACTATACCTTTATCTAATATGATAGTAACAATTATCCTTTACAACCAAAATATGCTAATAATGTCCACTCCCCGCAAAAACAGTCACTCTATTCATCTTCCTGCTGTGTTTGCCTTTATTTACAAATCAAATCAATTTCCTCTCTGAGTCCAAAGTTAAGGGAAGAGAAACTAATATTTTACTAATTTATAATTAGAAGTAAGAGTGAAAAATGTAATTCCATTTTCCAAAATTTGAATCTGACATCTATTAGTTCTGTTTATGGAAGACCACCACCACCATATACCAATGAATAGTTTAGAACAGTCTGGTTCCCAATATTCTTGCAAGTTGTTGTCAAAACTGAAACTAAAAATGAGTCTTCAAATGCCATTCCACAAATCTATCAAATCATGTGCTTCAAAGCAATGGTGAATGAATATGTTTAGAGCAGTGATTTTATAATCCCTAACTCACTGACACATTACACTTGCTATAAAATTAGTCCTTTAATAGAAAAAATGATATGGAGAATATCATGATGATTATTACTGCCCAATTGATGATTTGCAATTCAATTGGTTCATTAGCTGGAGATGTTTTGTTATTAGTGCCATGCGGTAGCATGGCAGTCCTATGCACAGCATAATGAAAAATTGTGTGGTCCTCTGTAATCCTCACAGTTGTCCCCATGCCTGTGCCCACTGTTGCAGCCACTGTGCCAATCGTTCTTGTTGAGGATCTTCTGCTATTTTGTTGCCCCTCCATCTTACCAAACATAATGTCCCCTGGCTGCATGGTCCAAAGTACATAAGTCCAATCCATCCTTGCTTCTAATTAGTACTCTGGCTGTACTTCTTCCAAGACAGATCATTTGTCCTCAATGGTCCAGGACATTTTCAATGTTCCTCACCAGCTCCATAATTAAAATTCACCAGTTATTCTTCAGTCTTTATTATCCAATGTCCAACCTTCACATACATATGAGGCTATGGAAATACCATGGCTTGGATCAGGCACACCTAAATCCTAAAAGTGACATCTTTGTTTTTCAATACTTTAATAGGTCTTGTTTAGAAGATTTACCTACTGCACCTTATTGTTTGATTGCCTGAATGCTGTTTCTAAAGCTTTGACTGTGGATCCAAGAAAGACAAATCCTTAACACGGTCAATCTTTTCCCACTTATCATGTTACCTATCAGTCCACCTGTGAGTATTTTAGAGTTCTTAACATTGAGTTGTAATCCCTACTGAAGGCTATAATCCTTGGTCTTCATCAACAGGTGCTTCAAGTCCTCCTTGCTCGAAGCAAGTAGGGTTGTGTCATTTGCATATGATAGATTGTTAATGCCTTCCTCCAATCATGATGCCACATTCCTCTTCACATAATCATTTTCAAATCTTCATATCATCAACTTCTCTGATGATTTGCTCAACATAAGATTAAAAAAACATGGTGAAAATATAAAACCATGATGCCCACCATTCCTGATTTTAAAGCAGGTGGTATTCCCCAGTTTTGTTCGTGTAACTGCCTTTTGATCCATGTGTAAGTTCCTCAACAACACAATGAAGTGTTCTGTAATTCTCATTCTTCTCAAGATTTTCCATATTTTGTTATGGTGCACATAGTCAAATGTCTTGGAATAAAACACAATTTGTATGCAATTTGTCATACTGTGATGGATTGTGTGTTACTGAGATGCTAAAAGTTATGTCACTGGTATAGCAAATGCCAGAAGGATCACCCATATTGAGAAGATTCCAACTGAGCTTCCAGATTAAGAACAGACAAGGAAGGGGAACGGGGTTTCCCACTAAGGAGGAAGGGGCAGCTGAAAACCTTATGCGCAGCTGTGAAGCATTGTCAGATACAGAGGACCTGATGCATAGATGCAGAACATTGTTGGAGATAGTGCTGGAGGACAGGCCCTTTGGGTTGGTAGGCAATTCAATTTTGACTGATAAGGATCTGCTTTTCGCTGAGTGGAGTTATCCCTGGTGATGTGAGTTGGGTAAAGTCTACAGAAGTGGAGTCTACAAAATCTTCACTTGCTTCATTTTTAGGAGCATGGCCCAAGGAAGACAAAAACAGCTGCAAAAATTTGCTAATGAACTTGGAATGTGAATGTTTTCATAAAAGCAGTTTCGCTCAAACCTCATTTTTTATGATGGTCAATTTAACAGAACAACATGATGCTGCAAACTTTTGTTTCCTGCTTGGAAACAATGCTGCAGAAACTGTTGTAATATTGATCACAGCTTACCAGGACAGTGCTATGGCAAAAATCTCAAGTGTACAAGTGGATTTCTTGTTTCAAACAAGATGAAATGTTGACTGATGACAAACCTTGTTCTGGAAGTCCGTCAACTTCCCAAACAGATGAAAATGTCGACTCATAGTGTGTTTGGAGTTTGGTCCGCTAGGTCAGACTGTTAATCAAGCTTTCTGCTTAGAGGCTCTGAAAAGAAACAGAATGAAGAAGAAGTGTAACAGCGTGTGACAAAAAAGGCCTGATTTATGACATACGGGGGTGATCCTTCTGGCATTTGCTATACCAGTGACATAACTTGCTCACACAGCCATCTCAGTGCACCAGTTTGGGGCATAAAACAGCATGCATCTCTTGCCCCACACACCTTACTCACCTGACCTCTCCCTGTGTGACTTCTTTTTGATTCACAAATGCAGAGGTACATGAAAGGACAGTGATTTGAAGACTTAGATGAGGTGAAGAAAAAAACAAGGGAGCTGCTGTCAGCCATCCAAACAGATGAGTCTGAAAAATGTTTCCAAGAATGGAATCGCAGATTTGACAAATGTATTAAGTGTAATGGAGAGTACTTTGAAGATGATAAGGCTGTTTTATTAAAAAAAATCAAATACATAGCTTTGAAGACATTCCGGGGGTTGTGTGGATACGCTTTTTTATATCAAGCTGCAAGAACTGAAGAAAAGCTACAAGCCTAAAGTTGTAATATTAGAAGATTCTATGGGAAGACTGCAACACTTGTTCATCCCTGCGTCATACTATAGAGGATTTTGTATTGCTGTGATGCTAAACCCCAGCAGGATGACCCAGTCTGAACAGTTTCCAGCAGATAGTCTAGACCAGCAGTTCTCAACCTGTGGGTCACGACCTCTTTGGGGGTGGAACGACCCTTTCACAGGGGTTGCCCAATTCATAACAGTAGCAAAATTACCATGATGAAGTAGCAATGAAAATAATTTTATGGTTTGGGGGGTCACCACAATATGATGAACTGTATTAAAGGGTCGTAACATTAGAAAGGTTGAGAAACACTGTTCTAGACCAAGAATAACCTATGAAGAAAAAATAGGCTATACACTTCAGAAGAATTAGCCATAGATAACCCTAAATGTTTAGATGGCATCTAAAATTGTCAGTTGCTAAAATTTAGTGAGCAAAGTAGAACACTGTGAGGGATAGTTCCTAAAGATGAATCCCACAGGCTGAAAGACATTTACAATATGAATGACATGGATGAAATCAAGTCTAACAGAGTAAAGCCTAATGGACCTTCATTTGCTGACAGGGCACAACTCAAAATGAGAAGCTACAAATGAAAACATAAATTAATAATTGGAACTAGTGTTGTACAAACTATGAATACAGGAAAATTGGAAGTCCTTAAAAATAAATTAGAACACATAAAGAACAATATTCTAGATATTAACGAGTGGAAACAGACTGACATTGGCCATTTTGAATAATAAAATCATATCATGCCCTGGCCCCAGCGTCCATCATTTGTCTTCCCTTGGGACCTCCTTGCTCTGCTTCCCTGCCGCTCCATTGCACGTACCCAGTGTTTTGCCTCAGTGTGGTGGGGTCAGCTCAGTTGTCCATTTCACACTGTGTCTCCGGTGCTGTCCCGTGCAGGGCCGTGTGTCAGCGCAGGATTCCGGGAACCCAAGAGGCAAGAGAATTTTGGGAATGATGAGGGCAACAAATGTATAGATGTGCTTTACACGATTGATCTATGTATTGTGATAAATTGTATGAGCCCCAATAAATTGATTAATTAAAAAAAATAAAATAAAAAAAAAAATAAAATCATATCATTTGTTATGCCTGAAATGAGATAATCAAGAGAAATAGCCTTGCATCCATTGTCAAATAAAGCATTTCAAGATCTATCTAGAAGGAAAATTTGTCTCTAATAAGATAATATCTATCCATATACAAAGAAATTTGACAACACAGTCTCTATTCAAATGGATGCAACAACTATTGAAGCTAGTATGGAAGAAAAAAATTTAATTTTAACTAGTTTTCAACCTGAAATTAATCAAATTTGTAATCAAGATGCAGTGATAATTATTGGTGATCAGGATGCAAAAGTTGAAAACAAAGAGAAAGGAACACTAGTTGGGAATATTGACTTGGTGAAATAAGCAAAACTGGAAATCACATGATAGAATTTCACAACTAAGTTGTTCCTAGCAAATACCTTTTTTCAACAACACAAAGAGTGACCACACTCAAGGACTTTTTCTAATGAAACACATAAAAATAAAATTTACTATCTTTGAAAAGAGACTATGGAGAAGCTCAATCAATTACAGCAGCTAGAACAGAACTGGGGGCAGGGGTGATGATGACTCTGGAACAGACCAGAAATTGCTCATATTTAAGTTCACGTTGAAATTGATGTGCATAGACCTAGACTTAGAACCCAAATGGAAATAACACATTGTACATCTTAACACTGAAAGAACTAAAGAAAAAATCCAGGCCTTGAGATGCAATATTGAAGAATTCTATGGGAAAATATTGAATGATGCAAGAAGCATCAAAAGAAAATGAAGAATGAAGAGACATTTTACCAAAAAGAACTAGTTGACAATCAACTCTTTGAAGAAGTTATATATGAGCAAGAACCAATGGTGCCAAAGGAAGAAGTCCAAGCTGAACTAAAGACAGTATACCAAAATAAAGAAGGAATTCATGAAATACTAAATGAAATGTTTCAGAAAGCTGATGAAGCAGCAGAAGCACTCAGGAATCTATGCCAAATTTGAAAACTAGCTACCTGAACAACTAACAAGAAGATGGCCATATTTATACCCATTCCAAAGAAAGGTGACCCAACAGAATGCAGATATTATCAAGTAATACCAAATATCACATTCAAATAAAACTTTTCTGAAGATCCTTGAATAATAGTTATTGGAGTGCATCAACAGGGGCCTGCCAGAAATTCAAACTACATTAAGAGGAGGACATGGCAAGAGGCATATCATTGCTGATGTCAGATGGATCTTTTCCAAAAGAAGAAAATACTAGAAAAATATTTACTTGTGTTTAATAGACTATGTAAAGGCATAAAACTGTGTGGACCATGACAAAATAAGGGTAACATGGAGAAGAATGAGAAATCCAGAATACTTCATTGTGCTCATGTGGAATCTGTATATGGACCAAGGGGCAGCTGTTTGACCAGAACAAGGGAATGGTGCCTGGTGTAAAATCAGGAAAATGTGTATTTGGTTTGCACCCTTTCACCGTACTCATTCGATGTATATGCTGCTCAAATAATCTGAGAAGCTGGGCTCTATGAAGACGGGGGAGAGATTAGGTTTGGAGGAGGGCTTATTAAAACCCTGTGATATGTAGATAACACAACCTTGCTTGCTGAAAGAGGAAAACCGAAGATCTTACTTATGAAGATCAAGGGTTGCAGCTCTCAGTATGCATTGCAATCCATTGTAAAAAAAATTCTCACAAATGAGCCAATAACAGCATCATGATAAAATGAGCAGAGACTGAAGTTAAGAATTTCATTTTGTTTGGATCCATAGTCAGTGTTCATGAAGTGGCAGTCAAGAGATCAAAGGAAACATTACATTGGGGGAATGTGCTAGACAAAACCTCTTTAGGTGTGGAAGAATAACCCCAAACTTAGTCACTTTGAGGACTAAGTTGTGCCTGATCCAAGTCATTATGTTTTCAATTGTCCCCTATGCATGTAAAAGTCAGAAAATGAACACGAACAATGGAAGCGGGATCAATGCCTTTGAATTGCAGTGCTAGTGAACAATATTGAAAATACAGTGAACTGCCAGAAGGACAAACCCCTGTCTTGGATGAAGAACTAGCCGAGGATTCCTTAGTGGCAAAGATAAGAAGACTTCATCTTATGTACTTTTGACATATTGTCATGTGATACCCATGCCTGGGAAAGGCCATAATGCTTGGTGAAGAAGGTTAGCAAAAAAAAAAAAAAAAGCACGACCCTCCGAGAGATGGGCACAGCAGTGATCGCAACCATCAGTCATTTAGAATATTCCACAGGAGTGAACACGGTTTCATTAGGATGTATATAGGTTCACTATGAGTTGGAACTGATTCAATGGCTTTTAATAAGCAGCAGCAGGAGTTAGAATTGTCTTGATTTTTGTTACTTTCTTACTTAGTTCTGGTACCTTATTATTAAGATCCAATACTCCTGAAGTGGCCTGTCTGGAGAACTGTATTCCATATGAGTATATGGAATACAAATGACTTCACACAGGTATATCAGAAGGGCATATCAGCATGCATCTCTCCAATAGTACTCTGTCGCCTATATTCTAATTGTGCTCCTTTTATGCTTCTAACTACCTAATTTATCTAAAAGATACAGACTACAAATAATCTAAATTCATTCTTCTGGCAATGACTCTTTCCAGGTTGGAGTTTTTCTCAGTGAGAAAGTTACTATTCACTTTCTTCTTCAAACGACAGCAGATTGGAGTTGTAGTGCTGGGCAGCTATGAATGTCCACTTCTGATAGTGTCAGTGTATTGTTGTACATATAGCTATCTGTAAATCAGACTCAAATTTTCTCAAACACCTTTAAGGTATAAACCATAGCACCAAACACCATACCTTTCAAATGGAAATCATCCAGCAAATAACGTTGAATGACAACATAAATGCTTTAGTAATAATTTTGTTTGTCTCTTGGACAGGAAAAACTGAGCAGGGAGGGGACAAGAGTGAGAGGGGAAATATCTCCTACTTTAAAGTATTTGGATTTTTATCTATTTTTAATATAATGCTTATTTTAAAAGACTACAATTTGGTGGGGGAATAAGCTGAACTAGAAAAAGTATGATCCTACTCTTTGAATTAAATTTTAATGTACTTTATTTGTGCTTAAAAATATTCTTATTCATTTTTTACATTCAATATTGATAAAGGAGGAGCTAATTTATTTTTTGTTTTGTGAGAAAATTTGCACAACTTTAAGGTGAGCCATGCTTTCATGACCTTTTGAAAAAGTGTCACTATGCATGCATGTTCCAAGAGTGCCAGTGATTTTGAAATGTTACTTAAATCTGTACTATCATTCTTAATCAGACAAACTTCTCCCAACTTCTTTCACTCAACAATTAGTTGTTTCCTATAAACCTAAACAAGGCTTCACAAAAGAGCCATATTTGAGGAGCTTGAAAAAGTAGCTCCCTATCTTACTGCTGAAGAAAGTTTTAGAAATTGTCTTAAATTCTCACACAGACTGCAGGGGTGGGCCTTACCTCCACTCGTGTCATCTTGTATTTCAGATTGTTCTGCTGCAGTGAGTCTACATAGAGTCCAAGGTTAATTTAGAGAATCCCATTTGTTTCCTTGAACTCACATTTTTGTTAGTATTTGATTTAGAATCACCAAACCTATGTTACTTAACTTTCACCAAGTTACTTTTGGAGTAGGTAAACAGAAGCTAGAATGATCAATCAGTGGACTGAGAAGTAGATATTCGACTGAATTTCAAAATTATGGTCACATTTTTGTTATAATCTTGACTTAATACTAGCATTTGATGTTTGATCACTTCCTTCTTGAAAGCATGGTGTTTTCTCATTGTTTCTTATTCCTCTGATTGCTTAGCTCTCCTTGCTGGAGTTCATCTCTAGAAGCTCTAACTGTTGAAGTGTGTTGGAGTCTTCAAGCCTTGGTTTTCTTCTCCGTTTACTCATAATCCTTGGCCGTGACCCCGAGGGTTACTGCTGTTGTTAGGTGCCGCTGAGTCAGTTTGGACTCACGGAAACCTAATGTCCAACAAAAGGAAACATCTCCCTTCCTGTGCCATCCTCACAATTATTCTCATGGTTGAGTCCATTGTTGCGGTCACTGTGTCCATCTGTCTCAGGATTCCATCTCTTTCACAGTCCCTCCACTTTTCCCAAATGATCACCTTCTCTAGGGATGGCTCTCTTTTGCAAACATGCCCAAAATAGGCTGTCCTTCCAAGACAGACCTGTCTGTTCTTCTGGAAGTCCATGGTGCTTGTAACATTCTTGCCCAACATCAGAGCCCAAACGCATCAATTTTTCTTCAGTCTTCCTTACTTGCTGTCCCACTTTCACGTACATATGAGGCAATTGAATAGCTTGAGTCAGGCACACCTAAATCCTCCAAATAACATCCTCACTTTCAACTCTTTAAAGAGTTCTTGTGCTGTAGGTTTACCCAATTTAATGTTTTATTTGTTCTCTTGATTGTTGCTTTCATGAATATTGAATATGGGTCAAAGCAAAACAAAGTCCTTGACAATTTCAATCTTTTCTCCATTTATTATGATGTTACTCATTGGTCCAGTTGTGAGGATTTGGGTCTGTTTTACAATGAGTTTTGTTTATCCTTATTGAAGGCAGCAATCCTTTATGTTCATCCACAAATGCTTCATTTCCTGCGCACTTTCATGAAGAAAGGGTATGTCATCTATATATGACAGCTTGTTAATAAAGCTCTTCCAATCCCAATGCCACATTTTAAATCATATATCTAAGCTTCACTGATGATTTGCTCACTAGAAAGTTTAAATAAGTTTGTATGGTAAGATAATACGACCTTCTCATACATCTTTCCTGATTTTAAAACATGGCGTCTTCCCTTGTTCCCATATGTTTTCCAAAAACAGCTCGGTAAACCACATGGACATATCCGTTGTTCTATTCACATAACTGCCCCTTGATCCATGTAAAATTTTCATATGAACACAATGTAGTGTTCTGGAATTCCCATTCTTCTCAAGGCTATTCAAAGTTTATTATGACCCATATGTCGAATGCCTTTGCATAGTCAATCAAACACAAGTAAACATCTTTCTGGTTTTCTCTACTTTCAGTCAATATCCAGAGACTTGGAACTGGAGGAGTCACATTGAGACCCACGCCAGCGCTGAGATGCTTCCACCACTACTTGATCCACAACAGTTTCCACCTACTAGCCTATGATCTTCTGGCATTCAGCATCATTGCATGACTATGTGAGTCTAAAGAGGAATTTATGGACATATGTCAATTTATTGGCATATGGAGTAATATCGGACTTATGAACTTGATGTGGACTGGGCTGTGATGTTTTCTTAATGTACAATTGCTCTTTGATATAAATTTCTCTCTTACGCATTTGAGAGACTCTGGATTTGTTTCTCTAGTGTACCCAGACTAACGCAATGTTGAACACAGCTTACAAGGATAGTGCTATAGGAAAAACTCAAGTGTATAAGTGGTTTTCCTGTTTCAAAAAAGGTGACATGTTGGTTGATGGCAAACCTCATTCTGGATCCATCAACTTCCCAAACAGATGCAAATATCAACTCGTAGTGCATTTGGAATTCATTCCACCAGGTTAGACTGTTAATAAAGCTTTCTATTTAGAGGTTCTGTAAAGATATTGTAAGAGTGTGCAGCAAAATAGCCCTGCTTTGTGGCAGATGGGGGACTGGTTCTGCCATCATGACAACGCACCTGCTCATACATACATCTCAGTGTGCCAGTTTTTGGCAAAAAACCCAGCATGTCTCTCTTGCCCCACATACCTTACTCACCTGACCTCACTCCTTGCAGTTTTATATTGTTTCCTTGAATACTTGTGGAGATGAATGGACAGCAATTTGATGACATGGAAGAGGTGAAGAAGAAAACAAGGGAGCTGCCATCCAAAGAGATGAGTTTGAAAAATGTTTCCAAAAATGGAATCGCAGATTTGAAAAGTGTATTAAGTGTAATGGAGGATACTTTGAAGGTTATAAGGTTGTTTTGTTAAAAAAAACAAAACAACCAAAAACTTTAAATACATAGCTTTGAAGGGAAAAAAATGTCAGGTTTTTTTGGGGGGTGCTCCTTGTATTATGTTAGGTAAAGTGGAAGATCAACAAAAATAATGCTCCACAGTGAAGCAGAAGTCGTAAGTATGGAACAGTATTAGTTAACTTCTATACATGAAGTTACTATGGGCTGGAAACAACTACATGACGACTGAAACAACAGATACAAATGAATGACCAAATGTCTTCAACACACACTTATTCATCTTACATTTTAGTGCCCCTGCTAGTTCCTGGCTAATGGAGGAGTCTTTTGGATTAAGAGAGATGCTCCAAACAAACCCTGCCCTGATTATTGACTGTCCTTGATCCCTAAAGGACAGAGTCAGCTGAATTGTATCCCACGTCCCTTTACCAAAGTTCCCATCCTGCAAATCAGTAAACATATCAAATTAATAAACAGTAATCTTAATACCTTTAATTGAAACAATATTTATTATCCTGTAAGTATTCTTTAGGCGCTTCGATAGAAAGGACAAAAGCCTTATTTCTAATTTTCAACCTTCAGTAAAAAAGCTTAAACTTTACAGAAGCCTCCAGTGGTCCAAGTCCAGGTCTTCTTCAATTTATAAGCCCAAGAGAAAGCATACGATGAAAGCGAATAGGATAAAAGAAGATAATCAAAGAAGTGAACCTGAACAACAACAACAAAAAGGTGGCTTCCAGCACTCCAGTGAACAATAAGAGACCCTCCTTCCTAATAAGGGCACGCTTGGCTGGAAGCATTCATCAAGAATGTCGTAGGTGCGTGACCTTGGAAAGAGAAGGTTAAGTTCAACAACTATAGAAAACAGTTATTTTCTTCCAACCCCAGTCTATAAAATTTAAACTTTTCTCACTGTCTTGCAATACTTAGTGGTGAAATGGCATCATATGCTCTAAACTGCAAGGTTACCATCATAAAAATAGGAAAGGAAACAATAATAAATAAATAAGAGGGACACCACACCACATATGAACCATTGTCACACACTAGGTATAGATTAGCAATGCACTCAGCTTCTTTACAAAGGTGTGAATTACACAACAGCTTTCCATTACATTGAAACCACATTGGCCTCACACAGAACATCTGGTAACTTTCAGTAGCAAATTCCCAAAGGATTTCACACTTATTAAATTCTTATTAAAATTAATAGCAGCCCTGTAAGGCATTGCAGTATTAGAAGTCCTTTATTAGGAAAATATCATCTTCGAAGATAATGAAATTGTTTTCCACTGTAGGGAAATCAAGACCAAATAGTATGTCCAGAAAAAAAGTTCAATTTATTCCTAAAGAATGTTAATCCTTTGCATATTACATTCAGATATTTATAAGTTATTCTAAATGTAATGTTGTAAGATAAAGATGCCTATATGACTACAATCAATATTTCCACAATTCCATAATTCCTGTTTGTCTCTTTCATGTTATATACCTTCTCTTTCGCATTTTATTTGTTTAAATGATTGTAATATTTAACCATTGTGTCATGTATAAGTCTAATAATTGTCACTTCCAGTAACCTAAATGTACTTTTGAGACAGGCCAACCATGCTCTAATTATCTCATTTTAAAATGGTTTCTTATTTATCATTATTTCGCAATAATATTTCTTGTATCCCCATTTCAAGTCTGATACCTATACCACGGCTGCCCTTCACTGTGTCCCTCCGTGTATGTGTCTGTGTGTGTGTGTCTCTCCTTTGGTTTCTGTGAGAACTTCTTTGAAGTGTGCGTGCTTGTTCTTCATCTGTAGCTTGTTGTTTATGGCTACTGCGCTTATATCTCTTTACGGATGTGTGTGCATGCCTTATTCTCCCCTTTTTAATTTTGTTTTGTTTTGTTTTTCTTCATTCTCCATATTTTTAATTGAGATAAGTCATATAGCATAAAATTGAACATTTTGTTTATTTTAAAATATGCAATTCAATGTCAATTTTAAATCTGCAAGCTCAATTCATAATATTGTGCAATCATTATCAATATCTAACTTAAAAATACTTTCATCACTATCTTTAAAATATTTGTTTTTAAAGCTCATACATATTCAGCCGTCCCTCTCCACACTCCCCCCACCCAAGCCGCTTTCTGACTCTCTGACTCGTAGGAACCCTACGTTCAACTGGGTAAAGCACCAGTCAGTTATGCGCCGTCCTCACAACTCTTCCTATATTGGAGTCCATTGTTGTAACAATCGACATTGTTGAAATGTCAATCCATCTTGTGGAGGGCCTTCCTCTATTTCACTGCCTCTCTATGTTACCAAGCATGATGTCCTTCTCTAGGGACTGGTCTCACCTGAGGACATGTTCAAAGTCCATGAAACAAAGTCTTGCCATCCTTGCCCCTAAGGGGCATGCTGGCTGTCCTTCTCCCAGGACGAATTGACTTATTCTTTTGACAGTTCATTGTAGTTTAATATTCTTCACCAGCACTATATTCAAAAACATCAATTATTTTTCGTCTTCCTGATCCTATGTCTAATTTTCCCACACATATGCTGAATTGGAAAATATCATGGCTTGGGTCAGGCACACCTTAGTCCCCAAATAACCTCTTTGCTTTACAACACAGGAACGCTGTCTTCGGCAGTAGATGTGCCCAATGCAATGCACCCTTTCATCTCTTCATGGCAGCTTCCATGAGCGATGATGATGGATTCAAGAAAGACAAAATCCTTCAAACTTGAATCTTTTTTCCATTTGTCATGATGTGGCCTATTGGTCCAGTTTTGAGGATTTGGGTCTTTTTTGACACTGAGTTGTAATGCTCACTGCAGGCTATGATCCTTGACCTTCACCCCAAAGTTCTCACTTTCTCCAAGCAAGTTATGTCATTTGCATATTGTAACCTTCTGTATTAGTCTAGGTACTTTGGAGAAACAAATCCACAGCAACTCATGTATAAGAGAGAGTTTTATGCAAAGAAAATGTGCATCACGAAAACAT
>NW_022111369.1:69745830-69755072 GCF_000313985.2 Echinops telfairi | reverse complement strand
TTTTTTTTTTTTAACAATATATTCCTAGGATCTGTTCACACTTGATCCGTGTACACATTCCATATGAGCAGAATGAAGTGTTCTGGAATTCTCATTCTTCTCAAGTCAATTCATAGTTTGCTATGATATGGTCAAATGCCTTTAAACAGTTATCAATTAAACACAAATAAACATCTTTCTGGTATTATGTGCTTTCTGTCAAGATCTATATGACATCAGGAGGGATATCTCTTGTTCCGTCTTCCGAATCCAGTCTGGTACTCTGGCAGCGTTCTGGCAATGCACTACTGCACTACTGGCGATTGTTGTATGATCATCAGCAAAAGTTTGCTCACGTGTAATATTATTGATATGATCCTATGATGTAATCATTTTGTTGGGTCACCTTGCTTAAGAATTGGTACAAAAATGGACCTCTTCCAGTCTGTTGGCCAAGTAGCTATCTTTCCAATTTCCTGACATAGACAAGTGAGTTCTTCATTAGCTTGTTGAAACATTTCCATTGATACTCAATCAATTCCGAAAGCTTTGTTTTGGGCTTCTATTTGCAGTGCAGCTTGCGCTAACTTCTTCCTTCAGTACCTTTGGTTCTTATTCATATGCTACCTGCTGAAATGGTGGAATGTGCAGTAGTTCTTTTTTTTGGTACAATTACTTTGTGTATTCTTTCCATCTTCTTTTGATGTTTCCTGCATTATTCAATATTTTGCTTATAGAATCTTTCAAGATTGTAACTTGAGACATGAATTTTTCTTTAGTTCATTCATTTTAAGATATGCTGAGCTTGTTCTCTAGTTTCTGTTTTCTAACAGTAAGTCTTTTATATTTCATCATAATCTTTTACTTTGTATTCTTGTGCTGTCCTTTGAAATTTTCTATTCAGTGCTTTCACGTCATTATTTATTTTATTTCCCATAGCTGTGTGTGCTTCCATGACTTGTCTGTCAGTTTATCCTACTGTGGTGGATTATGTGTTGCTGTAATGATGTAAGCTATGTTCCTGGTATTTCAGGGGCCAGCAGTGTCACCCAAAGTGATCAGGTTTCAGGGGAGCTTCCAGACTAAGAACAGACTATGAAGAAGAAATATGCTATCCACTGTGGAGGAGAAGCCACAGAAAACCTTACACATAGAATGGAACCATGGTCAGATACTAAGGCCAAATGGATGCAAGCAGAATTTTATGGACCATAATGCCGAAGGATGGGCCCAGCAAGTTGGAAGGCACTTGAAATATGACTGAGGAGGAGCAGTTTTCTCAAAGTAGAATCAACTATGATAATGTTAATGGATTAAAGAGCCTGGGAGTTCTTTTGCTGATGGAACACAAACTGCGGTTCAAAGAAACACCAGCAAAAACCTGCTAACAATTGTAACTTGGAATGTAGGAAATATGAATTTAGTAAAATGGGAAGTTGTCAAAAATGAAACTGAACAAAAAAAGTTCAATATACTAAGCATTAGTGAGTTAAAATGGACTGAAATTAGCCATTTTGAATCAGAAAATCCATATGATTTACTACGCTGACTGAGATAGCTTATTGTGCCAGCCTGGTCAATAAACACAAGTGGGATTAACTGAAGGGCAGAGAGATAAATGGCTCGGTGAGCCTCGCCTTTCTTGTCTCTCGCTCTTTGATCATCGAACCAGTGTGCAGCTGCCTTGCTTGTTCTGTGCCTCAATTTACAGGCTACACTACCTGTGGGACGGCTAACTTGTGAACTGTTTCGCTGTAAGTTGAGGTCCCTTTAAGACATCTCTGGAGCTGGGGACTGGCGGTTGGTGACCTGGCTGACAGTTGGTGACCTGCCTTGTGATTTGCTACTGTGCTGAGGTAGCCTTGATCTCTCTATATAGAAAGGAAAACCTGGCAGCAGACTAGACTTGAAGGACTGCTAGTGTCTCACAACTCTCTCTCACGGGAGTGAGTTGCACTGAGTCATTTGTACTGCTTTATAATTTAACTGTTCATTTCTTGTATTATATATTTATATGTATATAATTTAACAGTTCATTTCTTATGTTATATATCTAATTATGCTTATAAATAAATCTATTAAATTATCAGCAATTTGGTATTATCTCTCTAGAGAACCCTGTCGAACACACTGATAATGAAAAAAATCAAGAAGAATGACATGACATTCATTATGATAAAGGACTTTCAAGGTTTGTTTTGAAGAACAGTGCTGTATGTGATAGGATTATATCTATCTAGCTTCAGGACATTCAGTAACAATGATTATTATTCAAGACCAGTAATGAAAAAATTCTACCAATGTTTACAGTCTGAAATTAATCAAACATGCAATAAAGGAGTATTGATAATAATTGGTGATTTGAATGCAAAAGTTGGAAATAAACAGGAAGGCAAAGCAGGTGGAATATTTGATATTGAGAGAAATGAAGCTGGATATAGCACGATAGAATTTTCAAGACCAAAACTTGTTCATACAAATACCTTTTGCAAGACAAAAATGGCATATATATATACACACGTGGACTTATCCATAGGAAATACACAGAAATAGAATTAACTACATTCGTATGAAGATAGGATGGAGAAACTCAATATTAGCAGCTAAAACCAGGATAGAGGCTGACTGTGGAACAGAACATCAATCACTTATATATAAGCTCAGAATAAAGCTAAAGAAAATTAAAACAAGTTTATAGAGCCCCCATAAAACAATTTGACTATATCCTATTTAAAATTTTGAGAAGAATTCCAGAGCAGATTTGATTCATTAAGCACTGATTACAGAAGACCTAATGCTCTATGGGACGACAACAAGAATATAATTTATGAAGATATCAAAGTGTCATTTAAAAAAAAGAAAAGATCAAAGTGGATATCAGAAGAGATTCTTAAACTTGCTATTAATAATATAATTAAAACAGTGGAAGAAATGATAATATCAAATTGGTGAAGAGAAAATTTGCAAGAGCAATTTGACAAGACAAACTGAAATGTTATAATGGAATGTGCAAAGACCTAGAGTAAGAAAGAATACAGTCGGCATTTCAAAACTGCAAGAATTTAAGAAAATTTTCAAGACTCAAGTTGTAGTATTGAAAAATTCTATGGACAAATATAGACTGATGCAAGAAGCATCCAAATATAGAAAGAATACAGAGAATCACTGTACCAAATAACTAAACAACATTCAACTATTTTAGAGGTAGCAGATGAGCCAAGACCAGTGGTACTGGAGGAAGTAGTCCAAGGTATGCTGAAAGCTTTAGGCAAACCCAAGGCTTTAGGAATTGGTAGCACACCATTTGAAATGTTTCAACAAGCTGATGAAGGATTGGAAGCACTTACTTATCTATGCTAGGCAATTTGGAAGTCAGTTACTTCACCAACTGACTGAAAGGGATCCATCTTTGTATGCATTCCAAAGAATGTGCAAATTATAGAACAATATCAGTATCTTGCATGCAAGTAATATTTTGCTGAAGATCTCCAATCAATGATTGTAGCAGTTCATTGACAGGGAGTGAGTGGTCAAAGGTTCAAGATGGATTCAAAAGAGGACGTGAAAATAGGGATATGATTGCTGACATAAAATGGATCTTTGTTGAAAGCAGAGACTACCAGAAAGATGTTTGTTTTATCTTATTAACTATGCTAAATCATATGACTGTGGATATTATAACAAACTATGGATAGCCTTGAGAAGAATGGGAATCACAGAATACTACATTGTATTTATGCAAAAACTATATGGATCAAGGGACATTTGCAAGAACAGAACAAGAAAATAGTGCATGGTCTAAAATCAGGAGAGATATGTGTCAAGGTTGCATCCTCTCACCACACTTATTCAATCTGTATGCTGAGCAAATAATCTGAAATTCTGGACGACATGAAGAAGAATGCCGCATCAGATTGGAAGCTGGAAAGTTTATTCACAATCTGCGGTATGCAGATGGCACAATCTTACTGGCTGAAAGTGAAAGTTGAAGCATTTCTTGATGAAGATCGAGGACTGCAGCCTTCAGTATCGATGTCAACTCAATGGAAAGAAGGCCAAATCCTCACAACTGGACCAGTAGAAAACATAAGGACAAACTCAAAAAAGAGTGAAGTTGTCAAAGATTTTGTCTTATCTGTGTCCCCAACAAGTACTCATGGACACGGCAGTTAAGAAATCAAAGAACGCATTTCAGTAGGTAAATCTCCTCAACAAGAACTTTCTAAAGAGTTGAAGAGTTAGGATAATATTTCGAGGACTAAGGTGTGCCTGACCCAAACCATAATATTTTAATGCCTCAGATATATCTGAAAGCTAGACATTGTATGGGGAGTACAGAAGAAGCAATTCATTTAAATGATCATAATGGCAAAAAATGTATTGAAAATATCATGGACTACCAAAAGAAAACCAGATCTGTCTTGGAAGAACTACGGCCAGGTTGCTCCTTGGAAGCAATGATTGAGACTTCATCTCAAATATGTTGGGCACGTTTTCAGAACAGAGCAGTGTCTGGTCTGTTTTGGTAAAGTGGTGGGACATGGGGAAAGAGGAAGGAACGTCACAAGATGGATTGACACTAAACAGTGTTTCTGTTTTGTATAGGGTCGCTATGAGTAAAAACTAACTAATCAGCACTTAACAACAACATTCATGTTCCCAATTATGTTATTTTCTTCGAAGACTATTTTATTATAGATGAAAATTTCCCCATCTTACTTTGTATAACTGCCATTGGTTTGGTACACAGCTTGGATCACAACTCAAAGTAAAGAAAGCTTCTGTGGAACTTGTACATAGATCAAGAGGTCGGTTTTTTGAATAGAATAAAATACTGCATAGTTTTAAATCAGGACAGGTGTGCCAGGTTTGTATCCTTTCACCACATTTTTTTCAATCTATATGAACAGCAAATAATTAAAGAGGCTATTATGTGGAGAAGAATGTGACGTTGTGTTTGGAGGATGGCGTATCAGCCACCTGTGATGCGCAGATGACACACCGTGCTCGCTGAGAGTGAAAAGGACTTGAAGCCTTTACTGAAGAAGGTCAAGGATTGCAACCATCAGTATGGTTAACAACTCACAATCAAGAAGACCAAAGTTCTCACACCTGGACTAAAAGATAACATCATGGTAAATGGAGGAACAAATCTAATTACCAATGAGTTCTTCTTGTTTACATCCACCATAAATGTTCGTGGAAGCAACTGTCAAGAGATCAAAGGATGTTTTCTTTTAGGTAAATCTGTTGCACGAGACCAGGGGATTTACTATGAGGACTGAGATACCCCTACCTAAGCTATTATATTTTACATTTTCTCAGATGCTTGTGAAAATTTAACTTTGAATAAAGACTGAAGAAGAATCTGTGCAATCGGATTATGGTTCTGGCAAAGCATACTGAAAGAAGGTCGCTGAGGGTCACCTAACGACAACAACAGCGTCATGAATTGCTATTTTATTCTCTTTTATGACCTTGGGAAAATTTCTTCCATGTCTTTTCTTACTGTTTTCTCTGTGGCTTTTCCTTTATGATATTTCTGGACCAGCATCCCGATAGCACATAAGTTGTTTCTTTTCATGGTGCCCCAGATTCCTAGGATTCTGTCTCTATTTTGTTTGCTTGTTTGTTTCTCTCATTGATTTTTGTCAGAATGATTGTCTTTGAGTTCACTGATTTGATTTTCTCCACCCCCCCCATTCTATTCCTCAGGTAATTAACTATATTTCCTAATTCTGTTATCTCCTCATTTATCTTCTAGTATTCATTTTGGTTTAAGGATTTGAGGTTTTAGACTTCTTTCCTTGGTCTAAGATTGTTCCCCATATCTTCCAAAAGGACCTAAGCATAGTTCTTCTGAATTATGTTTCCAGTAGTTCCAGGCTCATTCTTCATTATTCTACATTGGATTTGGTTGATTTTGCTTTTTTTTTTTTTTTAGTTTACTGTAATTGACTGTTACTTCAGCATCGTGGTGCATACCCACTGTTAGGGTATGTCGTGAGTGTAGTGGTAGTTTCCTCTGTCTAGTTATATAGATGAAGTCTATTAGAAGCCAGAAAAGATATAGTGATAAAATGGAGAAAGATGAGTAAATGGGAACTTTGGAAGAGAAAAAAGAGATAATTAAACATCAGTAATGATAGTAAAACTAAGTGGCTGTCTGAAATGGCCAACAGCTATGTAAAAATAATGGGAAAATATATTTTTAGAAAGGTAGTCAGAATTAATAGATTGCATGGACAAATATATGGGAGCAGAAAGTGAAAATTGGTGACTGTGAAGGGAAGCGGACAGACGAAAGACTCAGAGGTGGCTTGGTGGCAGACACGGAAGTTCTGTTGCTATGGCAATGTGAGTGTTTTTGGATCTGTGCACTCAAAGGGGGAAAAATTAAATGAAAACACCTTTTTTGTGTTGTGAGTGTGCTCAAATCTACAGAACTCCCTCAGTTTTTGCCTGAGGGAAATGCATATTCTCAGGAGGGTGAGGTCTCACTAGAAGAGAAAGTCTGGGAGAATTAAAAAAATAATAATGCATGTGTTGTAATAGAACAAAAGTGCAAAACCCAAAGAAAAGAAAACCAAGTAAAGAATAACACTGCCCTGCATACTTGAGTGCCATGTGGGGCAGGTGGTGCGCTTGAGTGGGGTTGAACACTGGAGAACAAAGCAGGTACAAAGAAGCAAGGGGATATATGGCAACAACAAAAAAATGTAGCTTGGGCTCAGAGACTCTCTGGAGCAAGATGTGCTTGCAATCGGCTGTCCACATGGGCGCCTAAAGACCAGCAAGTTCAGAGGTTTGGCTGACTGGGTCAGCTCAATGGCTGGGGAGTTGCGAAGTGCACAGAAGTGAGTCCTGCTTCTGGTAAATGGTAAAGAAAATCTGCTCACAGGCGTTCTGCTCTCCCACTTTAAGAAACTTTGGACTACTTAGCTTTTAAGGTGAAGTTCTTGCAGCCAGGAAGTATAATATATCCCTCCAACTGGAACCTCTTGGTAGTTATTCACACACCATCCAATTACATAGCAACTTTATCAGGAGGGAAATGTTTTATTGTCATTTGCAACTTTGAGCATAAACCTGGAGTTGTTTATTTATTTTTATGTATGTTTGTTTAACAGGATAAGAATGAATTTGAGTGCAGACCCTTGAAACCCCAGACTGAATCCATCATCATCCAGTCAACTCCAACTCAAAAAATTTCCGAGGCTGTAAATCTTTATGAGAGGAAACCATCTCACCTGTTGCCAAAAGAGCAGCTAGTGCATTTGAACTGTTGACTTTGTGGTTAGAAGCCCAACACAAAACCTCTTTTTAAAAAGAATAAGACCATATATAAGTCTGGAATCTTGAATCACAGACATATACATATTATATATTTTCAGTAACAAGACAACTAAGTAAAGTGGTTCTATTCGCAATATTTGTCTTCCAGAATTATGTGCGTCCTCAGTCTTGGGTGGAGAAAAGTTCTTTAGTGAATGCCTACAGAAAGACCAAATAGAGTCTATTTTTCAGTGACCAGTGCCCATCACATTGAGTTAGTTTGCTCTAAGTTACACAATAAACATATAAATAATTACAAATTTATATCTCTGTTCTTCAGACCTGAGTTGCACCCAGTAGAATGCCTTACCTCTTATTTGAAATTTCTCAATTGTAAAAACTTATTTGAAATAATTTCCAAAAGGGCAAATGTAGCATGAAACTGAAGCCAGTACCATATGGAACCAAGAACAAAATGAATTAGCATGTTATTAATTGCATGCCATTAATTTTCAAGGACAATTGCAAACTACAGTAACTCACTTATTTCTAAAATGTAGCTTATGTGTGGGGAATATTTTCGTGTCTCAGACAACGTTGCCCATTTATTAAGATTAAAATATTTCCTGAAATCTCCATTCTCTAAAGGGTATCATAAAAGGGGGACAGATGTTGAATTGGAAGAATGAGAATTTGTGAGCTATAAACCTCACTCTATAAATCAAGAAGAAAAATAGCAGGCAAGAATCAGAGGGGACCAAGGAAGCTCCTCTGATATCGCCTAACCACTCAGTCCAGACACATGCAGTAGAGGATAAATGATTTTAATGATTTCAGTCAAAAGAAACTAAGAACATTACAACAAGAATCTATTTTAGTCTGTTGGTATTGCTTTCATTATTCAGCTAATGTCAATAAGGCAAGATTCTCTCTAAAGGTCTGCTCCCAAACTGTCTGTGACACACTGGCAGTGTGCTCTGCTCTGTATTGACTGAGAAGATGACTTGGTCTCTGCCCCAGGCTTTCGCAATCTGGTGGAGGTAGTGAAGGTAATTCAAACATAAAAATGCCATCTGAGAAGGGGATTAAATCTCCAGAGGTGCAAGGGTGCATGTAACGTTATTAACTAGAACACCACATAGAGAGTAATTAACCAGAGAGTACTGCCATTTTGCCCTCCTCAGCAGCCCGTATCACAAGGTCACTATTTAAATCAAGGCAACCTGTGACCTTGATGAGACTTATGATCCCACAAACTTGTAACACAACACATCAGTAACTCAAATAAATTTAAATAATTAGAGTTGCATGCAGCAGGTTTAGAGGATCTCTTAATATTTTAAAACCAACACGTGGTGATTTTTACACCTTGGACATATCTAGAAAGACAGCTAAACACAGAAATGTAACAAGATGGAAACTAAGTTGTGTCTTGATATATGCACCTGACATAGCTATCAGCTAATTTTTACCCATGTGAGTGAATTTATGAAGAGTGGTTGATCAAATCAATAGCATAGTCATGACATGGAACTGTGGCAGATTTAATCTATACTTGTACATCAGGGTCGTGAGTAGTACGCTGCCCAAATCAAATAAAATCAGTGGTAATTACTATTCAAATATTAATCAAGTGGTCAGAATTATCCTAAAGTTCACATCATCAAGCAAGCTCCACTATTCTCCAAAGTATGGTAATATATATATTTATATAATACTATAATCCTATTTTATTTCCATGAAGATGATATATCTCAAGAGTTTTATACTAATTCTTATCCTTCCCAGCCCTCTTCAACTCTCTATGAAACATGAAAATTTAGAACATAATTTTCAACATTCTGTCAATAAACATATGGGAATTTCCAGACGGTTTTTTAAACAGACTGTTTACAGCAGTGTAAGTAGTTTAAGTGATTATTAAGCAAGCAATCGTTCAGTGACTAAAAGCTACCACCTGGAATCCAGTATCATGTTTAAAAAGGATG
>NW_022111369.1:69738232-69743770 GCF_000313985.2 Echinops telfairi | reverse complement strand
ATGTACATATGCAAATATATTTATATATGAGGATGGGGAAATAGATCTATGAGCCTACATTTATAGGTTTAGTATTGAGGAGGAAAAGTTTTAATGAAGGTAAGAGATGGCTTGAAAGGATCCTGCTGGTAGAAGCTATAGTGAGAGGAGAAACCTCTATTGGAACCACAGCAAATCAGGGTAGGAGTGGCTGGCCTCTCTCTTCAGACTTCTAATCTTGTGTTAGTGTTTCACGTTGACTGAAACCAGTCAGAAGACAAGAACACCAGCCTGATGAAGGCAATAGTTGTCAGTCTTCTAGGGTATAAGCATAGCAGAAAATAGTAACAAAATAATTTAGATAAATGTTCTCCTTTGAATTTTACCAGTAAGTGCCTATGTATTAAATATATAAACTGAGGCCTTGTCCTATAAAACTATGAACTCCATAGAACTTTTCTTAATTGATTTCTGTTTCAAAGCAACTATTTTAAGAATATATTTTAAACGACAATTAGTTGTTTCTACTCAATTTATCTTATCCAACAGAAGGAGTCACCTGTATAATCTGGAATATGCTTTATAAATTTATTATCTATTGACTGTAGGATTCCAATATTAATAAAGATGGAAAATGTTTATATTGTGCTTAAAATTATATGATCTATTGATACATATAATTCTTTTAGTTATTTTTCATAAATCATTGTGTGAAAATATTATTTTTAAATCAAGGAACAGTACTCAGGTTGACATGAATAAAATTCAATAGCCTCACTCTTACAATTTTTTTATTTTCATTATGTAGCATTGCGTTGGTGGTTTAATATGTTCTATTTTTATTCTCAGAATTTGAAAGGTACAGTTAGAGATGCTCAGAAAGTTTAATCTTTTCTTTGATTAACTAAAGCAATCCAAGTAGTGTAGTGAACATGAAGAGTGTGAGCTTGGCCAAAGTTGTGCAGACAAAGAAGAAAAAGGATAAATAAAGGGACTGTAGACATCATAGGGATGGCAAATTCCAAACATCAGAGGTGGGACATGTCTTAAAATGGCTTAGTTCACACTGGTGTTTTGTAGAGCTGGAGAAAAATGTAGGCTAGTTCTAGTCAAAGAAGGAGAGGGAGTATTCAATTAAAAGATTTGATGAACCATCAAAAAAGTAAAAGTGCAAGTTATAAAGGGACATGTTTAATGCATGTTTGTAGCCTCATGCTACTTTTTTTAATCAATTGATGTTGAAATGTTGACCTCACTTATGCATTAGGGCCGGATTTTTTTTTCTTTAATTTATGCCCTGCAGATACATGTGACTATGTTAATTATTCTATTTTATTCCCTATTTATATATAACACAAACTACACTGGATATTAGGGTCTATTTGTGGTCAATAGATTTAACCCAAACATGAAAACAGTATTCACAGCCCCTCAAAGTCATTAGAAATGTTCGAGCTTTTACATGGATCGTAATGAACATAATCTCAGGAAGGAAGCTAGGCTATTTCCTCATGTCAAAATCTATTTTTTTTGGTCAAAATTTCTTAACACAAAATTGATTCTAGAGCTCACATAATTTCATGATGCTATTGTGCAACTCTTCATAAAAATTAGTCCTATTTTATTAACTAAATTACACATTGTTATACTTAGGATTCCAAGACACCTATAGTTCATGGTGCAGAGATAATTTAGAAACTTGACTCATTATTGTTGAATTGAATTCATTTTTCTGGTTGTTATTTTTCACAACTAAAAGTCTCAAGTAGCTTTACAGCTACTGCACTAACGAAGAGGATAAGCCAAATCATCATGATCACTTTTCTCTGAGTTTCAAAGTTATCATAAGATTTTAAAATATTCTTAAAGCGTTCATTTCATTTTGTACCAACTTTATGAACATAAGGTAAATAGACTATCATTTTTGTTTCTTAATGTTAATTTTTACCTGGTATATCTACTCTCACATGATGTAGAATAAAATATTATTATAATATAAAATCCAGTATTAAGATTAAATTTCCTCTACAGCTATAAATCTACTAAATTGAAAATATGTTTTCTTAATAAACCCTTTTTTTACCAAAGCAGTACAAACTCAAAAGTTCAAACCAGACAGGATATTAGAAGATGTTTTTATAATTATTCATCTCTATTATACTATCCTCTTCAGAATGGGCCAGAATTCAGTCATTACAGATAACAGGAGAGAGTTTTATGTTTTTAAGTCTTCCAATGAAATATTTGTGTGACCTTATAATACACTTTTAACACTTTTCCTGTAAGATTTTTATTTATTATATATTCACTCTTTCTCTCATACATGTTATATATTTTATATTTTTCTTAACACTTTTGCGTAGAACTCCATAACCATGTAATTCATGCATTATTTGTATTTTTGTTCTATATACTATTGTTTTTATCCTTATCACCTTACCACTATTTTGTTTTTTATTATTTTCTGTTGGGTCTCCCAGTTGTGCACAGGAGGAGTGGATGCATAAAGATTATAACTGATACAAGGGCATATAGGGAATGCAGGGGTGGTGGGTGGATTATAGGGAGGAAAGGGGGATTTCCACAGTAAATAATAAAAACGAGAGGAGGGAGTGGATTGTGATTGCATAACTCATCATAAAAGCAATTTAACTGTAGGGGGAGATGCTAGGAAGGATGTTCTAAAATTGATATGGTGGTGATTGTACAATTCTCCTTGATGTGACTGAATGATTGAACTATTGAATTACATCTTTCAGAATTTTCTGAATAAGTCAGCAGTATATAAATTCTTTGATTTCTATTATTGATGACTTCAATTTCTATTATTGATGACTTCAATCAATCTTCTATTATTGATGACTCCTAATATGTATTATTTTCTGTCATATAACACCTCTTTGTATCCAGATTTGAAAATCCTTAACAAAGGGTTTCATAATTATTGATCTGCTTTGTTTCCCTTGTAGTCATATAGATGGTATTGGATCACTGACACAGTTGTACATATCTTAAAGTGTACGTTTTATTGATGAACATGATGCTATATTTCCTCAGGGAAGACCAGTTGACCCAACTATTACTCAAATTTATGCACCAACTACTTATGTCAAAGATGAAGAAATTGAACATTTTTTACCAGCTTCTGCACTCTGAAATTGATAAACCATTCCATTGACAAACATCGGTTAATAACTGGTGGTTGGATTCCTAAAGTTGGGGAAAAAAGGTGGATGGAAAATATGGCTTTGGTGATATGGGCAACACCAAAGATCACATGATAAAATTCTGTACGATCAATGATAGTCATTGCAAAAAGAGATTTCAACAACATAAGCAGTAAGTAAACAGATGGATTTCTTTATGGAAAACATGAACAAAATCAACGACATTTGTGGAAAGAGATGATGAAAATGCTTTACATGATAAATCAAAACATAGAAATTTGAAAGACAGCTACATGAAAAATCAACTGAAACAAATAAATATTTGTGTCTATTCCAAAGTGAAAGTTTTCAACAAAATGTGGAAGTATTTAACAATACCATTAAAATTTCATCTAAGTAAAAGGTTGCTGAAGATCATTCATATATGGTTACAGCAATATATCAATAGGAAACTTCTAGAAATTCATTCCAGATTTAGAAGAGGACATGAAATAAAGGATTTCATTGCTGATGTCAGATGGATCACTGACTGAAAGTAGAAAATACCAGAAAGTCAATCACTTGTATTTTATTAGCTATGCAAAGGCTTTGGGTAGTGTGGGTTATAACATTATGGATCATATTGCAAAAAAATAGGGATTCCAGAAGACTCAATTGTGCTCATGAGGAACACATAATTTAACCAAGTGTTAGCCATTTGAATAGAAAAAAAAAAAGGGTACTACCTAGTTAAAAACCAGGATAGTTACATGTTAGCACTGTATCCTTGTAGCATAGTTATTCAATGCTAAGCAAATAATGCAAGAATCTAGAATGAAAAAGAATGAGGCATCAAGATTGGAAGAAGATGCAAACAACATGTGATATGCAGGTACCATAATCTTGCTTGCTGAAAGTTAAGTGGAATTGTAGAACTCACTGTGCACCTCAGGATAAAGAAATATAAAATCCTCACAACTGGAACAAAAATAGCAGCATGAAAAATAAAAATAATATTGAAGTTCTAAAGGATATGTATGTTTTGGATGCACAGTTCATATGCATGGAAGCGGCAATCAAGAAATAAAATTATGCATTGCACTTGAATTCTTTAAAATATTGCAAATAACTTCTTCAAAGTATTAAAAAAAGGTAAGATGATGCTAAAGGCAAGGTACCCATGACCCAAATCATAGTGTTTTCAATCACTTCATCTGAATGAGAAAGATGAATACAGAATCAGAAAGACCACTGAAAATTCAATGCATTCAAATTAGTATGCTGGTGAAAAATATTGAATATACCATGGACTGCCAAAGAGAAAAAAAAACTGTTTTGGAAGTATAGTCAAAATGCTCCTTAGAAATGAAAACGGCAATACTTGACCTCATGTAATTTAGATATGCTTTGTCAAGTTGAGGGTCAGTGAAAAAGTGGGAGATCCTTAAGGAGAGGCATTGACACAGAAGTTACAATGGTGGGCTCAAACATAGAAATAACTGTGAGGATTGTGCCGGACAAAGCAATGGTTCATTGTGTTATACACGGTGTTGGTGTGCAGCTGTACTAAATCAGCAGCACTTACCAACAGTAACAATCTGGACTTTACCTTGATTTCTTTTATTTTTTAAAAACAGAGTGACACACACCAGGTTTAAACCTACAAAATAGGTGTTTTCATTTATGAGTCCTTTGGGTTCTTTAAAATGAGTTAGAAGTGTAAAGTGTTAATTGAGTAACATCGGTGCAAAGTGGAGGAAGCAGGAAAATGTAGCTATTAGTTCTCAATTACAGATCTGACAACAATTCTGAAAAACAAAACAAGAGTTCAACATCAATAAATACCCATTAGAGGAGTTCTGTATACCATCCGAATGGATATACGTACCTTATTACCAGAGCCTTGTTCTGTGATTGGCTGGGAGATCCATCAAGAGAAGTTCCTGGGGGAATAATAACTCCAAATCAGAAATGAACCCAGAAAAATTGACAACTGAAGACTGTCAGCTCATCAAAATTGCCATAGCTAAGCAAAGATCCCATCTTTAAGAGGTAGGGGCAAAGTGGAGGAGAGGATCGGAGCATTATACCTCTATTACCGCCACAACCAGCATTTTTCACCTCCATATATCTTCAGAGTATCTCCTTCAGAATTTATAGACACATCTCTCTCAAAGGGAAAATATAGAGCAGAAAGGTTAGAAAGTAGGAAACTCTAACCTCTGTCACTGTAATTTGCTCCTCAGTTCAATCATATTCATCCTCCATTATCCAGTATAAATTTTCCCTGCCCAGGCTTGGCACTTCTGGTGGCAGCCTAAATTATCGTTTCAGAAAAGTCTAAGCCCTCATAAACACACTTTCATAAATTAGGGTCATTGAAATTTTCCATTTACAGTCACAACTGGACAAA
>NW_022111369.1:69735505-69736706 GCF_000313985.2 Echinops telfairi | reverse complement strand
TCTGTGTGTTCTATATTGAAGTATTCTCCCCAGTTACTACCAGTGAATGTTTTCTCAATTAGACTATAATCTTGTACCAGGGAATATCTATGTCCTGCCGAACATATGAGATGTGATGCTCATTCACAGCAGTCAGTGAGTGATCCAGACCCCAAATTCCATCCTACTGGCTAATTTATTAGGCCACTTCCTCCATCATTGTGTCAATTGAGTTCTGCAGAAAGCAGACCTAGAGGCAGGAGTACAAATGGCTTATGGGCAAGTAGCATCTGTAAAAGGAAAGGAGGGAAACTAAGTAGATGGGAAGAACAGATATTGCGAAACCTGCCTCAGAAGGTTGAGAAGACCATACCCATGATGCAAAGCAATGAAGCTGGACTGAACTATTTAAGAAGAGGAGGCTCTCTGCTCACCATAATCCCTTCAGCACCATCTCTGCCTGTATCATAGTTTAAATCCCTAGACTCTGTTTTAAAAACAAATGCAAAATTAGAATGTGGGACCCTCTAAGACAGAAGTTCTCAACCTGTGGCTTGCGATCCCTTTGGGAGTCAAACGACCCTTTCACAGGGGTTACCTAAGACCATCGGAAAACACATATTTCCAACAGTCTTAGGAACCAAGACACTACTCCTGAAAGCAGGTCCGCCCACATGCAGATATGCCCACATATGAGTACCGGGCTTGAAGACTGTTATCTATGCTACACCGTGCTTCAAGACAAAATTTAATTTATTTGTAATTAGAAATAAATATTTCACAATATATAGTTACATATTATTTTGAGATTAATCCCTATGCTTTAATTATGTTCAATTTGTAACAATGAGAATATATTCTGCATATCAGATATTTACGTGAAGATTCATAACAGTTGCAAAATTACAGTTATGAAGTAGCAACGAAAATGATGTTATGGTTGGGGGTCACCACAACATGAGGAGCTGTATTACAGGGTCACAGCATGAGGAAGGTTGAGAACCACTGCTCTAGGACATGAGGCTAAAACCTCTGAGTAATGACATCATTAAAATAACTTCTGTTGAAGGTCAAATTCTTAGCTAAAATAAAATTGTAATTCTTGGCTCACCAGGGTTGCTATACAGATACACAGCCCAGGAGTGTGACAGATACCTTTCTTTACTAACTTGTGCTGATTGTTTCTCAGAAACTTGCTGTCATGGCGGTGTTTGCAAATTGA
>NW_022111369.1:69732864-69734487 GCF_000313985.2 Echinops telfairi | reverse complement strand
GGATTACTTGAACTCCTAGAAAGCATTTACAAATATAAATCCATCAGTCATGTTAATGAATTAACTGTATTTCTATTTCTGGAAAATATTACTGGTGCCATGCCTTTTAATGACTTTTTTCTCAGGTTTCCCCATTGGATATGAAAGTTACATTAAAACTATTTGGGGTTCAACTCAAAGCCTATTTCTTTCTGAGACCCTTATCTGAGGCCTATCTACATAAATTGTATTTACCTTCTAAAATGTTTATTGACTGAACCACATCTCGTGGTACTTGGAAAAGAATCTCTTTCCATGTTATTGCTATTCATGAACACCTTTTATAAAACCACTACGAGTGGAGACATAGAAAACTATTAGAGGTGCAGGATTGGCAAAACTTGGTAATTTCCGGAGACTCCTGAAGCCTTGATTGGAACTCCAAATCAAATCAAACCAATTGCCGTCCAGTTGATCATCCAGTGGACGCAGACTAATTAGTGACTGTGGTGCAGAACGGAATTGAACTCCGCATGGTCTACAAGGTTGTGGTCTCTCTGAGGTTCCTCACTGGGCCTTTTATTCTGAGGTGGCTCTCCCTCACTGCCATCAGTCAATGCTGACACCTAGTGTCCCACGGTGGCTTTCTGAGATGGTAACTGTTACAGCAATGGTGGAAAGATCAGCCTTCCTCCCTCAGAACTTCTGGTGGTTTAGAACCGCCCTTCGTGCAGGTTGCAGAACAGTGCCTAACCACTGTACAACCAGGGACACTTCACAACCAGGGCCACGACACCCACCCTGAGTTGCCTCTGGATGGGTTCATATGATCAGTCTTATGGTTGTGCCACACAAGGATCACGAATTTCTTCATAACTTTACAATTCTGTAATTCTATGACATGGCTTTATTAATTCAGCCATCACTGTGTTCTAAACAAAATTTAATATTTTGTGAGCACTCACCAAAGTTGTTAACTTAGTACATAGAGGTACATAATAAATACATGGTGAAAATAAAGTAATTAATTAATTTAGAATTTTAATAGCTTAGAAAGTATGTTTTACATTGAGAGATTTAGGCATAAATTCCAATGATCATTTATAGAATGAAAAGCCTCAGTTCCTATTCCATTCAAGAGTAAAGTAATATTTATTAAGCTAAAAAATGTTCAGAAAACATTTTTTAAGGAACAGATTCGCTTTTAGATACACACATAAAATTCAGAGTCATGGTTTATGTTGCTGCTGTTGCTTTATTTTTGTTGAAAAAATGTTTGGTAGGAAATAAGTTTTTGAAGTAATACAATAATTTGCATTTAAACACTTTTAGTATTCTTTACTAGACAAATTACTGTAAGGCAATTTATGTTCATTGTGTCCAAGACCATTAGTAGAGTTAAAGTGCTCAAAATATGCATATGTGTATGAATATCAATTATGGAAAAGTGATAGAAGTAGTGGCCTACAGCTATCCAAAAATTGTGACAGTTTAAACCAATTGCTATTCTTTTTTTTCTTTTAATCAGTTTATTGGGGCTCTTACAATTCATCACAATACAGAGATCAGTTGTGTAAAGCACACCTATACATTTGCTGCCCTCATTATTCCAAAAATTCACTTTCCTCTTGGGTTCCCGGAATC
>NW_022111369.1:69728840-69730024 GCF_000313985.2 Echinops telfairi | reverse complement strand
AACGTTTTTTCAGTAGTTTTCTTGATATAATATTCACATACCATACACTTTCATAATTAAGTTGCTTTTAAAAGAGTTGCATACACATCATGAAAATCCATTCTAGTGCTCCCTTCTCCCTACCCCATTCATTACTCACTCGCCATTTCCCGTCGCTCCCCACCCGCCTCACCCCTGTCCCCAATAAACAGTTACGCGTCAGTTGTTGTGTCTATGCACCCACTCCTCTGAACTTAGTAAACTGGGACACCTAACAGAAACAATAAAAGCTAAAACACATACAGAACAAAGAAAAATAATAGTAATACTATAAAAATAAAAATGAAGAGTAAGAGGGAAAAGAACACAAAGAATATTTTAAAAGCCAGAGAAGAATTTTCTGTCATGGAACAAGTGAGAAATATTTAAGCCTAGAGCAAATTCAGGTTGGGTGAAGACGGAGGTTCACTGGCCAATTATCATAGTATGCCCCGGTTTGACCCGTCATAATCAAGTGTACAATAATCTCTGTTTGATAGTAAAGCTGTTCAAGTTTATATAGCCTTTGGCCAGAGGGGAATCGGCCAGAGGTGCAACCTGACTACATACTCTACAGATGGATTTTGGGCTTCCACTGCCCTCCATAGCGTTCCACAAATTAGGTGTTCACCTTTTCAGCGTTGCTATTTTTCCTTCATCGTATTTGAATTTTGTTATTGTCACCTTTGGATGGTACAAACTGGTGTGGACTTTATTGATGCCCTAACTTAGACTGCTGCTTGCTTCAATACAAGCCGTTAAGACCCCAGATACTATTCCAATTGATAGCCGGGCACCATCTGCTTTTGTCACCACATTTTGCTACAGTACTCTTATTATCTTCAGTGATCTCTTTAGGAAGGCAAGTATAGAGCAGGGCTGTGACACATAGACATCTGCTGCGCACAGCCCGGAATCCCATTACTGCTAATCTGGTTTTAAATCTGCTCAAGATAAAATGCAACCTGGAAAGGGGAAGTAAAATGTAAATACAAGGCTAACAGAATGGAAGAAGAAATCTTTGAAGGAAAAGATCCTAAAATTCTCCCATTTAAAATTTCGCTTTTTTTTTTTTTTAGTTAAAAGTCAAAGTTTTTTTGTTTGTTTTACAAACATGTCTTCCTAAAATTATCCTTAAAGCTCTAAAAGGCATTATTATTTAAATC
>NW_022111369.1:69726318-69727116 GCF_000313985.2 Echinops telfairi | reverse complement strand
AGTGGCATTGATGAATTGTATTGGATTTCAATCCCTAGTCGCTTTAAGTTCCACTATATAATTTTCCACAGTGGCAGTATTTGCAGGTCCAACAGTGTATTTGAATTCCAATCTCTCCAAACCCCTGCTAAAATTTGTTGTTTTCTGTTTGTTTGGCTTAGGCTAGCATTGTGGGTATGAGGTGGTATGTCATTGTGGTTTTAATTTGCATCTCCTGGATGGCTAGTGATCGTGAGCATTTTTTTTCATTTGTTTGTTAGCCATTTGCACTTCATTTTTGGTGAATTGTCTGTTTTATGTCTCCCGCCCCCTCCATTAATTAGATCATTTGTTATTTTCTTATTGAGCAGTTCTAGACATCTGTGTGTTTTGGTAATTAGATCCTGGTCCAATGTGTCATTGGTTTAAAAAAAATTCTAATACATGGGCTCTCATTTTACACTTTTGATGAAGTCTTTGTGCATAAGTGATGTAATTTCAGCATGACCCATTCATCTAATTTGGCTTCTGCTCTGCATGCTTCCTTTATAATAATTAGTAGTCTTTGTATGCCCTATAATAGAGCCCATACATTTGTTCTGGCTTTCTCATTTGTGATCCTGATAGCTCTGGGCGTTAAATTTGTCTTTATTCCATCTTAAATTTGCTTTTGTGCATGTGGAAAGATATGGGCCATGTTTCATATTTCTGTATATGGAAATTCAGTTTATCCAAGATCATTTGTTGAAGAGGCTGTGTATGTCCCATGGATATTTCTAGGTCCTTTGTCAAAGATAAGTTGCTTGTAGGTTGACGCAT
>NW_022111369.1:69713863-69725310 GCF_000313985.2 Echinops telfairi | reverse complement strand
GTGGGTTTTGAGCATAAGGACATTTCTCAGCTAAGGATTATGGATATATTTAGAAAAACAATTCTGCAAGTGAATATACAAAAAATTGCATCATAAATAATGCACAACCCAGATTACTAGGTTTTCAACCTTCTATCCCAATTTCATGTTTGTAAAAATTTTCATTCTTTGACACGTGGCCAACTAATTATGCAATTCCCTATCTTAAACTCCAATGGTATAGTAATAAAGTTTCTGCTTTACTATTCAGACAAAATTTCCAGCATTTATATTTTAATGTATCTTGTTTTGAGATGTCCCTGGAATGACCATACAATTCACAGAAGTTGCAATGGGGAATTCTGTTGCACCAGACCTCTGTAGAATATTGAAAAGCAAGAATGTTACTATGAGGACTAAGTGCTCCAGACTCAAGCCATATTTTCAATTGCCCCATATGCATGTGAAAATTGGACATTGAATAAGGAGACCAAAGAACTGATGCATTTAAATTATGGTGCTGGTGAAGAATCTTGTAAGTACAGTGGATTGCCAAAAACAAAAACCTCACAGCAATCAATTCAATTTTGACTCATAGTAGGACAGGGTAGAACTGTCGCTGTGGGTTTCTGAGACTGTAACTCTTTAAGGGAGTGGAAAGCCCTATATTTATCCCACAGAGAGTGGGTGGTTTTAGAGTACTGACCTTTCAGATCACTGCCCAAAGCTTAGCCACTATGCTGCCAAGGCTTCTCTGAACTGCTAAAGGAACAAATCTGTCTGAGAAGAAGTAGGACCAGAGTGCTCCTCAGAGGCAAGGATAATGAGACTTCATCTCACGTACTCTGGACCTGTTGTCAGGAGAGACCAGTCGTGGAGAAGGACCCTCAATAAGATAGATTGACTTGGTGGCTGCAACGATGGGCTTAAGCCCAGGAACAATTATAAAGATGGTGCAGGACAGGGTAGTGTTTCTGTTGTGCACAGAGTTGGTACAGGTAGAAACTGACTCAATGTCACTTTGAACAACAATAAGTTTTAAGGTCTCCTGGAATTGTCACAAGGCATATTCACAGCTGAGGGCATAGAAATCACTTCTGTCAATGCATTGACACAAGCATTTGAAAAGGTCACTCATCCTTCAAATATAAATGTAGAGTTTTAATAAAAGTCTTTTAACACAAGAATCCAGAAATAGTAAGGGCAGAGGGAAAGATTGCAAAATTCAAGAAAAATTGACAAGAATTCAGGAAATTACTGTTAATATTATGAAAATACAATTACTAAGGATCCACTAAGGAGACTGGTGGTACAGAGTATTAAACACGCCGCTGCCAAATGAAAGGTTGGTGTTTTGAACACACCACCTACTTGGGCAGGAGGAAAAAATGACAGTGATTCCATGAAGATTACTCACCTACTGCCATTAATTTTGACTCCTGGAACCCTATAGGACATAGTAGAGTTGCCCCGCAGGGTCACTCTGAGTCACAACATGTCCAGACCCATCAGCTGTAGGTGGAATCAATTCACCAAGGAAGCTGTCAGAGCCATGGAATAAGCTTTCATCCTGATTTCCAACTGTGAGTATTTCAGACTAAGGCTCCTCAGAATTCAGATTCTGAACCTTCAAGTTTCACCCAGTAATTATGTTTGCCTGGGAAAGTTTTCAGATGGATCTTGACTGGGTTTCTATCAGCAATAGGTTGGGCCATAAAAAAAATCATGGTAATTTTACTGTCTTTATATGAAGGAGGAAAAAGTTTAAAGAGTTTAGAAGTGGTTACTTCTGAGGAACAGATAGAGAGGTATAACTATTTTTAAAACTTTGGCTACTATTTACTTTTCTAATGTATATTCATTTATGACTGTGAAAACTAAAAAGCTTTAGATAAAAATAAAATAATTACATGGCATCTTGTAAAACATGCCCATATTCTTTTTGGTAAGAAAACATTTTTATGTTTCTCTATTTTTATCATGAAGTGGGTGTAATACTTATTATTTTCTCAAAAATAATAGTTACAATTTCACTCAAATGCTTTTTTTGTTTGCTCTCCCATTTCAGTCCGGAAAACACAGAGTTCTGTTAAAGGGCAAGAGACCTTCTGGGAGTGGGTCTGGAGTGGAGGCTGAGAAAGAAGGCTGTGATTGGGGAAACAGAGCATTTTAGCACTGTGGTTCATGACCGTTCTGTCTGTCTAACGTTCTTTAGAACATCTAGTTAACTTTCTTTCATTTGGTTTGGTTTGTAAATTTTCCACTTAGATAAATGTATACACACACACATATATATATATTACTACAACTTAACCATGGCCCTATCAAATTTTGTCACCTACATACAAGCTTTTGCTTTGTGGACCTGCTAAGTCATTTAACAAAAACATGTTTCTACAAAAATGGACATATATAAAGGACTAAAAAAAAAAAAAGCTGAGATCCTGAACTTCGATCCTATCAGAGTGAAGCAAGATTTCTAGAACTCTGAAAGGTGACAGGGTTTATAAATTACAGCTGATCCAAAAATCGCCTATTTAGCCACTAAATAGAGTAAACGCTTCTCTAAGTTCTTTATGTGATAACACTCTTGTAATTCTAAGAGTATCTTCTGTATGTAAGTTACTACCTAAAACAGTTTGTTATGATTTTATGTATATTCAAGTCTGATGCAAAGCTCTTGTTTCCAGCATGACGCAGAAACCCATCTGTTAGGGTACCTATCTATTTCTTTAAGCTTGGTCAAGGAGTCTGAGTGGTAGAGTGAGTTTGATATTGTGCTGGGCTGCTTTCTTCAAGGTCATCAGTCTGAGACCACCGGCCACTTCCATGAGGATTTCTGCTGCAATGCGAAATTGGTCCTGAGAGTTTACCTGTGTACCAGTGTACATGCTCTGGTTTAGGTGGATTTGTAAGGTAGATTTTGGGTCGTGATACTTTGGGGTGGGGTGGGGGTCGGGGCAGGAAGGAAGCGAAAAGGAACCAGAGGAAAGTTGTATGTTTTATCAGTACTTTACTGCACCCTGACTGGCTCATCTCTTCTTTGTGACCCTTCTGTAAAGGGATGTCCAATTGTCTACAGGTGGGCTTTGGGTCTCCACACCACACTCCCCCTCATTCATATTGATATGATTTTTTTCCTCTTGGTTTTTGATGCCTGATACCTGATCCCACAGACCCCTCATGATCACACAGGCTGGTGTGTTTCTTGCATGTGGGCTTTGTTGTTTCTCAACTAGATGGTCACTTAAAGATGAGCCTTTAAGACCTCAGACTCTTCATCTTTTGATAGCTGGGCTTCATCAGCTTTCTTCACCACATGCACTTATTACCCATTTTGTCTTCAGTGATCATGTCAGGAAAGTGAGCATCACAGAATGCCAGGTTACTAGAACAGTATTCTTGCATTGAGGGAGGACTTGGGTACCTTCTTTTGCTGTCCTGATTTAAGTATTAGCAGTATTGAATAATAAACTACTGGACTTTGGGGCAGTGAACATGTTGTGAAATTATTTTAATCCCACCATACCTCTGGAATGCACCCTTAATAACTCCGACAAATTTAAAACAAATGTAAAACTTAAAACAAACAAATAAAAACTGTTATTCCTTGTAACGATGTAGGCAAAGGGGAAATTTGACCTGAAAATTATAACCTACATAATAATTACAAACTGACTACCATTAACCAAGACTGATGGATTTTTCTTTTAAAACAAGGTTACAATAGACTATAAAAAATAACTATTGATTTAGGTTCCTAAAAATCCAACAGGAAAAATAATCTTAACATAAGGTTATACCTAGGCCTCAGTTTACAGATATGCCCAGGACATAAGAAATAAATTAGAAGAGTTAGGAAAAGGACCAGCATCCCTCTATATCCCTCTCTAATATGTTTTGAGAAACTGTAGGGGAGTGGTCTGCCCACAAGAAACAATGTAATAGAATGTTGAATGTTTTTCAATAAGCAGGTTCTTTATAGATTAATGGAGCTAAAATACTTCCTTAAATTTAAAGCTAAAATGCCTATTGCAAGCAGAAAATAAGATTATTCCAAAATAATCTAGTCGTTGTACTTCATTTGGATTTCCATGACTTCTGAGTTGCCTAGTAAATGGTAAATTGTGTCTATCAGACATTTTCCACCAGTTATTACAATCATTGCTTATCATCATCTTCCCTAGACCTTTAGGTTGTTTGCCTTGTTGAACAAGTGCAAACAAAAAAGCCTAAAATAATGAAAAATCATCAGGCATAAAATCCAATTGTTAGGTCCCATTGAGCTGATTCCAACCCATAGCTAGGCTATGAAGAGCAGGACAGAACATTGCCCAGACCTGCACCATCTTTACAATTTTCCTGTTTGAACAGATTGTTATAGCCACTGTGTCAATCCACCTCCTTGAGGACCTTCCTTTTTGACACTATCCCTATGTTTTACCAAGCATGATGTTCTTCTCCAGGAAGTGGTCCCTCCTGACAACATTCCCAAAGTATGTAAGACGAAGTCTAGCCATCCTAGCCTCTAAGTAGCACTCTGGCCTTACTTCTTCCAAGACAGATTTGTTTGTTCTTTTGCCAGTCCATTCCATCAATTGGCTTCACCAGCATCACAATTCAAAGGCATTAATTCCTCTTTGGTCTTCCCTATTCAATGACCAATTTTCACATGCATATGAGTCTATTGAAAATACAAAGGCTTGGATCAGGTGCACCTTAGTCCTCAAACTAATATCCAGGCTTTTCAATACTCTAAAGACATTTTGTACAGCTGGTTGACCCAATGGAATGAGTCCTTCAGTCTCTTGACTGTTGCTTTTTCTCCGTTTATAATTATATTAACCATTGGCTCAGTCCTAGGGATTTTGATTTGCTTCTTTGTTTGTTTGTTTGTTTGTTGTGCATTGAGTTACAATCCATAGAGAAGGCTGCAATCTTTGATCTTCATCAACAAGGGCTTAAATTCTCACTTTCCGCAACAAGGCTGTGCCATCAGCATATCAAAACTTGTTCATGTGCTTTCCTCCAGTCCTGATGCCACGTTCTTCTTCATACAATCCAGCTTCTCTGATAGCCTGCATACAAACTGAGTAAATATGGCGAAACTACCCTGATACACACTTTTCTTGATTTTAAACCATGCAGTATTCCCATGTTCTGTTCATGCAGAAACACGGAACCTTGATCCATGTTCACCTTTCTCATGAGCACAATGAAGTGTTCCAGAATTCCTATTCTTCTCAAGACTATCCATATTTCTTTATGATCCACACAGTTGAGTTCCCTTTCATAGTCCATAAAGCACAAATAAACATCTTTCTGGTATTTTCTGCTTTCAGCGAAAATCCATTTGTGATATCAGCTAATATATTCCTTGTTTCACATCCTCTTCTGAATCTGGCCTGAACCCTCTGGCAACTCCCTGTTAATCCATGTACTGCTGCAACAATTGTTCAATGAACGAGCAAAATTTTACTGGCATGTGATATTAGTGATATTGTTCTCTAATTTGAACATTCCATTGGGTCACTTTTTTTCAAATGAGTACAAATATGTATTTCCTCTAAGCAGTTGACCAAGTAGATCTCTTTCCAGTTTTCTGCTATCAATGAGTGATTGCTTCCAGTGTTTCATCAGTGGAAATTTGATGAAAGTGGTATTCCATCACTTCCTTTCAGTGCAGCTTGAACTTCCTCCATCAGCACCATTGGCTTTTGTTCATATGCTCCCTCCTGAAATGGTGGAATGTCAACAGTTTGTTTTGGTGCAGTGACTCTGTCTACTTTTTCCATTTTCTTTGGATATTCCTAAAATCTTTCAGTGTTTTGCCATTGAATTTCTCAAGGCTTGACTTTTTCTTGAGTTCCTTCAGTGTATGATATAATGAAGGTATTCTTTTTTGGTCTTGTAACTGTAGGTCTTTGCACATTTAATTATATTATTTGACTTTATCATCTCAAACTGCTCAGTGACATTTTCATTCAGCTCTTTGACTTAATCCGTTCTTCCATTTCCTTTACCTGCTATATGATTAAGAGAAAGTTTCAGAGTCTCTTAAGACATCTACTTTGATAATTTCTTCCTTTTCTGTCTTATAAAGGACCTTTTGCTTTCTTTGTGCATGATTATCTTTTCCCACAACTCACCAGATCTTCTGTCATTAGTGTGCACTCCATCAAAGCTGTTCTTAAGTTATTCTCAAAATTTAGTTGGGATCTATGAGTTGGGATGTGCTCAAGGTCATATTTTAGTTCTTATTGACTTGTTTTAATTTTAATTTAATATGTAACCAGAACTTACATATGAGCTATGATGATATATTCCTCTGTCTGCCCGTAGCCAGATTTTAGCTGTGATATTTCACTTCTCAATCATCTTTTCCCACAGATGTAGTTAATATGGTTTCTGTGCATTCCTTCTACATAAGTGCATGTGTATAGTCATGGTTTGTGTTGCTTAAAAAAGGTATTTGCTATAAGCAAGTAGTTGGTATTGCAAATATCTATCCTGTGATCTACAACTTTGTTTCTTTTCCCAAGGCCATTCTCTCCTACTATTTATTCTCCCTCTTTGTTTCTAATGTTCATATTCCAATCGCTAATCATT
This sequence comes from Echinops telfairi, assembly GCF_000313985.2. Classification (NCBI taxonomy): domain Eukaryota; kingdom Metazoa; phylum Chordata; class Mammalia; order Afrosoricida; family Tenrecidae; genus Echinops; species Echinops telfairi. Next base: position 69,718,722 of record NW_022111369.1, on the reverse strand, counting down.
ATCAATGTATCTTGATTGCATGTTTGATCAATTTCAAACTAAAAACATTGGTAAATTCTTCAATTTCTTAATCAATAACTTTTGGTATTGGTGTATAAATCTAAATAATAGTTTTGCTATTAGATTTCCTTGAATTTGGATAGATATAATCCTATAACAGATAAGCCAGTACTTGTACATATTGTACATATTAAAATGTCCTTTTTGACAATGAATGCAATGTCATTTATCTTGAATGTGTTATTCATGGCATAGTAAATTATATTTTTTTATGATTCAAAATGACCAATCACAATCCATTTGAGCTCACTAAGGCCTAGAATACCTGTCTTTACACATTCCATTTCATTTTTTACCACTTCTAGCTTTGCTGGAGTCATACATTATGCACTCTGAGTGGTAGTTATTAGTAAAAATTTCCAGTTGTTTCTTCTCCTTTTAAAGTATTCCCTATTGGCAAATGAAGATCCTGAAGGTTTTACTCTCATCTCACTAGCTTTCCTCCATTCATGGCTTCATGGTCATTTCTACAATGCAAAAGCAGCTTTTTTTAATCATACTTTGAGTGCGTTCCAACCCCAGGGCCCATCTGCTGGCACTCTCTCTAACAAGCTTTGCTTCTATTCATTAGGCCTTCGGTATCCGGCAATGTTCCAATGCTGTGCATAAGAGCTCTTTCCTATGAAATGAGCAGCTGACTCCTTCTTCATAGTCTGTTCTTAGTCTGGAAGCTCTGCTTAAACCTGTTCACCTTAGATGGCCCTGCTGGCATTTGATACAGCATTGACATAGTTTCCAGGACCACAGAAAAACAAAACCCACCACCGTATGACAAACTGACGGACAAGTGGTGGATTTGAAGCTTGCCTATTACTAATTTGTGATGTGCAGAGTACTGTTATGAGGATGATACAGGACTATATTGTTTCATTCTGTTGTGTACACTAGGGTCACTATGAATCAGAACCAACTTGGTGGCACCTAAAAATGACAATTTGGGTTTTGGGGTAGTTTTTGTAAGTAGTATTGTTCTTTTTATTATTTTTCGGAGCCCTTTTATTTAATGTAGAAGAATTAAATTGATTTTTATATGTCTATGATAGAGTCTATCTAATACATTGCCAATTTTTTCATATATCTCCAGCAATATTTTGAGTCTTTGAGTTTTCTATATATGTAATAATGCAGACTGCAAGCAAAAGGAGTTTTCCTCCTTTTTTGCCAATTCAAATGGCTTTAATATATTTTGATGTCTTATAGCTCCAGCTAGGACTTCCAAGAATATATTAAATAATATTGCTCATAAAGGGAAACCCTATGTGGTTCCCATTGGGAGGGGGAATAATTTCAATGCATCTCAATTAATTGTAATGCTAGTTATTGTTTTTGGCATGTGTTGCCTTTATTATATTATTATTTTGCATATATTGGCTTTTATGCTTTTGTTATGAAGAATTTTCCTTCTCTTCCTATTTATTAAGTATTTTTGTCAAGACTGGAAGTTCTTTTTCAGACAATACATTTTCTCCACTAATTGATATAATCATATGATTGCTTTGTTTTGTTTATGTGATGGGTTACATTGATTAATTTTATAATATGGACCCATCCTTGCATAACTGGTGTGAATAACTGCTGTGTCACTTGACAATGAAATAGGTTTCTTAGGTTTTGTTAAATTCTATTGGCTACAATTATTTGGGGAGGGAAGGGGGGTTGTTTTTTTAAACCATTTTATTGGGAACTCTTACAACTATTATAACATTCCATACATCAATCATACCCAGCATATTTGTATATATGTTGCCATCATCATTTTCAAAACAAGGAATTTGTTGAACATTTTGTTGTCTATATTCAGAAAATTATATAATTTTCTATAATTTTCTATTCTGGTAATCTTTGCCAGGATTAGACATCAAGGTTATAGTTGCTTCGTAGAATGAGTTAGGTAGTATATTATACTTTTCTATATTCTGAAACAGTTTATGTAGAATTGGTGTTAACTCTTCTCTAAATGATTCATAAAATGCCTCAGTAAATCTCAGGTACCAGACTTGGATATTGGGAGCATTCTAATGACCAGATTTATTTCTTTTTATATTATCAATCTGTTGATAATTTCTACATGAGTTTGGGTTAATTTTGGTAGGTAATGTTTTTTCTAGAAATTTATCTACTTCACCGAGGTTTTCAATTTTTTTGGAATACAATTTTTCATAGTATTGTGTAGTTTTAAAATATCAATTAGTTCTATTATTCACCCATTTTATTTCTTATTCATAATATTTTATCCTTTACCTTTGCCAGTCAGTTATCAATTTTGTTCACTCTTTCAAAAAGACAAGTACTTGTCTTGTTAATTTTTCAATCTTTTTAAAAAATTATTTTCTGATTGATTTCTGCTCTAATTTTTATTATTTTCTTCTAGTGTCTGAAGGTTTGTTTTCATAGTCATTCTAGTCACTGCTAGTCATTATAATTTTTGTGCCCCTTATTTCTTAAAGTGTTCATTGTTGATGCGCCATCCTGAAAATTATTCTTGTGTTTGATCCCATTATTGCGGTTGCTGCATCAGTTCATATTGTCAAGGGAAGTGTTTTGAGTACCTGACCCAAGTCGTGTGTGTTATGTTGAGTTCTCTAGAGAGAAAAAACCAGTGATACTTGTAATTATGTATATCAAAAGACATTTCTATCAAAAATGGTTTCTATAGTGGTAGAAATGGGTAAATCCAGTCTGGTTCAAGTCCGGCTTCTCTTGACTCCTGGAAGCTGATGAACAAGTCTCAGCAGAGATGGAGGAACCAGATCAGAATGACAAAGTGGAGCTAGTAGGGGGAACTGGCTAGTGAATGCAGAGGTCTGAAGTCACTGAATTAATCCATCATCCATATTCTGCTGATGGCTCCTGGATTGGCAAGCGATGCACTAGATCAAGAAACCAGATGAAAGACCCAGCTTTGGCGGATGGTGAAGGGCCAAAGTCCATTTCCCTTGGTTTCTCCCTTTGATACAGTAGGCTTATGACATCAAGGAAGTGCCATCAGGCTTCAATTTGATTTTCTGGTTTAACTCCACCCATGCCAAGAGTGTCTAGTTGACATAATCCCTCACAACCACACTATACTATTTTCAATTGCCTAATATGCATGCGAAAGCTGGACAATGAATAGGGAGGACCAAAGAAGAATCAATGTGTTTGAGTTATGATGCTGGTGAAGAATAATGAAAGTATCATTGACTGCCAAAAGAACACAAGTCGGTCTTGGAAGACATAACAGCCAGAATGCTCCTTAGAGGATGATGACAAGACTTCATCCCACATGCTTTGGACACGTTGTCAGGAGACAATAGTCTCTGGAGAAAGACATGATGCTGGTAAAGTAGAGGAGCAGTGAAAAAGAGGAAGGCCCTCAAGAAGATGGATTGACACAGTGGCTGCAGCAATGGGCTCGAGTGTCAGAACAATTGTGAGGATGATGTAGGATCAGCCAGTGTTTCTTTTTGTTGTGCAGAGGGTCTCTATGAGTTGATACCTAACAACAATATATGTAACAGTTATAGCACAAAATAATAAAGGTATATTTCTTCTGAAGTACACTATAATCCAGATTTTGTATCATATTGTATTGACATCCATTTCAGTTAATAGGAGTTAGTGAAGTTTTAAGTGATTTTCTAGCACATCAGTACTATAAACAGGAGCTGCTTTGGACTCCAAACCACCCCTCCTATCTTGAGAACTGGGTGCTGGAGGAGTACATGATGGGAAAAAATCACTTTATTTTATAATCTTTTCATTGTTTTAATATTATCCCCACATATAAACTCCTTTTTAGATTTAAAACATAGTGATTAATAAGATAATTAAACAAGATCATTTCATAATTATATTGTACATAGTCTATTATGCATTATAAACTTTCAGTAAGTTGCATGTCTAGCTTTTATTAGCATTGCACTTGAATAAGTATTTATAGTGCACAATTGACTACTGTTTATGACACTTTTATGATCACGAATGTAAAGTATTCATATATTGAATATAAGTAACCACGGATAAGTGAAACCATCCTTATTTTCCACACTGTCAAATGCTAATAAAATACTAAAAGTTCCTTGGATTGCAATAAAAATTAAATTCATTCAATGGGCACACATTAAGACTATGACAATTGCTTTTAAGTGTCTTGAGAATTCAGATAAAGTTTCAAATGTGATATGCCCCATACATTTCCCACAGAAGGTTACAAAAAGATAGAGTAGTGTAATGAAGTGGAACCTCCCATTATGTTAGCATGGTTCATCTCTATACCACCGAAACAAGGACACCACTTTGTGAAATGAGCTAGCTGCCCCTAACTTATATTTAGAAATATAGGAAATTAAATAAGAACTGTAATTAGGCTGTTCTCTTAGGAAAATCCAAGTACTACTGCCTTCCAAAGATCTCCTTTCACAAATGATAACAATCCACTCTTCACCACAGAGAAGCAAGCTGGGGAGCCCAACACGCTAGCACTGAAGTGAACACTTCAGAAATGAGATCAACTCTGAGGACCTGGAAAAGTGAAGGGAAAAATTCATTTTCTTCTTCTATATTACTTCAACTTAATTTTATTCTAGACCATCAATCCTCACAAACAGATAAGGAATATATAATTCATAACATTTATAATATTCTTGTCATATCTAAATAGTAGCTTTGAAATAGAGGAAAGAGTAGGAGGCAAAGGGCATTTATAGAGGTCTAGATAAAGACATGTACATATACAAATATATTTATATGAGGATGGGGAAATAGATCTATGTGCCTATATTTATAAGTTTAGTATTAAGGTAGGAGAAGGACATTGG
>NW_022111369.1:69699041-69712752 GCF_000313985.2 Echinops telfairi | reverse complement strand
AAATAAATAAATAAATAGCTTTGTCCATCAGTCTGTTTTATATATTGGTTAATATGATTTCTATCAGAACTCTAGTAATGTTTATAGGAATAAACAAAATTATTTATGGGCATACACAGAATTTATGTGAAAAGGCAAAAAACTGAAGTGACTAAGATGAGTTTACCAGAAGAATTACGATACGTTATAGAGATAGAGTGCTCCATGTCAGTCTAGAATTAGAAAAGGACTAGCATCATAATTTTAAAAAATAGAGGAAGAGAAAAGAATAAAGAGCCCCCAAAATAGATCAACACAGAAACACTCAACAAATGTGCAAAAGTGATTCAATGAGGAGAGGTTACGTTTTCAAAAAATGATGAAAGAATAATTGGACATTCCTAAAATAATAATACATAATAATCTCAACCTGAATCTCATAAAAAATTAACTCAGACTGCATGATGGCCTTAACACAAAACATATAGCTAATAAAATCATAGAGAAAAATATAGAAGGAAAATATTTGGCATATAGGTTTGGGAAAGAGTTTTTAGACTTGGCAAATACACACGCAAGATAATTTATAGTAGGTAAATATGTAAATAGGACTGCATCAAAATTGAAACCATTTGCTCTAGTAACACATGTTTTGAGAGGTTGAAAAGACAAGGTATAGATTAGGATAAAACATTTGAAACGACATATATGGCAAACGATTCATTTTTAAAATACATAAAGTTGTGTTGCACTGTCAGTTCTTGGCCTGGTTTTAGTTGATGAACTTGAGCTTCTCCATTTTTTTCTTCCCACAGAGGCAATCAATTTGATCTCTGCATATTCCATTTGGAGAAGTTTGTGTGTGAATTCACCATTCGTGTTATTGAAAAAAACAGGTGTTTGCAATGAGCAAATCATTGATCTTGCAAAACTGTATCCTGTGATCTCCAGCATGGTTTCTATCACCAAGACTGTTTTTTCCAACTACTTTTTTCCAACAACTTTCTTTACAACTTTTGCTTTCCAAGTGCCAATGATTATCAATACATCTTGAGTGCACAGTTGGTCAGTTCCCAACGGAAGTTGGTGGTGGAATTCCTCATCACTAGCTGAAATTGGTGCATAAATTTGAATCATAGTTGTATTGATTGGGCTGAAGGTGGATAGGTATAATTCTATCACGGACAGGTGTGTCCGTGAAGATAGATTTGGAATGCCTTTTCTGGCACTAAATGCAATCCCAATCCTCTTGATTCTGTCATCCCCAGCCTAGTCAATCAGATGACTTTCTGATTCAAAATGGCCACTAGTCCACTTTTCAAAATGGCCACTACTAGTCCATTTCAGCTCACTGAGGCCGAAGATATCAATCTGTGTGTGCTCCGTGTCGTTTCTGAAGACTTCCCCTTTCTCTAGATTCATACTTTGCACAGTCCAAGTTCCAATCATTAGCAGAGTTCTCCTTCCCTTGAGTCGTGCCCCTTCAGCAAGTGAAGATTCCGAAGGCTCCTCTCCCACAGATGCTACTCAACTCACGTCATTGTAGTTGCCTCAACTCTTAAGAAGGCAGCTTCTCCTCAGTCGCATTTAGAGTGCCCTTCCAGGCAAGGGGCCTATCCTCTAGCACTGCTTCCAACAACGCTCTGCTTTCATGCACGGGGCCCTCAGTGTCTGACAATGCGTCAAAGCTACGCATAAGGTTCTCAGTGGCTCCTTCCTCTGAAGTGGGGAAGCCCAGGGCTGTTTCCTTGTCTGTTCTTAGGCTGGAAGCTCTACTGAAACCTGTTCACTTGGGCGACCCTGCTGGCATTTAAAATAGCACTGATAGGTTCCAGCATCACAGCAACACACTAGCCACAACAGTACCAGTGACATAGATTCTAGTATCACGCCAATACACAAGTCACCACAATACACAAAGTGACAGACAGACTATATATGCCAGAAAAGGCAAGCAGGCAGCATCTTTGATACAAATTAACTTTAAGTAACTGTAGTGCTCCCCTGCCTTGACCCAGTGTAGATGCCAACAAATTTCTTCATTGTTCATATAACTTATTGTAGCCACGGTATCCTGAGAAGGAAAAGTCTTTCCTCGGCTGTGACTGTTTTCTTAGCCTCATGTGGGGCATGTCCACTGTGCCTTACAAAGCTGCATGGCAAGTGCCTAGCATGTTCCAGTTAAGCCCACCCAGTCCATGTGGACTTGAATGACCTTATGAACAACTAAACAAACTCTGGCCAGTCCTGCAACCTTCTCACAATTGTTATTATGTTTGATCCCCTTGGAATAGCCACTGTGTCAAGCCACTCCTTCAAGGGTCTTCCTCGACATGTCTGAAGTATGTGAGATGAAATTCACCCTCCTCATTTCTAGGGAGCATTTTGTCCATAGTTCTTTTGAGGCAGATTTGTTTTTTGTGTTTTTAGTAGTTTCCAATCTCTCACCTTAATAGTTACGAAGCTGGAATAAATCCCAATTCTACCTGTGCATAAAAGTGCAGGTTGAAAATAAAAAGAAAGCCAAATAAACCAAACCTGTTGCCACCTAGTTTATCCCAAGTTACAGTCATTATAAGGCAGAGGAGACCTGCCTCATGGGGTTTCTAAGGCTATAAATCTTTACCAAAGTTCACTGCCACATCTTCCTTTTAATGGGTTTGAACAATGACTTCAGCAGTCGGCAGTCACATGATTCAAGGAGAAGTGTTGTAAAATTATCATCACCATTTCATGTTGCTTTCGGGAAAGGATTCTACAATAGTCTCCGTTATGTTTACATCCCCTGTATTTTGGAAGTCATAGTCAACTGTTTCATATACTCTATGGCCACAGGGGAAATTTAGCCCGAGTTCAGATTTTCATGCATGAGCACCAAAGGAAGCACTTGGAGGATTCAGCAGAGTGAAGGCCAGTGCCTTCCAGCTTTAGGGGCATAAATCAAGATTAGGTAAAGTAGGTTTCTGCTAGGCTTGTGAATAGTGCTGCCATGCTCTATAACATTCAGACAGCGGGATGCTGTGAGGAAGAGAGTCCTAAATTATCACTGATGACATGCTTAGAAAGGGAATTGCCTGCTGGGATCTATATTTTTGTTCTTGTCTCTCCACACTCTGCATTTACAAGAGCTCTCAAATGCAAAGCATGTAAGCTAAATCCGAGGAGGAAACAGCTTCTTCTGATTCTCTACAACATCATTTGCTTCGATTTCCTTGATAGGCAGCTGATCTCCACATAGAGCTTGGTAGAGGTGTCCTTTTTATACAATAATAAATCACAATACTATGTTTCAGCATGATAGTTTTGCAGAAACAAACATGCCAGTCATTACTTTTCCAACCAGATTCTAGTTTCAACTGTGTTGATTGACATTAAGGCCACTTAATCAGTAGTGGCTTTACATCAGAAAGAGTGCTTCCCTAGATATAAAGGTTGTTCACCATCTGCATTTCGACACATCCTTTGTAGTTCATGATGAAAGAAATCTTTTGTTTGGCAGGGTGGCACCGCATTTTAAGGCATATGGTAGACATATTTAATTGACAACTTACTTGGCAGGAATGTACGCATTATTAGACTAGGTCTAAATATATTTGGTCTAATGTTTTAAAAGACCCTTTTCTTAATAGGGATCAAAGAATCTGCCAAAATGTAGCATGTAAACACTTTTAGTCTAGTTTAGCAAGGAGGCCCGATTGTCCTGTGGTTAAGTGCTACAGTGCTAACTGCAAAGGACAGTGGTTGGAACCCACAAGCTGCTCCTCTGAAACAAAAATATCCAAGTCCTCTTCCATAAAGATCAGAGCTTTGGAAACAGCATGGAGTATTCTACTTTGTCCTAAAGTTTCAGCGCTGGTTTGTGGACAGAGGATATAGTTTAGGAGAGCTAGGAAACATTTGAATAAAACTAGTCTCCACTTTTCAGAGTGGAGTGTGTTTCGCTTTAGAATGGTTTTCACCTTCAATGCTTTTTGTTTGACTTAATTGCCAATTTCTTTGCTATGTGTAAAAATACTTAAGTATCTGATTGTCACACAGAATATAAATTGGAAAAAGATTTAAGTACAGCCTCCACCGTAGTGGGTATGACATGGTTAAATAGGCATCATTGATCATAAGGCACAAGGATAATTCACGTGGAGACTCAGTGGAAGATTGATGATTTGACCGGAACGTGTCATGGAGGCAACACTTCAATGAAAAGGGGGAGCTGGTGGCAATTAAATTATACTCTTACTTGAAAATCTCAATTAAAAAGTTGCTCACTCCATCAATAAATGCATTTTAACCTTCTTTTCTTTTGTTGCAATGCTGCAGAGAACAAATAAACCTCACATACAAGCCCACTGACCAGATCCCTACTTTCAATGACCATAAATGAAGGTGAGGGTGTGGGGGTGGAAGCACAAAGAAACCCACAAGCAAAATAAAATAGAAAAACAGCAGATATTTTGTGGGAGAAAATCCTCATCGGTAATATAATTGATACATATCTTACATAAAGAAATGTTGAACTCTTGTAGAAGATCAAATTGTAATAATTACTCTAATCTAAATTACAATAGGTGGGCCCAAGGCAGCTTTAAAAAGTTGTATAGAATAGCTAAGTCATAGAAAAAACATTTTACATTTATTGCATATTACTTTTCTCTTGCTAAACACACTTTATTCTTTTGCACTATTGAATCTTCACAATAAAGCTAAGTGGCCAATATGCATTTTAATCTTTGTTTTATAAATGAAAACACTGACGTGGAGAGAGGTCAAGGAATTAGCCAAGGATAAGTAAAAGGTAAAACCAAGATTATGAACCTGTTATTTTAATTCCTAGTGTTACATTCTTAAATACCACTTTATGGAGCTATAATGTCCAGACAAAACACATATTATTCTTTGAAAGGCTTTCACCAACATCTTAATAAAACTAAATTAATATAAACAAAAGTAAATTCCACCTTAGGGTGGACCCTAAGTAAATAGCATATGTTGTTTTTGAAAGGTTGTACGATGTTATTCTTTGTGGGAAAATGTGTATGCTATCCATTCTAAAGCGAAGGTTTAGTCATTCTCATTTTTTAACACAGTGTTTGGAGTATCAAATTAAAATCTTAGTTATTTCCAGTTTTTTAAACAAAAATAGTTTTAAAAACCAAGTTTATAGAATATTTTAAAGTGAAAACTTTAGTGTGGAAATGCTCCAGTTATGGAAACACTGATCATCATTTTAATTGACATTTTCAATGATACTAAAGTTGTATGAGCTTTTAAAAATAGCTATTACTACTAATTATTGTGGTTTCATTTCAGGTAGTTATGCTTTCCTTGTTCATTATAATTATTTTCTTCATCTGTGTTTTTATACAATAGGCTAATTTGCACACACGTGGGTAAATACATACTTCTACACTTACATGCTCTCCCAATCTCAAACTCACAGCCGAGTCAACGCTGTGTCATAGCGACCCCTGTGGGTTCCCGAGACCATAGCAGGTGAAGGGAGGAGACATCCTGCTGCCCTGGAGCTGCGGCTGGTTTTCAACTGCCGACCATGCTGATCGCAGCCCAATACGTAACCTTTACACCAACAGAGCTCCATACCCTGCTGCACATGTGTGTGTGCAAAATAAGCGCACATAGCTACTTTCTTTATATTTTATTTATTTTGGTAATTCCGAGGCTTATGTGGTTGAGCAGCTAGTGGGCTAGCTTGGCAGTTGTATTCATGCGAGGTCAGCAACTGCCCAGGCTATGAAGATCGAAGGGCGCTAATGAAATTATATTCACTGAGCTGCCATAATAAGTTTCCCGAGAAAGATAACTTAATTGGCAGCCTATTATCAGAGTGCATATATAGGTGCTCTGGAGTTTGCAATGTGTTCACTGAAGCCAAGGTAATTGAGGCATCAGATGATTTGAGCAATGATGATTAGAAATCAACTGTGTGCACGGTGCAATGAGTAAGAATATGCACAGGAGAGAATGTTTTCTTTATGAGACATTTAACTGTTGAGACTCTAGAGTAGCTTTGCCATTCTTTTACTTTCTTTGCTTCTAAACCTGGTAGTAATGCAAAATGAAAATAATTTAGACAAATCTTCTGAGATCTATTTTTGTTATGGTTCCTAAGTCATAGGGGAAAAATGAAATTTAGTTTGATACAAACTTTACATTGTTTATATTTTCATACTGGGTGCCATCAAATCAATTGCAACTTATCTTGGTCCTATTGTACAGAGAATAACTGCCCTACGATCTTTCCTCACGGAAACCTTAAATCACTAAGTCTTTTCTGCTTCATTGATTTGAATTGCTGGCCTTTTCGTACCAGCCAAGCATTTAACTGTATGCTACTTGAAACCATACGTAGTTTCATGAGCATGTTAGTATTTATTTAATAGGCAGTATCACAATTAAAGAATCAACAACATAGTTTAATATGTTTAAAAATAGGATATGGTAACAGTTTCTGGAAGAACCCAAAACAAACTCTAGAGTTCATTAAATTTTGAAAGAAAATCTGTCAACATAAAAGTCTGAGCAAGCATGAGGAAGGTTTATGAAAATTAAGTCTACCATAACTTTCCACTTATTGATTAATAAAAAAATCCCATTTACAAATGTTACAAGCACATCCATTTTTGAGGATCAGTGTGTATGAACTCTAACCTTTGTTCTGCTCACATTAGATATGGGATAAATATGATATTGGTGGGTGGAAATGCAATACAAAGGAAAGCATAATCTGTAAGTAAGAACTAGATAAATTGTAAACTTTTATTCTAAATAGATACAACCAGAGAGCAAATGTCTGTTAGCTAATTATCTTCTTCAATAGCTGCTCACATATATGTGTTAAATAAATAAGTATAATTTCAGAAATCAAAGAATTTGGTAATCTGATCCCAAAGTTCTTTTGGAACCAGATTATAATAACAATCAAGCACATTTACAACCAAATTATAATAAACTGTAAACACTACAACAAATTGCCCCCCAAAAACAATAAAATTGGTTATTCTGAATATAGATTGGTAAATTTTATTAAATGAATGCAAACATAGCCATGGCCATATAGGAGCTAAACCATTCCCCAATATGCAGAGGAACTTAGCCAAATTGAATGTTACATAGGATCTTAATAGTAATGCAACATTTGGAAGAACCAATTGTTCTTTTTGTTAGTTGCCATCCAGTAGTACAGTAAACTCTTAACACATAATACCATGTACAACAGAACAAGGCATATCATACAATTCAATAGTTCAACCATATCAAGGAGAGCTAGGTAGTCATTGCCACAATCAATTTTAGGAACCTTTCTTTTTCTTGTAATCCATGATGTTGACTCTCCATTTTCCCACTCTTCCCTTCTGTGCTCTCAGGCAATCATCAATCGAGCTACTCTATGTAATTTCATCCATCCTGGTTTTCCTATACAGATAAACATACAAACCAAGGGCAAACAACAACCAAGGACCAAGCAACAATTACCATATAAAATAAGTAGACACCCAATCTAAGAGAAAGTAGAAAATATTTAAAATTTAGAATAAATTCATATTGGGTCCAGAAAGAGATCAAATTACAAGGTGTTCGATTTCAGTCCAGATACAGTTGTTAAAGTCCACTTTCCATTGATTTCAATGTTATGTGTGTGTATGTGTATGTATAAGATTGCCTAATGAGCAAGGTAGGCATGGGCTTGCTTGCACTCATTTACTAATCTATAGTGAACAATCACTACACATTTTTCCCACATCAAAGATACTGCTTCTAGGTATGCCTGGCATCTGTCTCTCTCCTAGACCCACAGCACCTTCCTACAGAATCAAAGCCTCTTTTCAAATTCAGCATCCCTAATAGGGACTGAGTACCCAGAAAGCAAGGTAAGCAAAAAGTTACTAATGGTCTCATTAATTTAATATCCAGCTGATTTTATTTATAAAAAAATAAAAAGCACAAGCTATACACATTCAGCAAGTATTTTTGCTTCAATTAAGAAAGTAAATAAATACATGATGATGAAATTAATCTTGAAATGCAGAGATGAAGGCAGATGTAAAATCAGGATCACAATGAGCCTCACATAATTTTAAAACACAATTGAGAAAACTCATAGAAATAAAGTGTACACTGCACTTATCCCAATTTTTATTCTTTCTGTTGTTCCTTCCGGAGGTAGGGCCAAACCAAACCAAATCAAGCCCACTGCTGTCAAGTCAATTCTGACTCGGATCCCTGTTGGATATGGTAGAACTGCCCTAGAGGGCTGCTAAGACTGTGATCTTCATGAAAGCAGACTGCCACATGTTTTTCCCAGAGTCTGCTAGATACAAAATGCTAAGCTTTCGGTTAGCAGCTGTGGCAGTTCCAAAATCTCCTGTCAACTTGAGTGAAGGTGTGTTAGACAGGGCTCTCTAGAGAAGGAAAACCAAGACACGAATGATTTTATATATATTTATATACATAGATATATAACATAAAAAAGTTAATTAATCTATAAAGCAGTACAAATGGCTCAGTGCAACTCATATCCGTGAGACAGCTAATACACTGGCAGTCCTTCAAGTCTTGAGGGCCGCCAGGTAGTCCTCTCTATAGCAATTCAGGCTATCTGGCCACAGGCAGCAAACAGCAAGGAAGGTCAGCCAGATGACAGGGTCTGACAGTCCCCAGCTCAAGAGATGTAAATTCCAATGGTGTGATGAAGCAGGTCTTGAAGGAACTTCAAATTAAAGCAACACAGTCCACAGGTTAGGTGGCCCACAGGTAGTGCAGCTTGCAAATGAGGCACAGAACAAGCAAGGCAAGCCACATACTGGTCTGATGATCAAAGAGCAAGAGACAAGAAAGGCGAGGCTCACGGAGCCATTTATCTCTCTGCCCTTCAATTAACACCACACATGTTCATTGGCCTTGCTGGCACAATAAACCTACATATCACAGAAGGAGTGGAGCCTGTCAATCAGGTGATAGCCAATGGTGCCTCTGTGTAGGGATGACTTTCTCCTGCGCATTCTGGAAACTATCTTCCTCCCTGGAGGTGGGACACACATACTCTCTCTGAGAGACATTCTTGTTGATAAGGCTGATGGAGACACACTGAAGGAGCCAGAGCCCTGGAGCTAGAGGATCCACACATGGAGACCCATGCCAGTGCTGAGATGTTTCCACCACCACTGGATCCACAAAACTTTCCACCCACTGGCCTTTGATCTTCCTGTATTTGGTGTCATTGCATGTTTTGTGTGAGTCTGAAGAGGAATTTATAGACTGGTATCAAACATATGGCCTAATATCAGACTTATGGACTTGACCTGGACTGGGCTGGGATGTTTTCTTAATATACAATTACTCTTTGATGTATAGCTCTTTCTTATACACATATAAATATCTATGAACTTGTTCCTCTACCCAACCCGGATTAACACAGCAGCTAAATGCTTTCATCACTGTGCTACCAGGGTTCCTCCAAAAGTAGAAACAATCATCAAATTCCAAACCAGATTCTTCATTTGTTGACAGAGCACAACTTAAATCAGAAAGCATAGCTTCAAATATCTAATAATCAGAACTTGGGATGGGAAAAGTATGTTGTTGTTGTGTTGTTGTTAGGTGTCATTGAGCTGGCTCTAACCCATAGTAACACTGTGCACAACAGAACAGAACACTGCATGTTCCTGCACCATCCTCACAATTGTTTCTATGTCTAAGCCCATTGATGTAACTGCTGTATTAATCCATCTTATCAAGAACATCCTCTTCACTTGCCCCTCCAAACATGATGTCCTTCTCCCGAGACTAGTCTCTCTTGATAATGAAGTAGGACTCTATTAAAACTGGAAGCCAACAAAAATGGAATGGAACAAATAAAATTGGATATCTTAGGCATTGTTGTTGTTAGGTGCCATTAAGTCAGTTCTGACCTTATGCATAACAGAAAAAAAACTGCCAGGACCAGCACCACCTCACAATTGCCCCTATGCTTGAGACCTGATTTGTAGCCATTGTGTCCATAAATGACATCAAGGACCTTCCCATTTTTTGCCACTCCTCCACTTTGCTCAACATGATGTCCTGCTCCAGGATCTGGTCTCTCTTGACAACATGTCTAAAGTATATTGGAGGAAATTTCCCCATCCTGGCTTCTGAGGGGTTCTCTAGCTGTACTTCTTCCAAGACATATTGGTCTCTCCATTTAGTGTGCCATGGTAGCTTCAATATTCTTCTCCAGCACTACAATTCAAAAGCATCAATTCCTCTATGATTTTCCTTATTCAATGTCCAAGTTTCACACAGGTATGAAGTAATTGAAAATACCATGGCTTGGTTCGGGTAAACCCTAGTCCTCAAAGTTACATCCTTATTTGTTAATACTCTAGAGGTCTTGTGCAGCAGTTACCTAATGCAACTCATCTTTTGATCGCCTGACTGCCTCTTCCATAAGCATTGATTGGGGATCAAGTGTTTCAAATCCTCATCACTGTCAGCAAACAAGATTATGTCAACTGTATATCTCAGGGTGTCAATAGCCTTCCTGATTCCTCATTCCTCTTCAGAGAGCACAGCTTCTCTGATTATCTCCTCATCATAAAGACTGAATAAATATGAGAGGATAGAACCCTATCACACACCTTTCTTGATTTTAAACCATTCAGTAGTCCCTTGTTCCATTTGCATAACTTTCTCTTGATCGGTGTACAAGTTCTGATAAGCACAATGGAGAGATCTGAAAATCTTAAGATTTTCTTCTTAAGGTTATCCATAGTTTGTTAGGATCATAAGCATTAATCAATTGAAATGCATGCACAGCAAATAATCAGAGAAGTTGGATTATATGAAGCAGAATGTAGAGTCAGGTTTGGAGGAAGGTGTATTAACCATCATTATGCAGCATCAACGTTCCTTGTTGAAAGTGAAGAGAGTTTGAAGCATTTACTAATGAAGATTCAGTATGGATTACAACTCAATGTAAACAAGAAAAAAATCTTCACAAATAGACCAGTATGTATCATTATGATAAATAGAGAAAAGATTGAAATTGTCAATGATTTTGTCTTGCTTGGATCCACAATCAGTGTTTATGAAAGAATCAGTCAAGAGATCTAACGACGAGTTACATTAGGTAAAACTGCTTCACAGGACATCATTAGACAATTAAAAAACAAGGATGTTACTTTGAGGACTAGGATTCATCTGATACAAGCCATAGTATTTTTAGTAAACAGATATGCATGTGGAAGTTAGACATTGATAAAGAAGACCAACAAGAATAGATGCAATTGAACTATGGTGCTAGAGAAAAATATTGAAAGCACTGTGAACTGCGTAGGATCCCTGGTTTCATAGTGGTTACTCTGAGCTTCGAACTTCAAGATCAACAGTACAAACCCACCAGTTATTCCATGGGAGAAAGATGGGGCTTCATACTTTCATAAAGAGTCTTGGAAACTCATGGGGGCAGTTTTACTCTGCCCTGTAGGGTCACTATGAGTGAGCATCAATTTGATGGGAATGAGTTTGACGAGGAACTGCTCAAAGGACAAACTCATCTATCTTGTATAAAGTATGACCAGAGTGCTCCTTAGAGGCAAGGGTAGTAATACTTGGTCTTATATACATTGGACATTTTGTCAGGAGAGACCAGTCCCTGGAGAAGGACATTGTGCTTGGTAAACTAGAGGGAGAGCAAAAAAGAGGAAGACCCCTGTGTTAGTTACATAATCTGTTGTCAATTTGAGACTTAAGAATGGAGGGGTGGAATCTAGGTCACAGCTTGATGACCTCATTTGGAGGCACTAAGCTACAAATAAATAGCTCTTTGGAGGTGGGACACATGCTCACTCCCTAGGAGACACTGCTGTTGACAAGCCACATAGAGAAAGGCTGATGAAGCCAGAGCCCTGGAACTGAGAAGTCCTGTGGAGATCCATGCCAGCACTGAGATGCCTCTACTACCACTGGATCCACAAGACTTTCCACCCACTGGGCTGTGATAGTCCTGCATTTAGCATCATTGTATCTGTTTTGTGAGTCTGAAGAGGAATTTATAGATTGGTATTAGACATGTGGGCAAATACCGGACTTATGGACTTGATCTGGACTGAGCTGGGCTGTTTTCTCAATATTCAATTGCTCTTGTATATAAAGCTCTTTCTTATACATATATGAGTGTCTATGGATTTTTTTTCCCTCTAGTCTACCCAGACTAACACAGCCAACAACAAGATGAAGTGATGCAGTGGCTACTCAAGCATAGAATTGTGAAAATGCTGTGGGGCTGGATTGTTTCCTTTTGTTATGCACTGGTAACAGAAGCTGATCCGATGGCACATAACAAGATCATCCTTCCTTCCTATGACACTACAGTTCTCTTCTGTGTCCCATAATCGGCTGCAATGACCACAAGGAATTAGCAGACAATACCTAAATTTATGTAGGATTATTAAGGAAATTAATTGTTTACCTCTAGTCTAGATAAAAAAGGATTAAGGATACAGTCCTTGCTGAAACACTTCTTTGCATGAACCTCGCTCTCTCAGCCATGTGGTTTCTTAGCATTTGTCCTGATTGGGCAAGTGCCACAAAGCTCCTTTCTGAAAACCCAAACTCACTGTTATTGAGTAGATGCTGACTCATAGAGACCCTATAGGACTGCCCCATGAGTTCCCAAGACTCTAAATCTCCATAGTAATAGAAAACCTCATTTTTTTTTCCATATAGTAGCAGGTGGATTGGAACTGATGACCTTGTGGTTTAGCAGCCCAATTTGGAACCCACTACACCATTAGAGTTTTTAAAGCTCTTTTAGTGTTTGTAAATGCCCAAAGGACATCCCATTCTCAAATTAGCCTCTTGCTAAAAGACGCTCAGCTTCACTCACTACACGTGCTGAGACTGCTGTTGTTCTCTCTTACATATTTTGGTTCAGCTACTTTGTCGCACAGTCTTGATGCTGACCAAGAGATCTAGGTAATTCTGTTGCCACTACAACTTCAGGCAGGGCTCTCACACATGCTCCACTGGTGGCTCTTCTGTTGATGTTTGAGAGATTCCTCTTTCTTCTTAGGTGTCTCACTCGTATACCCATAAAAATGGCAAAACTGATGAATCCACATATTAAAGTTCTCCACACCTTGTTTGCAAGATGTCACCCAATTATTTGTTGGGTGTTTCAAAACCAATGGAAAGGCGAGCCTCACTGAAGTGCAGTCAGTTAATATGGCCCTTCTGGCTAGTGTCAAAATGTAATGAACTATAAATTGGGGTTCTATGCCTGTGGGTATAACTCGGTTTTGGAGGGATCTCTCTGTTACATAATTAAGGGGGGTTGTATCTTTAGACTCTACTAGAGGGTATGACTTAAGTCACCATCCTTTGTTATTTTGGGGGATAAGATCTTCAAAAATACCAAAATCACACCTCTATATAGGATCTTTTCAGAAGTAGAAACATAGAAAGAATTCCCAGGACACGAGCAAATTGGAAATCACTATCTGAAGTTGTAGAAACCAAGAACAGAGGTACCAGAAACTGTGGTATGGAAATTCAGGGAAGCAGTGTCTAGAATAAAGGATCTGACAAGAGACTATGGGACTGTTAGAGTGTGAGCTTGTTGGTGCACAGAGGCAAAAGCCAAGGGACCACAGAGCTGACAGGCTGAGAACTAGAGAGAGATGGCTTCTGGCTGAGAAGATGTGTTGCTGTGGATCAATGACTAACACTGCTTGTG
>NW_022111369.1:69677251-69698256 GCF_000313985.2 Echinops telfairi | reverse complement strand
CAGGTAGATATCCATTTTTTCCAGCACCACTTGTTAAAAAGGGCATCACCTTCCCATTTGATATTTTTGGGGCCCTTATCGAAGATCAGTTGTCTGTATGTTGATGATTTTATTTCTGGGTTTTTAGTTCTTTTCCATTGGTCTGAGTATCTATCATTGTACCAATACCATTCTTAACATTATCACCCATATAAAAAAATGTCACTTCACCATAAGTAAAGGTGATGAATATTGAATATACTTGAGACTACAAGCAGATCAAATAAATCTATTTAGAGGAAGTACAACCAGAATATCGCTTAGCAGTAATATGGCAAGACTCGGACACACATCAGGAGGGCTCAGTTGCTAGAGAAAGACATCATATTTGGTCAGTGGGAAAGAATTAGATCCTCTATGAGATAAACTGATACAACTGCTGCAATAATAGGTTCAAATACAGCAACTGTTGTGAGAACAGCAGAAGATATGGCAATGTTTTGGGGGAGGCTCAGGGGTTGGTTGGTTGTGTTTTCTGTTACCTATAGGTCACTATAAGTCAGTGACACATTATAATAATGAAAGACTTAATCATGGAGATAATTTTTCTTTTCTTTTAGGTCAAGTCTTCAGTTTCCTTACATCCGGTGTACCACAACCACTTTATACTTAACAAATAAAAACATAATTTCATGCTGCTAGAATCTAATTAGTTAGTAGCATTATGAGTAAACTCAGAAGAATAGATATTTATGAAAGTAGATCAAGAGGTCATATCCGTTGAGCACATCAAAGTGCAATAAAACTCCTAATGTGTCCTAATAGTTAGCATCAAACTAACCTGTCTCATAGGTTAATTAATACTTCCAATCATGAAGAAAAACACAGCTGTTACCTTAAGTGACATCTTTTGGCTAAGATTTTCTACAGTAAGTGTGATAAAAAGAGAGTGGGTGTTACAAGGAGGTCACTGGTTTCACAGAAATACCTTCCCTGTCAGTTGGTCATATAGGTCACTGAAGAAAGCAATCATGAAATATAAGAAGCTGTTACAAAAATTTAATGAAGATGTGCTACGATTTTCTAGAGTCTTAAAATTAATACAATCCTTTTATAATGAAATGTGCAAATATTTCTCTATGTTCACGTCATGGTCATATTTTTAATCTTCTTAAAAAATAAAATTACTTTCCTGATTGTGTTAGTCCAGCTAGACTAGAGAAAAAAAACCAGAAAGACTTATATGTGTATAAGAAAGAGCTTTATATAAAGAGTAATTGTATATTAAGAAAATATCCCAGCCCACTCCAGAGAAAGCCCATAAGTCTGATATTAGCCCATATATCTGATACCAATCTATAAATTCCTCTCCAGACTCACACACCACATACAATGACATTGAGTGCAAGAAGATCACAGGCCAATGGGTGGAAAGTCTTTTGGGTCCCAAGGCAGTGGAAGCATCTCATCACTGTCAGGTGTCTCCATCTCCACATGATCCTCTAGCTCCAGGGCTGTATGTAGTGTAGCTCCGGGTGTCTTGTCACCAGGAAGATGAAGCAGGGAGTGTGTCTGTCCCCTAGTGAGCTATTTATCTCCTTCACACCTCCAAATGAGGTCATCAAGCTGGAACCTTATAGACAGGTTGGACTCCACCCCTTTGGCAAGTTGACAGGAGATTATGCAACTGCCACACAGATTCTTAAGTTTGTCAACACTATTTTTATTTATTATTTATTATTAGATCCTCTATGAGATAAAGTGATACAACTGCTGCATTAATAGGTTCAAATACAGCAACTGTTGTGAGAACAGCAGAAGATATAGCAATGTTTTTGGGGAGGCTCAGGGTTTGTTTCTTTGTTTTTTCTGTTGCCCATAGGTCACTATAAATCAGTGACACATTATAATAATGAAAGACTTAATCTTGGAGATAATCTTTCTTTGGGAAAAATTATAATACATAATAAACAAACATCTATAATTATTACATGTATACTAAATATTTAAAATAGGGATATATTATGTAGGTATATTCAGCATTCAAATCTCATCATTGTTTCCCCCAGATATTTCTCTGAGCTAAGATCTCTTATTGAACATCTATTGTAATCATCAATGGCATGGCTCCAAAAAAGAATAACTGGAATCCAGAGAATAGACACATTTAAGAAAATAAGATGAAAGATGTAAGGAAATCTTTTGAACTGGGAATCTGATCAGCATCCTTTGCCTCTCTTTTAGCATTTACCTCTTCCATAGTGAATACTTTTGATGGATTCTAATAATATGCCTCCAATCCTGTAAGTGAAAATACACTTGATTCAAGTTAAGACAAGCAGACATTCACTCTCAGGAATTTGAGCCTTAAGCAAGGGTAAAAATAGGTCTAAAATGTTTGGGGTTCAATCATTCCAGAAGAGGTAATTTGAAACAGACTGTGTTAGACTGGGTTCTCTATAAAAACAAAAGCAAGACACTTGCAAGATTATATAAGATTATATATGTGTGTGTGTGTGTGTGTGTGTGTGTGTGTGTGTGTATACAGCATGAAGGATAAAACAGCTAATTTGCCCACACAGCAGTACAGAGGGCTCTGTTCGACTCACTTCCTTGGAACAGTTAATATACTGGAAGTCCTTCAACTCATGAGGGCCTCTGGGTCCAAAGTCAAGGAAGTAGACAGCTGAGTCTTCTGTAAAGCAATACAGGCAGGCCAGCCACAAGCAGCAAACAGCAGGGCAGGTCACCAACAGTTAGAAAGACTGCAAGGTCTGACAGTCCCAAACTCAAACAATATACACACCAGCAGCATGGCGAAGTAGGTCTCGAAGGAACCTCAAGCTCTAGCAACACGATCCACAGGTTGACAGTCCCACAGATAGTGTAACTCATGAGTTGAGGCATAGAACTAGCAGACACACACTGAGCTGATAACCAGAGAGCAAGAGACAGAGAGGAAGGGCTTACCAAGCCATTTATCTCTTTGCCCTCCAATCAAACTGCAACCTTATTAATCCCACATGTTCTTATTGGCCAGATTGGCACAATAAACCTACCTATCACACAGACCATTACTAGAGTTTCTGACCCCCACTCTTCTGGGTACACCTTGTCTTCTGCTCATCTGAGGATTTCCAAATCTTCCTGTGGCTTCTCTAAGCTCCTATTACTCTTTCAATAATTCCTGTATAATTTAAATTATCTGTCTTGCTTCTAATGAAGGGATTTTAACTAATTCAAAAATTAATGCCACAGACTAGCTTTCAGGTCTTAGAAAACGCATAAAGGTCCACTATTGGAAAATCTTATCTGATGAAAGTTGAGTGGAGGCTGAGAAACAATCACACACTGTCAGATAAGAACATAACTGCATACAATGGTGAAATGACCTGTCACCTCTAAACATCTAAAACAGAATGCCCACTGAGGGCAAGGCTCTGGGGATAGTAAAATTGTCAGCATGTAATTTTAATAAGAATATAAAGCATTCAGTCTCTGCTGAAAAGATCTAAATTGCATTGGCTAACATTAGAAATGGTTGTCACTGTTATGTTCCAGCCATTCTGTTCTAACTCAAAGCGACGCTATGCACATCAGAATGAAAACATGGTCTAGTCCCGCACCATCCTCACAGTTGCTAAGATTGACCTCATTATCATGCTGTTACTGTGTTGATACATCTCATCGAGGGTCTTCTTTTCCCCTGCCTTTCTACTTTACTAAGCATGCTGTCTATTTTCAAGGGCTTTTCTTTCCTGTTAGCATGTCCAAAAGAGTGACATGGAATCTCATTTCTAAGGAGTATTCTGGCTATTCTTCTTCCAAGACAGAGCTGTTTTCAGCCTCTAGGTCTTAAAGATTTGTCTTAAAGTAAGCAGACATCTAAGTGACGTGGTAGGCAAGTCCACACAGAAGGAGCACATCATCTTATATTGTGTTAGGCAGGGTTCTCTAGAGAATCAAAACCAGGACACTAGATCAATCGATCAATAGATAGATGATAGATAGATGGATAGATAGATAGATAGATAGATAGATAGATAGATAGATAGAGTTATATAGCAAGAAAGAATGTAACAGCTAATTAATCCACAAAGCAGTACAGAGGGCTCAATTCAACTCCCTTCTGTGGACAGTTAATATACTGCAAGTCCTTCAAGCCATGGGGCTGCAGGGTCCAAGGTCAAGGAAGCAGACAATAAAGTCCTCCCTCAGGCAGGGCAAGCAGAGCCTATCCATAGGCAGTAAACAGCAGAGTGGGTCACCAACAATCAGCAGATCGTTTTAGTAGATATTAGTTGATGAAGCTAAAAATAGCATGCTTAGTAAAGTAGAATGGCAGGGGAAAAGAAGACTCTTGATGAGATGTATCAACACAGTAACAACATGATAATGAGGTCAATCTTAGCAATTGTGAGGATGGTGCTGAACTAGACCATGTTTTCATTCTGGTGTGCATAGCGTCGCTTTGAGTTAGAACAGACTTGCTGGAACATAACAGCTTAGTGAAGTAATCTAACTTAGTGAAGCAAGCCCAGATGGAATATCGAATGCAAGCAATGCAAGGTGAAAGGATCCACCAGCTTCAAGCTCAAGCAATGTACATACCAGCAGCACGGAAAAATGGGTCTTGAAGGAGCCTCAAGCTCTAGCTACATGATCCACAGGTTGGCTTGGCCCACAGGTAGTGTAGCTCACAGGTTGAGACAGAGAACTAGTTAAAGCAGCAGCACTCTCCAGCATGCTCCAAACACCAGAAACCAAGAGAGAGGGAGGTGGGCCTTGCAGAGATACTTCTCTCTTTCCCCTCCAATCAAACTTCAACCTGATTAAGCTCACATGTTCCTATTGGCCAGGTTGTCACAATAACCCTAACTATCACATATACGATACAAGGATTGCAAATAATAAAATCCAAGATCGAAGGAGGGAATGATATTAAAACTTAAGTTGTGAGCACCCAGTTTGCAAAAGGCTATGGATGACAGTGAAAGCCCGAAATTCATTTGCGGAATTTCCACGTGGATTAAAACTCCATTAACTCTCTTAAACGATTGACCAGGGAGGTAAACAGTCTTCCCCTCAGAGGGAGTACATTGGAAGGTGGAATACTACAAACATAATTAGGTTAAATTTAATATATTGTTACTTGTTTTACTTTCTGACCCATTCTTCATTTGTTCTAATATCTGTTATCTCCAACTTGTTCTTGCATTGGGATTTTCTAGGGGATTATTTTAGTGTCATTTTTGGGCTTTTTTGTATGATTTTCTTTATATTAAATCCAGAGTCAGTAAATGTATGGCGACAACAACTAGATTTATAGCTCCTTGGGGTTATGGCAGGGAAGTTTGGGTGATAATAGGGAGCTAATAATAGGTACAAGAATGAATAACATATTCTAACATTTATTATGGTGATGATTGCATACGACTCGACTTTTTAATATTTTTAAATCAATTCACTTTGGCATGTGAATTATATGTAAATAAAAATCTTAGAAAGCAAATACATCATTTTGGTTAATGAAGTGCCCTTCATCCAAGCCATGGCATTTTCAATGAAAATGCCAGACTGGAAGAAGAATTTAGCCATTGGAATTGTGATGTTTGTGTAGAATATTGAATTTATCACGTACTGTCAGAAAAACAAACAAATCCATTTTTGGATAAAGTATTGCAATAATACACCTTAGAAATGAAGGTGGTGAAACATGACTTTGCTTACTACAGATACGTAATCAAGAGGGACCAATCACTAGTGAAAGGTATCAAATTTGGTAAAGCTGAGGATCAGGTAAAAAGAGGGGATCACAGTAAAATGAGTTGTCAAAGTGGCTGCAATAATGGACTAAAACACACCGATTATTTTGAGGATGGTATAGGGCTGAGTAATGCTTTAATCTGTTATACATGCAGTCACTGTGAGTCAGAGCTTATTCCACAGCAACTAACACTTCCTACCCTTTACAATGCTTCCATGACTTCTATTCTAATATTTATTCCTGTGTCTATGGCTCTGGTTATATCATACTACTCAGCTATTGATTTATTGGTATAATGTGCCATATACTTTGATAAAAAAATTAA
This sequence comes from Echinops telfairi, assembly GCF_000313985.2. Taxonomy (NCBI): domain Eukaryota; kingdom Metazoa; phylum Chordata; class Mammalia; order Afrosoricida; family Tenrecidae; genus Echinops; species Echinops telfairi. The sequence continues at coordinate 69,692,185 of NW_022111369.1, read as the reverse complement.
AACCCCATTACATTCCAGGCTATAATGACTCATAGTGACCAACCCCAGATGTAACAGAAAATAATTGCTTCATACTCTTTTCTTGACTGTTAATGAGGGTTTTTGCATTGCTTAAAATAAGAAAAATGTGCATCAGGATTGTGTCTAGCAATAGGACCAATAGATAACATCATAATGGAGAAAAGATTAAGGTTGTGAAGGATTTCATTTTAATTAGATCCACAATCAACAATCATGGAAGCAGCAGTCAAGAAATCAAATGATGTATTGCATTTGGAAAATTAGCTACACCAGACTTCTTCAAAGTTTAAAGAGCAAAGACTTCATTTTGAAGAGTAAAGTGTTCCTGACCCACACCATGGCATTTTTCAATAGTATCATAGGCATGTGAAAACTGAACAATTCAAAAGTAAGACCAGAGTAGAATTCCTGAATTTGAATTACAGTACTGAGAAAGAATATTGAAAGTACCATCAATTGTCAGAACACCAAACCAATTTGTCGTAGAGGAAATATAGTTAGGATGCTCCTTAGAAGCAAGAATGGCAAGATTTTTTTTTTTTCATTTACTTTGGTCATGTTGTCAGAAAAGACCAGTCCCTGGAGGAAGGACAATACTACAGGTAATGCAGAGGGTTAGTGAAAAAGAGGAAGAAACTCAAAAGAGCTTAACGCAGTGGTTCCAAAAATGGGCTCAAGCATGAGAACAACTGTGAGGATAGCATAGCACACGAATGTTTTGTTCTATTTTATGGACCTGAACTTCATATTATCTGCCTTCCCACAATGTCATCAGCCCTAAATCCTGAAGGGTTAGGTTGATCTCTGTAGGCTCGGGATAGACAAAACTGATTAAATACCAGAATATTCATTGCTTCCTCTCCTCACTCATCTCTAGTCTCTGTGGACCAGGCAAATGGGGACCAGTGGAACACAATTGGTATTCCATCAATTCCTAGAGCATTGTTTGGGGCCAATGCTTTCAGTGCTTGAACTTCTTCCTTCAGTACCATTAGTTCTTGCGCATATGCTCCCTCCTGCAATGGTGGCATGTCAACTAGTCCTTTTTCGTACAGTGACTGTATTCTTCCCATCTTCATTTGATACTTCCGGCATCATTCCATATTTTGCCCATACAATCTTTCAGTATTGCAACACAAGGCTTGTATTTTTCTTGAGCTCTTTCGGTATAAGATGTGATGAGTGTGCTCTTCCTTTTTGAATTTCTAACTCTAGGACTGCACATTTCATTATAATATTTTACATTGTCTTCTGGAACTCTCCTTTAAAATTTTTTCTTCTGCTCTTTGATGTCATCCCTTCTCCCATTTACCTTTGCTACTCTACTCTAGGTCTTTCCATTCTTTCCTGTCTGCTTGGTGACCTTTGCTTTCTTCATGAATCGTGTTCTTTATGTCAATTCCACAGCTCACTAGGACTTCTGTCAAGTGTTTACTGTGTCAAATCTGTTCTTGAGATGTTCTCCAAATTCAGGTTGGAGAAACCAATGTCCAAAACACAGTCAGTTAAACAGATAATAAATATGAATGGTTCTGAAACGCACTCAAGGTCAATTTTCTCTAATTCAAGTCCCATTATCCCATTCAAATGCATGTGACCTTAGGCCTCTTGCAGGGTGCATCTAGCAGACCCTGGATTTCAAACAACCTATTTTATTAAAGCAGACTGGCTTTTGTCTCAGGACACTTCAGAAGCAATCTTTCCTAACTCAGCTATAGTTCAACATTTCTTACATTCTTTTCAGTCTTTACTAGTAAGAACAACCCAAGAGCTCACCTAAGAATAACAAGCTACACTTCCCCTGCCCCTTCCTTTTTTCTCTTACAAATCCCGTCCTTCCATGGGTATGGAGACACTACAACACATTTTCAAATCCCAGAGAGAAGTAGAGTGCCATGGGAGGAGGAATGGTTGATGTCAGAATAGAGTGAAAGAATGCAGGATGGGGATGGAGGCATATCTGACCTCTGCCTAATGGCAATCAGTCATGGGCTGTTTTGGACTTGGATTCTTCTTCTCCTCTGTGCATGGGAGCCCTGGTAGCAAAGTGGTTACATGCTGGGCTGAGAACCACCGTTAGAAACCACCAACTGCCCTTAGGAGAAACACAGGAGGATTTCTAATCTCATAAAGAGTGAATTCACTTCAAAATTGTGTTGGCAACCCACCGGGGTAATTCTACCCAGTCCAATAAGCACACTGAGTCAGTACTGACTCAGTGACAGTGAGTTTGGTGGTGGTGGTGGGTGGGTGTGTTCTTTTAGGTTTCTCCTTTTTGTAGCCTAGGGAAATCTGATGTGGCCTCCACTTCATTTTCTTACTTGGAATGGAGAGGAACTGACAACTTTCAGGTTCGTGATCAAGCATAAAACACTTGTACTCCAACAGGTACCCTAGGCACTCTGGTAGACACTGAAAATCAAAGGAAATCCCCAAATATTCTTCTAGGTTAAACGAAAACTTTGGGGCAAACATATATGGAAACAGAAAACTTTGGGGCAAAGGCAAAAGAGACATATGGTCTATGTATCTATATCTCTATGTCTCTTTTGCCCCAAAGTTTTCATCTAACTTAAATGTAATGTAATAAATGCAGTGTAATATAACAAATGCTAGGAAGAGGTGGGAAGTTTTGTGAGAGTTTACAACTGCAGTTGATTTTGTTAAGAGGGTCAAGGAAGGGTTATCCAAATAATTGAGTCTCAAGTTGAGCTGTACAATATATGCAGGAATAAAGAAATTGAGAGAAGAAAAAGTAGAAATCTTTCGATAGCAGAAGGAAACACATATGTAAAAATCAGTGTTGATGAAAGTCAGAGTCAGTAATAAGGCCAGGGCTCCGAAGGAGGGAGTAACTGGGAGCACAATTACCAGAAGAAGATCTTGAGAGGGCTATATTACGTCACTTGCATTTATCCCCCAAAACGGAATGTTTTCCTTAAATGCAGCATGTTGAAGAATAACCTTGTCTTTCTCCTTTAGTTCCCATTTTATTTATTACAATTTGTGGGTTACTGTTAGGTTTGAGCTCCCTGCCAGGAAGAGGTGGTACACCTAGATGAGTGGTACATTTGGATTGGCCCATCTAGGCCAGGTGAATTTAATTCAGCCAATGGGGCTGACCAATATCATCAACCACGCCTCCCAATGGGGCCCCTGAAAAGCCAGAAGTTTTCTCTCTCAGGGGCTTTCTCTCTCCCAGAAGCTGCTACACAGTTCAGCACAGCAGGGCTGCACAGCCCAGCACAGCTGGGCTTGTGTTCCATTTACAGTAACCCTGAAACTGCTTCTAATCTTTATAAAACTCACTTGGATCCCAAACCAGGCTTCAGCATGAATTCTTTTCTGTGGGAAGCCAAGGACTGAAGTATTTTTCTCCCACGAGCGAGATCTAACAGTTACACCTATTAGCTATCCAGTGTGTGAAATTGAGACAGAGAGATTGCTACAGTTCGAGATTTCACCACTATATTCAGTTGGTCATCAATGACCGACTATAATAAATTATACTCCACAATCATGTCATTCCTATCACTGGTGTTTTAGTTGAAACCTCTTCATTTTTACTTATTTGTTTAGCCTAATTTTCCTCATTGAAATGCTTCGTGTTCCTTAGATCAGCCTAGCGGTAATCTATTCTTTTCACTGCTACTGAAGTGAACTTTTAAAATCATTTATACGATTACACTATTCCCCTTCATAGCAACCCTGATTTTCTGTTCATATTTATTGCACAAGCCATTTCCTCAATCTTTAGGTTGAATCTTATAACTCCTTTAAATAAGCTTCTACAAAACGGATGTGTCATGTTATTTCATGCCTACATACGTTTGAGAAGGCTGTTCTCCACACTTCAGTTCTCTCCAACAACCTTGTCAAAATAACACATAGACTTAAAGACTCAACTAAGGCATCACCTTCTCAAGAAAGAATGCCTTGTCCATCCTCTGTCTCATTTTACATTTTAACACATTAATTATAAAATATTTGATAAACTCCAAAACTAGACTCACTGCCATCAAGCCAATGCTGATTCATAGTGGCCTAGAAATTCTGCTTATAAATGTGTACCCCAGAGAATTGAAAATGGACAGTCAGAGCTTCGTATACCAGTGTGCAGTGCAGTACTTTTTGGCACATCTACATAGTGCCAAAAAGTGGAAATAATCTAGATGCTCATCAATAGATTAATGAATAAATGAGAGGGGTGCATACATACAATGGAATACTACTAAGCCAGTAGGAGAAATGAAATCTGGATACATGTTATATGTTACAATATACATAGAATGAAAAGACAATTTACTGAGCGAAATGAGACAAGCCCAAGAGGAAAGAGAGTGCAGGGCCTCCTTTATATAAAAAAGACAAGGAAAACTAACCAAATAGAGAACAAAGTTCATTAGCAGTTACCTGGGTGTGGTAGTTACATAATCTGATGTCAATATGGGACTTGAGAGGATTAAGAGTGAATCGGTGGAGCCTAGTCTATCAATTGGATCATAGCCAATGAGGCCTCTGTGTGGGCATGGCCTTCACCTGAGAATTCTGGGAAGTCCTGCGAGAATTCTGGGAATTCTACTCACTTCCTTCCAGACATCCCTGAGGAAAAGCCACATGGAGCTACCCTGACGCAGCCAGAACCCTGGACCTGGAGAAGCTACGTGCAGACCGCTGACAGTGCTGAGATGCGTACAATGCCATTGGATCTACAAGTCTTCCCACCCATTAGCCTGTGGTCTTCCTGAATTTGGCAGCATTGAGTGTGTTTTGTGAGTCTGAAGAGGACTTTATACATTGGTGATATGGGCTAATGTCAGCTTATGGACTTGATCTGGACTGGACTGGGATGTTTTCTCAATGTTCAGTTGCTCTTGTATGTAAAGCTCTTCCTCATACACACATGAGTGTCTGTGGATTTGTTTCTCTAGCCCAACTAACACACTGGGAGAGCACAGAGGGTAGAAGAGTGTGCTGCCCAGTGATGGAAATATTGCACTATCTAAAGTCAGGATGATACAGTCAATTATTGTAATTGTTGTCAATAAGTTGTGTACCTGGAAAAGGATGAATTGCAAAATTTGTGGGATGAACATAATTAAAACAATGATCAAAATTTTAAAGTAGTGGGTGAATTTGCTTATATATAATAAGGAACTCATGGGATTTGGGTTATTGGTTTGGATACATAGGTTTATGAATCTATGTGGTACAATGGGGTACCAAAAAATGGAATGATTTTTTCAAAGCTAAGTATTTAAATTTTTTTACTAAAAACCTTATCACCTTCAAAGTACTCTCCATTATACTTACTATACTTGTCAAATATGTGATACCATTCTTGGAAACATTTATCAAACTCCTCATTTTTTCTTCACTTATTCTACATAGTCAAATTGCTGTCCTTTCATGGCGCTCTTCATTCATAGAAACAAAAATAAGTTGTACAGAGAAAGGTCAGGTGCATGGAGCAAGAGTGCATGATTTTGTTTTGGTTTTTTTTTTTTGCCAAAAATTAGCACACTGAGATGGCTGCATGAGCAGGTGCATTGTCTTGGTGGCAAAACCAGTCCCCCATCTGCCACAAATTAAATCTTTTTTATTGCACACTGTTATGCAATCTTTTCAGAACCTCTAAAAAGAAAGCTTGATTAACAGTCTGACCTGGTGGAACAAACTCCAAATACACTACCCCTTCACATCAAAAATAACAAAACAAATAAGAATAAGAATTGTTTTAGTCTTTGAATTCACTCAATGATATTTTAGGGGCAAGATGATGATGGTGTCTTCCACTGACTTGATTGATATTTGCTTTTGGGGTCATAAGAACAGCACAGTGTCCTGACACCAGTCAGGACCTGGAGGAAAAAGTCTGTGTCGCCATGCTTTGGAGCTGTGCTTTCAAAGCACGGCATGTTTCTATTTGAAGCTTTTTTCCCTGCTTCATCAGAACCCGAGGCACAAATTTCGCAGCCACCCTTCTCATTTCCCAATATTCCATTAAAATTCACTGACCTGAGCTCCAAGATAGTTCAGATAATATCCCCTTCTCTTCAGTGGCCCATCATCTGTCTTCAAGCACAAGTGCATAAGTTTTGTCGACATTTTCATCCATTCAGGAAGTTGACAGATGTCCAGAATGAGGTTTGTCATCAAATTACCTTTCACCTTTTTTGAAACAGAAAACCACTCATACACTTGAGCTTTTCCCATAGTGCTTTCTTTGTAAGCACTGTCAACCTCACAACAGTTTCTGCTGTGTCTTTCCCGAGCCGGAAACAAAATTTCACAGCCTTACACTGTTCTCTTAAATCAGATATTTTTTTTTAAATGTTCGAACAAACTGCTTTTATGAAAAAATTCACTGTAACCTGAGTGAACCTTCCCAGGTGACACCACTGGGTGCACTAATGCAGAGTGAGTTTCTCAATGCTGGGCTAGCAGATAAAAATGCTGTGCTAATAAACTGCACAGCAGAGCTTTTTTCCTGTTATTTGGGAGTACCCCTTGTATGTTGCTATGATGCTGAAACTTTTGTTATCAATACTTCAAAAGGAAGTAGAGACACCCATGGAGGACAGGCTTCAGGAAAGCTTCCAGCTAAGATATACTAGGAAGAAATGCCTCCCAATGTATGTTCAAAATTAAGCCAATAAAACCCTGACTATCAGAGAATATTTTTGAGGCTTAGGTGTACTTATTTTAGGTACATCATCAGTGGGAAAAGCCATGACAGAAGTATAGTATACTGGTAAAGTGGAGAGCCAATGGAAACATGGAAAGGTCATATGACACATGAGGTGTAAGGTCACAACAATGGACTTATACAAAATGGTGCTCTTGAAGATGACAAGGTGGCCAAGAAAAAAGCAAAGTTACAGTCTGCTGTGAGTGAAGTTGTCCTGAGTTGGAGCTGACTTAATGGCAAACAATAATAGAAATGTTTACTCGGTTTTGGTATTTGATGTTCTTAATATTTCTCAAAAATGAACTTAGATATATAAATATGGGGGCTATGACAACTTGTGTCATGCAAAAATGAGTTCAAGCGTTTTCTCTTGTATTTTCATGAAAAGAAGTTGTGTCATACAAATAGACATTATCATGCACTATTATTAATAATTAGAGAAGCTTGGTGATACAGTGGTTACCCATTGGGCTCTGATCCTCATGGTTGGCAGTTTGAAGCCAACAGCAGCTCTGTGGGAGAAAGACTGAATTCTCTGCTCCTCTACAGAGTTACAGTCTTGGAAACCCACAGGGGATCACCAAGAGTCAGCATTGACTCAAAGGCTGTCAGATATTTATTTATTTTCATTAATAGTTATTAGAAGCATTGAGACAAGTTTAACGTGTTTCTATATACAATGTGACTTTCATAAAGATATAATTTTTATTCATGATTATAAGGTGGTCCACCAAAGAATTAACATCCCCATTAAACTATTTCCAGGTCACTCAATCCATTAAAAAAATACAATTGTTAGAAATGATCAAAACATTTTAAACATTTGTCAGGTTAATGTGAGATTAAAAGGAACCCATTTTCATTCCATCAGGATCCAAGCAATGCACAAATTAATGTAAAAGCTTAAAAAGATTTGGGGATGGGGAGGCAGATTTTCTTTTTTTTCCACAAAATAAAATCAAAGAAGAGCTCTAACATCACATCAAACAAAGTGTCCTCAAACTGATTTCACACATCTAATAGACCTGATTAGCTCAGATGGTGCATTCAAAAGGGTTTGTTGGGAACTCCAAACCCGGCACCAGAGTCCGCTCTTCTGCTAACTTTGTCTATTTCCACTTTATAATCAGGCTCCAAGAAATTCGTGCCTTCCTCTGAAAGTCTAAGCCAGCTTTTTTAATATCATTTCCACTATTCTCAATCAAGCTCTCATCACTTTTCTCAAAGACAATTATAGCGTTTTCCTTACCAAACTCCTCCCTTTTTCAGCAGTCAGGCAAAGCATATGTGTACAGATAATTAAGTAATTGCATGATGAGTCTCAGAGAGCATGGAATCATTTGTGCACATTTTTGACGACAACAAAGTCTAACTTGGTCAAACTCCACAGTGTCATACAGAATCACAAATTAACCTTAAATTGCCTGAAGATGAAATTGCCTTTGCAGAAACTCTTGGATTAAATAAAACAATTCAGAAGCCATAAATCAGAGTCATTTGAGCAGATATTTTCTAACAGGAAAGAAGTCACGTTAAGGAAATACGTATCATTGTTTCTTGATTTTGCAATGTATTTTCTCTTGAATTATATTTATTTAGTGCTTCATAAAGTGTCACCATCATCTGATTGAGTAAGGAATGTAAATGTCAATATGTCATTTACGATGTTAGTGACTACAACTAATACAAGTCCTAAGATTGACTTAGGCAATAAAACACGCATTTTGCATAACGTGAATTGTGTCTCTTTAGTTCTTCTCTATAGTTTCGTAGAAGTGTTCTCCTTTGTCTGGGCTTTATTTCTTTGTGTGTTGGCTTCAGTCCCAGAATAAGAGAAGGGGATGGCAGCAGAGCTAGTATCATATCTAGATATGATAAGTACAGAATAGGGATTTTATATTCCTGCATCTCCTACTTGGAAATAAAAAGCCCCAAATATGATTTTTTTCTGTGGATCTGGTTGTACAAAATAGGTTCATATGACCATTCTTAAACTAAGCTGGGCAAGGAGAATAGATTGTGACAATGGGTGTGGTCTAGTTACTTGTGTTGGGATGGGTTGTGGGAACTCAACTATAAGGACCACTGAAGTCATCTTCCACTGACTTCTTAATACTCCCTCCTTAATAATCCCTATATTAAATAGCCAAATTCCATAATTTGTGGCATCTGAATAGCTCTAGTGTCTACATACCTTTCCTTATATGCTATATATTTTTAACATTTCATGTGTTCACATGATTCCAAAATCAAGATCATACAAAAAAGCTTCCTGAAGGAAACCAAAGTCCCAGAGAAGAAAATACACTATATGAACCCGGCCTGCCTAGTCTGAGTGTAGACCTGGACGGGGCTTGGCGAACACTATTGACCATTCTAATTGGAGCCACAATAAATAGATGAGCCCTCATAGAATGGGAGAAAAACTAGAAACAGAACCCAAATTCACAAAGAGTTCTGACTTGCTGAGCCAACTGAAACCAGAGTACAGTACTTAGTAAAGCACTCAGCCCAAGACCCTATTTAAACCTTGAGTCAAAATTCTCTTCTGAGACCACCTTTTAATGAAACAGCAGAGCGGCACAAAAGTTAAGCATATCACCCACTACTTAACAGGCAAAATGTCAAGAAACGTTCTAAAGCAAAAATAAGAAGATAAGGGGCAGAGAGACTAGACTACTAGAAACAGGACAAGAATTGCATTGAAAGAAAATGGTAACTCATTTTGAAAAATGTAACCACCATTAGTGAACAAATTGTATAGAAATGGTTAAATGGAAATTGAATTACTGTTTGAACTTTCACCAGAAAAAATAAAGCATTATTTAAGGACAAAAACAGAAAGAGAACTACATCCTAACATCTCCACCTCAAAAAAGTCCCATCTACTTTGTTATCCAACATCACCACACATTCAGGTAACAATTGTAATTAGAAGTTGCTATACGTTTCCTGATTTCTTTATGAAAGATATTGAGGGGGGAAATGTTTAAAATAAAATATTTTATCTTACAATGAAGATCAAAAATATCCCTTTGCTTTGGCCTTGATTAACAACAACAACAACAACAAAACTTTTATAGGCCATACAAGACAAAAAAAGAATTTGCTAAAGAGTTCTTACAGTATGCATCCCACATCAATTTAAACTCTTGATAAATCACTCCAAATTCTTAAAGCTCCAAAATTTCCTGGTTAGGCTAAGGGGAAGAAAATCTTATTGACACAGTTATTCAAGATGAAGGGAGGTGTGTCTTCAGTTTAAGAATTGTTTTCTGTCAGGGGATTTCTTGCTAATATTCTTAAAGAGTTTGGATTTTTCTACATTTTTTGGTTTTCTGGTAGCCAAATCCACCACTACCTGCTGACTTTTTATCCTTTCCTTCATTGCTGTCCATGTTTAGACCAAGAAGAGGTTGTGTCTTGAAACCAAATGACAGAGCAACTTGAGGTAAATTTAAATTATTTAAGTTATTAATATTAAAGATTTGTTTCAGAGAATGAGAATCCTATGCTCAAATATATGACATATGCTTCCTGGGTTGATGAGTGAAGGAAGTGGTTCTTTTAAATAAGTTTTTCAAATTGAAACTGAATATCAGAAACTTTGGAGCCAGAAAACTCAGCTTCCCCCTAGTGGAACATTGGATTTCCTCAAATCATGAAGGAAACCCAATTCTGGGCTCGAAATGGGCAATGCATGCGTTCTTCCACTGAAGGCATGAGCTGTTGTAGTCACACAGTGCAGGGACTGCTTACGGTCATCTGAACAATCAGATGACTTCCGTCCTCGAGCTGCCGCATCTGTACACAAAAATATCCCTGACCGCATTGCAGAATTGAAAAAATGGTGATGGTTCACTTATTTTGCTTCTGTCTTCCATTAATTTCCATGACAGGCAAGTCAATGGAGCTCAGCAACTCATAGTGATCTTTCACAGACTTGCACCAGTAGCCTCTCTTTCTGTTTTTCTTAAGGAATGTAAGGAGTAGAAGGAATCTTTTTCCCCCAGAGGCACAGACATTTCCCTGCTCAAGACAATCCATGGTGGCATTGGCTTTATCTCCATCAACACCGACTGACAAGAGCTCCTTTCTTAGAACAACCCTGGCCAGGTCTTCGACGTTTCAAGTTTGAGTGGCAGAAAAAAATATGTTCCGTCTGAGTAGTGGCAGAAGTTTAGTATTGTGCTTTAATTCCCCTCCAAATCCATAATCCAAAGTATGATCAGCCTCATCAATAACCAGGCACTGTAGATTTGTTTGTTTGTTTGTTTTTAGTGGCTGCAATGTGTGTACTGTATTCTTATGGAAATAAATAGGGGCACTTGAACTGTGATTGAACAAAAGGTTACATTAGTGTTGTGCTTTGTTGAACGGAGACCTTAGAGAAAGACCCAGAGGAACGACTTCAAGGGGGAAAGTTGTTCTCCCAACTGCTCTCAGAGGCTGCCTGACGGTTTTCTAGACGTTCTCCAAGCAGGGAGGAGGTTCTCTTATTCCAGGAATCCTGAGCCACAGCTCTCGGCTCTCTCCCTAAACGGAGAGACCCATCCCACAAAAACATCTACCGATTAACTCCGAAGCCCACTGGCTGTCTATTGACACGGAGGAGCTGCCTGAAGGCCTGAGAACATTCTCATGAAGGTTGAGCGTGGCCAGCACTTTCAAGATGATTGGCAGCCTGGAAAGAAAGGTCCCTTTCCTCCGCACTGTAGGTTTTTATACATAAATTTTGGGGGATTCTGTATATAGTCCAGGAGGGGGACTAGTGTGGTTACATTGATGTTGATCTGGTAAGCAATATTCTCTGCTTCAGTAGATTGGTTACTGCCCACCATGATCAACCCATGCATATGAATGTGGTGTGGCATCAACTCCTTCAGCACATCAACTGTCAGTACAGCCAGTTCCCTGATGCGTGAGAGACTCAGAACTCCTGTTCCATTCCTGGCATTGAACTTTAACTTACCAATGAGTCCAGCTGAAGGGGTGAGAAATCTGAGCATCTAACCACTGCCTGTGTTTACAGCTACTAGGAGATCCCTGCCTTTCATAAGTGGTCTGATACTTTTATGTTGAATTTCAGTCACACTTATAAAGTCCACTTCTTTAATCGCCCTCCAAGTGTTTTACATGCCAAGATTCTCTAGAGAAGTCAGAGGTGTCCTCAAACGTGCCTGCCAGTCCCAGTGGCAGACTGGGCACTTTACTAGCATCTTCCTCACCCAACTTTTCCAATCTCTTTCCTGCTTCTGCTAGATTATGGGCACCAGGTTCTTTAGACTTCTCTTTGTCTTCAGTTTTTTCTTTTTCATATTTTAAAATATGAATGTGATTCTCTTTCTATACACCAAAGGTGGCACTTTGCTCTTTTACTATAGCCTATGTCACAGAGATTCTTGATCTAGAAATACTTCAGATATTCTTTCAGATTATCCCATCCATTTGACCACTCTCACATTAAAACACTGCATTTCTCTCCTCTACCCCTACGTAGCGGTTTATTATACTGTGGTGGCTTGCATGTTACGATGATACTGGAAGCTCGTTCACTGGTATTTCAAATACCAGCAATGTTATCCATGGAGAACAGGTTTTAACAGAGCTTTCAGACTTAAGACAGATAGTAAAAAAGCCTTCCCCAAATTGGACAAGGAAAATCTATTGTCCGATATAGTGCTAGAAGATAAGCACCTATGTTGGAAAGCATTCAAAGTTACAGTGATCACACCAATGGACTCAAGCATAAAAGCAAAGTTATGAGACCAGTGCAGGACTGGGAATGTTTCAGAATCATGTTGTATGTGCGCTCACCGTGGGTTGGAGCTGACCCCAAGATCACTAGTAACAGCAAAATTTACCTCCCTGAGAAATACAACCATATCCAAACAGCAATCTTGCATTCACTGTAGCTCAATCAACTCTAAGCCTTAATTTGATCTTGCCACCCTTCTTGAGAAGCCCCTTCACAAGTACTAGCTATATAATTTGTGGGGTCCAGTGCAAGATTAAAATGCAGATTCCCTTGTTCACAAATGATTAAGAATTTCAAGACAGTGAGCACAGCACATGAAAATAAGAATTTGACCTTTCTCAAAAAGGCATCTTTGCAAATGCAAAGGTCTGATGACATCATCTCTGCGTCTAAGTATTATCCATGAACTAACATTAATGTCACTCTAAATCTTGTTACTAAATATATACTGCTAACATTCCGAGTCATAGCCACACCAGATTCCATCACTTTATTCTAACCCCAAGTTTGCTCTCTCATCTCTCACTTCCACGTGCTCTCCTTTCTTTAACTTACACTCTGCTTCACCTAAGTCCAAATAGTCGTGTGGTCGTGGCTAGTGTTTTAATTTCTCCATGAAGCCTTCTGTAAATCATTTTACTGGGTAATTCAGCAGATATGTAGCATCAGGATTGGAGGAAGGCTTTTGCTGATGACACAGCCTTGCTAAAAATGAGGAAGACTTGAAGCACTTATTGATTAGGATCATTAACTACAGCCTACATTATAGATTACACCTCCATATCAAGAAAACAGAAGTCCTCCCAACTGGATGAATAGACCACATCAGGATAAACAGAGAAATTATTGAAATATCAAGGATTTTCTTTTACTTGGATCTGTAGTTAATGCTTACAGAAGCAGCCATTGAGAACTCAAATACTGCTATTGGCAAATCTGTGGCACAATTCCTCTTTAAAGTGTCAAAGAACCAAGAGGTCACTTTGAGAACTAAGGTGCACATGACCTACGCTTATAAACTGATTGAACACACCATGGCCTGGGTAAGGTGCCCCTTAGTCTTCAAAGTGGCATCCTTCTTCAACCCTTAAAAGAGGTTTTATGGAGCAGATTTTCCCAATTTCTTGACTGCTCCTTCAATAAACATTGATTATGAATATCAACATAATGAAATTCTTGAAAATTCCTTTTTTTTTTCATTTACCATGATATTTTCTATTAGTCTAGTTGTGAAGAATTTGGTTTCTTTACACAGTGTAAATTTGTCCCTGAAAATTATATATTAGCATCCTAACTCCATACCTGCGGATGGCATTCTGTTTGCAAATAGGATTTCTTGTTATGTTAATGAGGTTGTATCATTGTAACAGATGTCCTAAACTCCATTATGTCTGACTTATAAAAAGAGCAGATTGAACACAGAGTGAACACAGATGTTATCTGAATTCCACGAAGACAGATGAATCTAACTTCAAAGCTACAAGATGAGGATTTCTACTTCCATAACAATTTTACAGTCTCAGAAAGCCACAGGAGGAGTTCTACTCTGTTCACTCAGTCACTGTGAGTCAAAATCTACTTGATGTCAGTGTGTTGAATAAATGAGAAGCTTGAAAAGTTGAAGAGTAGGGATGTTATTTTTGGGATTGAGATAGAGTCAATTATTTAATATTGCCCTTCTAGCCATAATCCATATGTAGTGAATATAAATTCTAACCTGTGGTAATAATCCAGCTTTTAAAAACTAAAGCGTTTGACTGGCATACATTTTACATAGCATACAATTCAATAGTGCAATCATAGTAATAAGAGTTGTACAATCATCTACACCCTCACTTTTAGAGCATTTACTATTTCTTGTACTCTTTGTCATCAGCTCCCCACCTCCCTTCAAACTTTTCCAAGAAATCATCAATGCAGTCACTATCATTTTACCTCTACACATCAGGATTGCATGTATAGAAAATCATAGAAGACAAAATAAAGAAAAACAAAACCCTACTGTACTTTGCATGATAGCAAGGGTATTAACATCACTGGTTTATGGTCGCAGGGGATTTAAAGGAGGCTTAATACATGTTTAGACCCTGCAAATGGATATAAAGCTCCCACTGTGATCCAGAGCCTTATGCAAACTGGCTGTTCTGATACCATTTCTTCCTGCGGGTTTGGAATTTATATTTCACTACCATTGGATCTCATAGTCTGATGTTTCTTCCATGTGGACCCAGTTGATGCCTCACTCACATGGCTGCTTCTATGAAGATAAGCCTTTAAGACCCCAGAAAATACTTTTTCTTTTTTTTTAAAATCATTTTATTAGGGGCTCATACAACTCTTATCAGAATCCATAAACACATCAATTGTGTAAAGCGCATTTGTACATTCATTGCCCTCATCATTCTCAAAACATTTCATCTCCCCTAAAACCCCCAGCATTAGGTCCTCATTTTCCCCCTCCCTC
>NW_022111369.1:69670157-69674970 GCF_000313985.2 Echinops telfairi | reverse complement strand
GTTTCCTTGAAGCAGAGCCCAGAGACTAAGTCAAGCCCACTCAAGGATGACCAAGGTTAGGCTGCCATCTTGAATCTAGGGTCTGCTCATCTTGTCACATGTATACTCCTAATCCCTCCCTTTCCTATTACATGCACACCTCTAGCTCAGCCTCTTCCTGTGACACATATGCCTATTGTACAGCCCCTTCCTATGATGTATGTGCTTACCTGTAATCAAGGGGACTTGCATGTCCCTAAGTATATATAGGCTTTGGTCAGTAATAAAGAGACTCTCTCCTTCTCTTGTTTCCCACCTCCACATGGACCACCAAGAAGGGCTGAGGTGAGCATGCTACCATAAAATGTATCTGAGTCCTTTATTTTGCCTTCTCTCCTATCTCTCCTATTCTCTATGACTTTACTGTAATCTTTATACATTATAGCCGTACAATTGCACCTACGAACACCGTGATATTGTTAGAGGTTGGTTACTCTAACATCTTCTTCTAGGTATTATCTGATGGGCCAGATGTGGTATTTTGAAGCAGGTATATGTCTAATAAACATTTGGCAAGCCAATGTAATACAGAAAACAAAATTAATAAGTCACACACATTTGATAATGCTAGTGGACTGAAAGTAATTGCTGTGAAATCGGTGATAGTGAATGTGAAGCAAGGAAAGAAAGTTCCAGAGGAAGGAATTTTTGGGTAACTTGTTTAATACTCCACAAAAATTGTAATCTAAATGTAGAATTTTTACAAAGCAATGACAAGTACTGAATTCTATGTGTGCATACTGGTATTGATTGATATCACTAATTGGGGGTGGGCGGATGGAAAATAAGGGTCAAAAGAGTTCTTCCTTAGATACCAATTAACAGCTAATCTGTTTGCTCTAATGGGCCCCTATTAGAGGAAATGATAAAATTAGCTGTGCACATAAAAGACATTTATTGCCTACATATTACTTTTGCCCTGAGCCCAGTGCAATTCAGCAAACTAGTACAATAGTACAACAAAATTGACCCCTAAATGGTTTAAAATAACAATCTTTTATTGTTAGACATACATTTTCTTAAACTAAAACCCTAAACATTTAAAAGTGAGACAATATATGTCTTAAAATAATTTTAAAGCAATTCTTAGACACACACACACACACACACAAAATTTCTGAATTGCTTTTTGCATATAGACTGTTACCTAAATCCCTGTTGATTTACCCTTACATTTTCAGCGGATTGCATTGCCCCTGGGTACCAGATGGTTTTGTTAATAATGGTAAATCCTTTTAGTTCTTTGTTGGTGCAGGTGGTGTTTTGATTGACAAGGTAATAAAAGTGTTAATGAGACCGGGTAGCACAGTTAGAGATCAATAGTTGCCAATAAGAAAAAAACAATTCTGATAGTTAATTGTGTAGAATTCTCACAAACCAGTTAAAATTCTTTTGCATCGAAACTTTATAATTGGTGTTTTTGTTTGTTTGTGTTTTAATCTCTAGCAATGCTGTCCTAGACATTACATTAAAGCATAACCACCCTACAATGGAACGTTCATAAAATAACACGCAAATGTCTTAGCTGGTATTCACAGACCTGGTGCTATTCAGATAATGTGCAATGGCAAAATACTGCAGTTAGAATAGACTTTTTATCTTCTTTATGCAGCAGCTGAGTGAGCTATGGTAAATTCTGAAACTTCTCAGAACTTCAGAATCTGTGTCAAATGACTTTCCCAACTACTCCTTTGGGAAGCACTTACAAGAGCTAAATGGCATGAAATATGCAAAAAAGGTGAGCAGAGTGCCCATGGCACAAAAGACATTTGAGAAATGGTAGATAACAATATCACTAGACTCATCTGGCGATTTCCCCTGTAAGAATCCACCGAGAATTTAAATACAGGTTTGAGTTTATTTCATTGTGGTTTTCATTTGTCTTTCATGAGTTATTGTTAAGTGCCATCCATAGAGTTGATTTCAACAAATAACACCTCCAGGTCTGGTGGTTTAGTGGTTACTTGGGCCACTGACTGCAAGGTTAGCAGTTCCCAACCACCAGGCACTCCTCGGAACAAAGAGGAAGCTTTCTACTCCCATAAAGAGTATATGTAGCCTTGGGAAAGGAAAACCACAGGCTCAGTTCTACCCTGTCTTATAGGGTTGCTTTGAGTCAGCATTGACTCGATGGCAGTGAATTCGGTTTGGTTTGGGGAGGGAGGAAACACTGCTTCAGAGAATATCCTAGGCTGTGATCTTTACAGGAACATGTCACCAGGTCTTTCTGCCCTGTCAAGATACTACAAAATCTCCCAAATACTATGACCCCTTTGGGGGTCAGAAGGCGAGTAGCAATTGCTATCTTATATTTTATTTTCGTTTGCGTTTTGTTCAATTTTTATTTCTAAATCTATCCCTTTGTATCCATTAGCTTTCATGCACAACAAGTCACCCCTCAAATCAGTGGCTTAAATAATAGATGTTCATTATTTATCACAATTCTATGCAATAGCCTGGCATAATTCTGGGCAATCCTACCTGGAGAGGCTAATAAAAGATAACCTCTTTAATGCTTAGTGGTTGGTTTGATGTCAGTGGAGGCCACATGTGTTAGTCCAGGTAGACTAGAGAAAAAAAATTCCATAAACATGCTTATATTTGTATAAAAAAGAAGTTTATATACAAGAGCAATTGAATATTGAGAAAACGTCCCAGCCTAGTGCAGATCAAATCCATAAGTCCAATATTAGTACACATGTCCAATACCAATCTATAAAGTCTTCTTCAGACTCACGAAACACATGCAGTGACGCCAAATGCAGGAAGATCACAGACCAGTGGGTGGGAAGTCTTGTCGATCCAGTGGTGCTGCAAACATCTCAGAGCTGGCAGGGTTCCTTCAGCTCTGTAACTCTGACTGCCTCAGGGTAGCTTCATGTGGCTTTTCATCAGAAATGTCTCACAGGGAGTGAATAGTGAGACAGACAGTGTCTCCCACCTTCAAGGAGGAAAATCCAGGAGTTCCCAGAATCCTAAGGAGAAACCCATACCCACACAGAGACCTCATTGGCTATGACCCGATTGACAGACTAGACTCCGCCCCTTCACTCAATCCTCTCAAGTCCAGATTCACACCAGATTATGTAACCACCACACCAAAGAAGTGATTTGGCCCCATTTCTCTCATCACCTAGTAGCTTAGGCCAGGCATGTCCATCTATAGTAGTCACAAGCTCCTGGGTGCAGCACAAGACAGAAAGTCCCAAGAACATGTCTTTTCAAGTTCACGTCTGACACATTTGCTATCATCTTGTCAACCAAAAGAAATCATATGGCCAACCCCAGAGTAAAGGTGCAAGGGACTAAACAGGGGCAAACATATTGAAAGATGAATCATTGAGGCAATTTCTCCAACATACTACCAATCTTCCGTACTCCATATACTCAGATGTACTCAACCAACACATTTATTTTCCTATAAAACATTTTTTTTCAGGGAAAAACATCATTAACTTCTATATTGACCATGGCATCGTGTAAAAAAATAAAACTAGTTCAAACATAGGACATACATTTCACATAATATACTTGTATTTTTAGTTTGGTTTTGTTTACTATATCCAGGAAATTAATATTTTGTGAAGGCAACTGATCTATTTTCAAATGAGACAGCAAGATAACATTTTTATATCAAAATGTTGTGGCAGATCTCACAAGCCCCTGGTTCCTACAGTATTCTGAAACAAATGTCTAACCATTGAGGCAATTCTGACTCACTGTGACCCTAAGGGAAAGGCTAGAAGTACGCATGTGAGTTTCTAGACTGCAACTCTTTAGGGGAGTAGGAAGCCTCACCTTCCCTCAGCAGAGGGACTGGGGGTTTCAAACTGCTAACCTTGCAGTTAGCAGCCCAAAGCACAAACACTACACCACCAGGGCTCCTAGGGTATTGTTCCCCAAAGTGTCAATTGTCACTCACTTGTTGGTTTTGAAACTCTACATTGTATATCTTATTTCATGTTGAGAACAGAAGTGAAAGGACATTCGATTATCTTTGGGAAATTGGGGTCTGTAATTCATCCATCTCACTTGCCAGAAAGGGAGAGCTATGCTTATGCCTCTTTTCTTTCTTTGTTCTTCCCTCTTCTCTTAAGTATATGTAAAATTGTAAAAAAATAAATCTAAAAACAGGATATTTGTTCTCGATTTATTATATTATTAGATAATACTTACTCAGTGGTCATTCGTATCTAATGTGCTATTGAAAGAATGGTGTAGGGGCCACATCTGACTTGCTCTGATTTCACAGTGAAGCATCGCGGAATTTCCATTCTTCTAAGGTTATCCATGGTTTGTGATGCTACAACCATTTCAGAGGATCTTTAACAAAATTTGGTTTGCCTTGGATATTAATTTTTTAATCATTTTATTAGGGGTTCATACAACTCTTTTCACAATCCACACATACATCAATTGTGTAAAGCATATTTGTACATTCATTGCCCTCATCATTCTCAAACATCCACTCCAGGATTATATATTAATTTTATGGTTTTATCATTTCAGCATTACTTTGGGTCACCTTTCTTTGGATTTGGTGTAAATGTGGATCTCTTCCCTTCTTGGCCAAATACGTGCCTTCCAAATTTCCTGGCATAAATGAGGCAGTGGGTTCAGTGGTTCATCCGCTTCCTGAAGTATTTCAGTTGGTATTCCATAAATCACTGGAGTTTTTTTTTTGGGGGGGGCTAATGTTTTTAGTGCAGTTTGAACTTCTTTCTTCAGTACCATTGGTTCTGGCTCACATGCTCCCTCTTGAAATGTTGACTAT
>NW_022111369.1:69663264-69670057 GCF_000313985.2 Echinops telfairi | reverse complement strand
GGGGGGGCTAATGTTTTTAGTGCAGTTTGAACTTCTTTCTTCAGTACCATTGGTTCTGGCTCACATGCTCCCTCTTGAAATGTTGACTATTTCTTTTTGGTATAATGACTCGATGTTCTTCCCATCCTCTTTTGACACTTCCTGCGACATTTAATATTTTGCCCATAGAGTCTTTTAATATTGGCTTGGGTTTTTTTCTTTAGTTCTATCACTTAAAGATATGCTGAGAATGTCCTTCCTTTTTTGCTTTTTAACTCTAGGTCTTTGCACATTTAATTATATTTTATTTGTCTTCTCAAGCTGTCCTTTGAAATTTTCTATTCAGTGTTTGTTCTTCATTATTCTTTCCATGAGCCTTAGTTACTCTATGATCAAACACAAGTTTTAGAGCCTTTTATGACATATACTTTGATGTTTTTCTTTATTTTCTCTCTTTTTAATAATATTTTGCTTTCTTCATGCATGACGTTCATGATGTCAGCCACAGCTCATCTGTCACTAGTGTTAAAAGCAACAAATAGCTTCCTGAGATGTCTGGAAATTCAGATGGGTAGGTTCAAGGTCATATTTTGGCTCAGTAGACTGTTTATATTTTGACAACTTTACTCTGAACGTTCCTGTTAGCAATTGATAGTGTGTTCCACAGTCAGCACCTGGCCTCATTTTATCTGCTGATGCTGAGCTTCCCCACGCTCTCTTCCCACAGATCCAGTCCATCTGCTTTCTGTGCATTCCATATGGAGAGTTGCCTTTGCGTTGTTGGAAAAAAGGTATTTTTGATGAACACATCATTAATCTCATAAAATTCTAACATGTGATCTCCAGATTCATTTCTATTAACCAGACAATATTTTTCAATTGCTGTTCATTTGTCTCTGGTTCCACCTTTTTCATTCCAATCACCAATAATTATCATTGAATCTTGATTTCATGTTTGCTCAATTTCAGATTAAAAACACCAGTAGAATTCTTCAGAGTAACATCTTTGATTTTCAATCCTGTAAAGAAGTCCTGTGGAGCAGATTTACAAAATGCAATGTGTCTTTTGATCTCTTGACTGCTGTTTCCAAGATCATTGATTGTGGATCCAAGGAAGAAGAAATCATTAATAACTTCAAACTTTTCTCCATTATCATGATATTACCTATTGGTGTAGTTGTGAGGATTTTGGTCTTGTTTACATTGAGTTTTAATCCATACTGAAAGTTACAATTCCTTATCTTCATCAACAAGTTATTCAATTCCTCCTAACTTTTATTACAAGGTAATGAACACCTATAGTTATTAGAGCAGGGTAAGAAAGTAGAAATTGGAAGGGAGGAGTTAAGATTTCAAGGTAAATATCACTGAAAGATTAATAGAAGAACTGATCAGTTGAAGGATGACCAAGGTCATCATACTTGAAGGAAGCAAAAATTAACTTAAAAATAAAGAAAGAAAACAAAACAAAATATATGTCAGAAGAGACTAAAACTCTGACAATAGTATATTTTTTGTCATTTTGTAGTAAATAATTAACCCTCCCTGTTTTCCCAACTTCTGGATGATTTTGCTCTTGAACTTAGAGTAGCTAAAGTGAATTGAAGAAATAAAAGGTCTGAACAGGAAATCTTAAAGGGCAGATTGAAAGACAAAGTAAAATGTTAAAAATGAAATAAATGTGCAAGGATTTGGAGTTAAAAAGTCAAAAGGGAAGAACCTGTTAGAATAATATCTCAAGCTGAGAGAACTAGAAAAAAATTCAAGCCTCAAGCTGAAACTTTTAAGGATCCTATGGGCAAAATATTGACAATGGAGGAAGAATCCAAAGAAGGGGGAGTTAATGCACAGAATAACTGTACCAAAAAGAATTCAAAGACCAAAAACCATTTCAAGAGGTAGCATATTATCAAGAACCAGTGATATTGAAGGAGGAGGATATACAAGCTGCACTTAAGGCATTAGCCAAAAACAAGACTGTAGCAATTGTTTGAATATCCATCAAATAGTTTGCTATCTCTTGAATTTCAGAATTTTCTACTATGATCCGTTTTCCACTTTTTAAAGGAAATATTTTAGATGTTCTTCTAGTGAAAGTCTTTTGTTACTGATATCTGCTTTGCTTGCCCGGGGATGTATTTCATTCTTGTTTTGGAAAATTGATTTTTATGTAGAGAATTCAAGGTTAACAGATATTTTCCTTTATATGTTTGGTTGTAACCTGATATGATCTCACTTTATTGAAAACCCAACTATTATATTAGTTGTCATTCTGTTGTAAATAATTAGCCTTCCCTGTTTCCCCAACTTCTGGCTGTTTTAAGCAATTATTTATGCAATAATTATATTGAAAATTTTCCAAATAAAATCCTTCCAATGCTGGAATACACCTACATGCTTCTAATAAAATGCTGTTGAGTACTAGATGCTAATGTTTACCTTTGTTTTTACATTTGATTTGGTTTTGGGCTTATTAGTATATGTCTACCAGAAGAAATGTTTAATGATCTACTGCCAAAACCAGCTGTTTACAACTCTATGCAACATAGTGTTCACACACATACACAGAGCAGCTTTGAATCAGAATTGGCTATTGGATACAGGAACCTTGGCTTAGTATGATTTGTAATCTGTAGGTCTAATTTTTCAAAAATTGGATATCACTTGAATTTTATCTTCTTCTATGGGTCTTCCCTTTCCAAGCAATTTGCATTTTTCATAATACTAACGACTAAAATGATCCTATTGGTTTACTTGGTAATATGTCCTCTGCTGCATACCTTTCGTCACCTCTCCACACCTTGCAGGAAGATCTCGGTGTTCCTTTGGTTCTTCAGACATGAGACTGCAAAGTTCCTTTACCCTGGTTGTTAGGACACAATTAAGAGTTCTGAAGGATGGAAGATTAAGGATTTGTAGGCTTTCTCTTGTATGCTTAGCTCTCTATCAACGTGTTCCTTGCATTTGTCAAACCTTTCCCAAATTCTATTCAACTGTCCTAAATCTTAGCTACTTTCTGCATTTTATTTTCATGTAAGTTTTATCTCATGAATTGATTCAAGTATCAGAATCAAAGATACCCTTTAAGTCACATATGCAAGCAAAAACAGTTCGCATGACTTTGTTAGTTTTACTCTTCCATTAATTTGGATACCAAAACAATGAAATGCATGGCACAGGAAGAATTTAGCTCTGCATTTGCTTTGAACAAGAATATTTGGAAAAATAGTCATAAAAAGAAGTCTATATAACTGAATCTCATAGGTGAACAAGAATACATTCTTATTTATGAGAAAATTTCCTATGCCTTTTAGTCTGGTTGTAAGAGACTACTTCTTAACTCTTACAATTCTTATTCCTGGTTGGAGTAGGAAGCCACAGGGTGGAGAAAGACAGGGAGCATAGATCACTTTCTGAATCAAAATAAAAAAGCTCAAATGGCTAGAAGATTGCACACAGGTACTTTTGTTCCACATTTTTGGAAGATTTGCAATGCACAAACTGTTTGGGATTCCTTTGGCCGCCCTAACATTGATGTGTGACATGCCAAATAAAATAGCTATTTATGTGTTTAAAAGAGAGCATTTCTTGTTCTCATGAGCACACCTGGGCTCACTTCCCATGAGAAGATGCAACAGTACAAGTGTAACAACACAATAAAGGCAGAATAATAGAGATTTATAGTGACTGTCCAGACATCAACAAGGGATGGTTTGCACAGTGAGCGTAACCGTAACAAGTGTCAGTTTTTCTCATGCAGAAAATAAAAGCAGAACCTTTGGTGCAATCTGAAATTGCAGTCACAAAGGCACACTGAGTCTACAGGCTGCAAAACAAAAGTTCCAGACTATGAATAGCCAGAGTAATTGTAAAACGTGTATTTTTCATATCTCTATATATTGGCGTTTTCATCACTAGACATCCATCTTAAAGACCCAAAGTAGCCCACATATGTATCTTTTACTTGGCATACATATCAACCAAGAAATCCGGACATTCTCACATTTTAAAATGTCTGGATTTCCAGCTTCTTTGAATTGACAAAGGAGTCAGCAAATAAAGACTAGTTTTCTTGCATGGTGATGATTAGTTGGATTTAAGTCACATCTACTTCCTTTATGTACCAGTTGCCACCATGTTAATTACATACAACTCCTGGAAATGTGTATGCATCAGAGTCGAACTCGGGAGTATCAACCTTCAGTTACTAGTCATGTGGGCTATATATACCACCAGGGTCTTTTCTGTTCCCAGGAGACTGGCTCCCCACCATTGCACATTTTGTTATATCTCCTATCCTTTGAATAATTTGTAAACAATCATTACTTGCCTGACTCCTCTTAGCCTTTTGGTGATTTTTTTGCAATCACCAACATAGATAAATAATTCTCTGTTATCCCTCTCATGCTCTATCATCAAAGATTTACATCTATGGAAAAGTTCTGCGATAAATATTTTGAGGTAAACCAATTTGCAATGAAAACTTGCTTATGCTTAGATGCTAGAAAATCACTTAATCATGGAAACTAAGAAATATTTGAGAAAGAAATAGATGCAAGGTGAAGTAATTTCTGAAATCTTGAATTTCAATGAGAAGAGCTAATGGCAACATAGAAGAATTCAGAGCCCAAATTTAAGCTGTGGTGCTACTGTGGACTTCCTGTCTGTCTGAGTACCTAAAATATGGATGTACTCTGGCAGCTTAGGGGGTTAAGCATGGAGCTGTTACCTACAAGATCAGTGGTTCAAACCCAGCAGTTGCTCCAAGGGAGAAAGAGCTGTCTGTTCCTGTACAAATTTAAAGTATTAGAAATCTAAAGGGGCTGTTTTATTTTGTCCTACAGGGTTGCTATGAGTTGCAATCAACTTGACAGAAGTGAGTTGGTTTTTGAAAGTGAGGAGATGGTGCCCAATGATAATGAAAGCCCTTCTGATTCTTCTTTCTTTATGAGTCATTAAGGGAAAGAAGTCTTCCTCTCTTAAAACTTCTTGGCTGCAGAGAGCAAGTGTGGAAGGAAAAGATGCATTAATACTCACTCTCTGGGTATTTGGTAGCATCTGTAAAGGGTGGGTTCTCCTTAATCTGTATGTTCCAAAAAAGATAACATAGTTTCTCCTTTGTCTTAGTCATCTTGATTCACCATTATGTAGCACAAGAAAGTATGCAGTTAGATATTGATGAAAATCTAAAAGCCTTTCCTAAAGTACATTGATTTCTGAGATTTCTCTTATAACCTATAGTCGAACCATAATTTTATTTATTTATTTATTGTGAGCTGAGTGAAGGTTCACATATCATATTTGTTCTCAAATTAGAATTTCATAAGTATATTGTTTCATTTTAGTGTTTGCAATCCCCACACTGTAGCAGTAGTCATCGCACTCTTCCCATTTGCTGTCCATTTCCAATCCTCCTTTTTTTAACCCTTTTGATTTGGTTCTTGGGCACATGCTGCCCTTTATTTCACGAATGCTTGATTCCTCTATGGAGTGCTTACTTCCCTAGTGTTGTTGCACACCTTGTAGACCAGTCTGCTGTTTGTCTAAGAAGATCTGGCAGCATAGTGACTTACTTGTTAGGCGGCTAGTCAGGAGGTCTGCAGTCATCACCCACCCTGTGCCAGAGCAAAGTGAGACTTTCTGCTTCTGTAAAGGTTTGCAGCCTGGGGAATCCACAGGAGCTGGTCAGCTTTGTCCTATGGAGTTGCGGAGTCCGAATTGAGTCCACGTCAGAGAGTTTGGTTTCAGTTTGATATCGCTTGACTGAAAATTGAACTACGGGGTGAGTTTAGTTCAAGTTTTGAATGGTGACTGAGGTCGTAGTCTCAAGATCCACCAGCTAAATACAACTGGCAATATGTATGATTTTGAGTATTGGTCTACATTTTTCTGCCACTCTAGCTAGGAGCTTTTCATCGACTTCTTTCAGAGCAGCAGATAGTGGTCGTTAGGCACCTGGAATTCTGGCTTTAGGGACCTGGAGGCTGTGCTCCCCATGGGCCATCAGTCCACAGAACAAGTTGCTTCCAAGTGTCTGTCATGTCTTTGCTCTGGATAAGGAGGGACTAATAGATGTACCTTAGATCGTTTGCCAAGAGCTTTAAGACTTATCAGATCAGGATGTAAGACATTCTTTCTGTACTATGCTATTCCAATTTGCCTCATGTCCCCAAGACAATGATTCTGAGTCTCCAGATCCAGCATCAAATTGTTCCCTCAAGATGTTTGCTTATATCTAGGAAATTTTCATAACTTTCCCCACCATGTGTTCATGGTACAATGATTTATTTGACATGGCTCTTCTAGCTATAGTCGTTGTGAGTTCAACCAAACAACTATTTCCTGATGGGTCTGGTTAAGAGAATGTAGAGGGAGCTGCTGATATAACTATACAACTCAGTCATGACTGATAATTATCAGAGTTCATTGTGATTGTAAAGAAACTTAGGTGTGGATCCAGGACTCTGCACATTGAATCCCTGTAATCCAGAGACAGAAATCTGTGACAACAGAGAAGTGGCAGAGGCATGCCAGAGAATGGCAGAGGAGCACAGTAGCAGATCCAAGAGCCAGTATACAAGACAGAGCGGTAGGCTCACCCGTGCACTAGTGAGTAAAGTTGAGTGCCTTTGGGCATGAGATTTACCTGTGGATGAAGGTCCTTCTGGACACTTAGGGAAACTAAGTTTTCTGGCCCTTGGAAGGAGAGCAAAGTGCTTAGAGATTGAGGCTTATGCAAAGTGGAGTTCATTGGGGGCATCTATAAATAGTTGTATAAGTTCTTTGTAACATGATCTCTGCAAAGCAGAGACCA
>NW_022111369.1:69624398-69663164 GCF_000313985.2 Echinops telfairi | reverse complement strand
GATTGAGGCTTATGCAAAGTGGAGTTCATTGGGGGCATCTATAAATAGTTGTATAAGTTCTTTGTAACATGATCTCTGCAAAGCAGAGACCAAGAAGTTGTTACTGTGAACCCAAGAGCCAGAAAGACACGGTGTGTCTATGGCATGGCTTAGCAGAGATTGTCCTGATTAGAAGAACTGTGTTCTGAGCATTTCTGATCCTGAATTGTAACATTTTACCTTACCTAATATATCCTATCATTGTTAGTAAGGTCTGTGTTCTCTGGAGCTATTCCCATGAATTATGGAAACCTTCTGAGAAATAATGTTGGATGGGGATCGGGGGCAGTTGGTATCAGAATTGTTAAAGGAGGAATAAGTACGGTGAGAGAAGAAAACATTGAAGCCTACCTTTCCCGATGTTAAATCGTGACGCTTCCCTTCTTCACATAACTGTCTCTTGATTCATGTACAGGAAAGGAAATATATCACGGAACACTAGAAAAACTAACTTAGGTTGGAAGAAGTATAATGAAAATGCTCTTGAAAACAAGGGTGGTGCGAGTTCATCTCCTAAAATTTGGATAAAGCATCAGGAAGAATCAATCCTTGGAAAAGGACAATATGTTTGATAGAGTCCTTGGAAAATAAAAAAGTCTCTCAATGAGATGGATTAATACACCCGCTGCAACAGTGGGCTCAAACTAAGAGTGATTGTGAGGATGTTAGACTGGGCTGTGATTTGTTCTTTTGTACATAGGGTCACTATATAGAACTGATTATGAGATGACTTACATTTTGCCACATTTGAACAGCATTAAGTACAAAATCTCTCCCATAGACAACCCAAGAACTCTCTTCCTATACCCAACTGTTATAGCACGTGTTCCCGAGATGGCATCAACAGTTAAGTGCTGGATTATTAGTTGAGAGTTTAACCCTTGAAAATGTTATGAGTGGCAACTATCCTGACACATGGGGCCAACCTGAGTCAAAATCAGCTTGAGGGCAACAGATGCTCATTGATCTTAAACTTAGCCTTTGATCATGAACCACTATGCACTGCATACAGATGATCAAAATTTTAATTTACAATGCACAAATGTGTAAGCTCACAAAAATGAAAATACAACATTTTCAGTGACAATGCCATCCTACTTATCTTTTCACAAATAATGTCTACACTGAATGCCCTAAAGTTGTGCTGTTGATTGTGTCCAGCACTGATAGCATTACTAAATTGTTGGCACCTACAAGGCAAATAGTCTGTAGAACTATTTTCTTTCCCAAATGATAACTACAATTGTTTTGAACCTTGGAGCAACAGCAATTTTTTTAAAATAAAACTATTTTTGTACAGGGAACTCATTAGAAAAATGAGGGGGGGGAAGTAATTTTTTTAGAGAAAGGAGTTCTTTACTTGTGATTTTTAGAAGCCACTCTTTGGCACACTGTATCAACAACCTAGCTGTAATTTAGTGTTCAGCACAGGGTATCCCAGTGCTGGCTAAACATCAATGATCATACAAAATCTACAGGGTAGTCAGATATGTATGTCTCTAGGTATAGATTTCATTCCACATTGGGCCAGTGGTAAATACTTTTATTACTCTGCCTCTCAAAATAAGTGATTAACTTTGATGGAAACAGAGAATGTTCCACCCTGGAGCTGTATCCACTTTCCACTCGTTCTGTGAGCATTGTTGAAATGACGAAAAAGAAACAGCCCAGGAACCTTTTAAAGTGTCCTTATTTTTTTTTTGGTCACATCATTAAAGGTTCAATGAATCTCCAATTAAGTCTCCCTGGCTGCTGTCACCAATTTGATTGATAGATGTCCTTGGCTCACCCTCCACAGGACATGCCAGTACACCAGGCCCCCACCTGCCACCATCAATTATCGGTCTCTTGTCATCAGTGCCCTCACTTGTCAATTTATTTGCCACAAATCCAGTGAAGCCCTCTAATCAGGGAGTAAAAGGAAAGGCCATTCTTCTTTATTTTTAATGGTGAGGTAGAAAAAGTCTTAACAAATCACATAATGTTTAATCTTAGAGGAAAGTTTGCTTTAGGCTTACTGGCTTTCTCTCTCCCACTGTTCCCCTCTGTGGGATAAAAGCTCGATGTCCTCAGGGCTGATTTGTGGACACATTCATTTAATCAAAGGTAAAAGGGGAATGGGAGAAATTTCTAAAAGCATATTTATAACTTACAGACTTGCAGGTGGTTGATTTTTTGAGAATGCACGAAACATCTGCCAAGGAGAAAAAGAAAAAAAATTCCAGTCTTTTCAAAAACTGATAACAAGAAGGGCAGATTAGACTTGATTAAAAAGGATAAAGTAGTTCTTTGGTTGTTGTTGGCATACCTAGTAAACATGATAAATTTTACTTGTCTCCTGCCCCACCTGCTTAATGTTTAAACGTGAACTGGTTGTGGTGCTTGATAACTGATTACCTATCTAGGACACTGCAATCTTCTGTCTATTGACAGCAAAATATAGCCTCCTCTGGAGTGCCAATATCCATCCCTGCCTTTGACCATGAACCATTATGTACAAACCCCCATGAGGCTCAGGTGCATCTGACAGGATCTATGAGAGAGAGATTGATTCCATTTGGATGCCTGTTAGATAATGAACTTTGACCTCTGCATCCAAAGTGACAACAAAAAATGCCAACTTTTATTCATCTCATGTCCCAGGAAAAATGATTTATCTTTCTAAATGCAGTGGAGAAGGTTTTCTGTTTTGTTTTACTTTCTATTGGACAGGCGGGCAAGTTCTAAAGAGAAAAAAGAGAAAGGATATTTCATGGGATGACAAAGGGTGGTGTCTCATAATATGTGTCAGTATAGAAAATTGTTTTCTTAGTCTAAAGCATCTTCCAGGGAAGATTGATACTCCCCTACCCCATCATTTGACCACTTTGGAAGTGCATCGTTTACTATATGTATATTCTGAAAAACAAGTTGTGCTCATGAAAGATGGCATGAAAGGAACAGGATTAAAGGGAAGAATAATTATCTACTATTTACCTAAAATTTTCCCCTCATGCTGCAATCAAAACATGCAATAACAACAAGCTTCTATGATGCCAAAATAGTTGTGTTATAGTACTATTACAGGAATATCAAATTAAACTAAACTTATTTCCAATGAGTTGATACAAACTAAATCAAATTCATTCCCAATGAGTTGATTCTGGTGTTAGTCTGAGTACTTTAGAGAAACAAATCCACAGAAACTCATGTATAAGAGAGAGTTTTATATAAAGAGTAAGTGCATATCAAGAAAACATCCCAACCCAGTGCTATCCAAGCCCACAAGTCCAATATTAACCCATATGCCCAACACCAATTCACAAAGTCCTCCTCCATCTCACAAAACACACGCTATGATGCCAACTGCAGGAGGAAAGTCAAGTCAGTGAATGTGTAAGCATCTCAGCGCCGGCAGGGGTCTCCACATGGCTGCTCCAGAACCCAGGGCTGCATTGGGGTAGGTCCATGTGGCTTCTCCTTGGGGATGTCTTGCAGGAAGTCAGTCTTGCAAGCTGGAGCAGGGAACTGGGTAAGGCAGCTGTACCCTGGTCAGATCATCACAAAGCAAGAGACCCGAGAACTCGAAAGGCAAGGCTCACTGAGCCATTTATCCCTACCCCCTTCAATTAACCTCACATGTGTTTATCGTCCAGGTTGGCACAAAAAATAACTACCTCAAATCCCATAGAACAGAATAGAACTACCTATAGGGTTTCCAAGAGTGAAATATTTTTCAGGAAGCACACTGCTGCATCTTTCACCAGTGGAACAGTTTGCTGTTGTTGGAAGAGGCCATCAAGTCAGTTCCAACTCCTAGTGGCTCTACATACAACAGAAAGAAACACTGCCCGGTCTGTGCCATTGTCACAATGGTTATGTTTGGACCCGTGGAACAGTTAGTGGACACAGAACCCCAACCCTTTGGTTGGCATCCAAGCACTTAACCATTGCACCCCCAAGGACTCCTTTTTATAATCCTATATATTAAAAAAAAAATCACTGCTAGTGAGTCCATTTCAACACTATTTGATGAATATTATACTTTGTTGGGTCATTTTAGCAGTTCACACAAAATCAATCTTTGCAAGTAAAAACCTGTCAATGGCTAATGGAATTGGGTTCTAATAGTTTTGCTTCTACATTTAATCTACATTTTGTTTCACCTATTAATGAACTGTCTAGGGACTTTATTTGCAATGTTCTAAAGCATTTATCACCTTAATTCCTCTATTAAAATGGCTTATACTTAAGAGATGGGATTCACTAAAAGACTAATTTTCCAGGAATTGAAACCAAACTATAAATATCTTTAATAATGTACTGATGACTTGTGCACAGTAGTCAATATCCCAACCCTACTTATTAAGTCATGAGATTAGGTTAAGGATTTATGACCATCAATTTCCTTGGGTTTGGTGATTCCAGACTGTTTGTGAAGCCCATAATCAATGCTCATAAAGGTGTTTCTGGAATCAAATCCACTGTCATTGAGGTGACCCCTGTATAGGGTCTCCAAGGTAGTGAATCTTTATAGGAACAGAAAGTTCTCTCTTTTTCCATCAGCTGGTGGGTTGGAATCAATGATCTTACCAGTTCAATGCTTACTCAAAGCATCACCAGTTTGGGGAACAATAGAGGACAGATGAATCAGTATTTCAGCCGAAGCCTAATTCAAGTAATTTGCCTGTGTGGTCATCAATAATACCATTATTCAGCTCATGCAGTCTGGATAATGTAGAGAAGCAAAGTTTATATTTATACATGTATAATTTTATATATTTATAATTTATATCCAGAAAGTTGCATACAGTTATAGAAGCTGTTCAGTCCAGTCTGGTTCACCCTGTGGATCATATTTTAACTGGAGGTTTTCCCAACTTGCACAGCACCTAAGCCAATGAACAAGGAAGCAAGAAGAGGACAGGTTGGTGGAGGCAGAAGTAGATGACTGTAAGGTCAGCAAAGTCAGGTGTGTGGCTGAAATGTTGCATGAATCCAAAGTCGGCAGGCAATGTGACTGGCGGCTGATAGCTCTCGGGGTTGAAAGGTTGATTGGCTAGATACAGGATCCAGACTAGCAAAAAGAAGAGAGCTAGCTTCCATACAAAGTCAAATTATAGTAAGAGTAGACCACACTGCTTATGAAACTTCACTTCCATTATATCCAGGCTGTGACTAGATTATGAAGATTGCACTCCACCTTCCAGAAGCCCTAGTGGCATATAATGCATTACACATTGGGCTGTTAACTGAAAAGTCAGCTGTTAGAAACTATAAGCTACTCCGTGGTACAAAGATGATTTCTTCATTTATATAAAGAATCACAGTCCCATATACCCATGAGCAATTCTATTCTGCCCCATAGGGATGCTTTGAGTCCATGGAACTCCATTGCAGTGAGTTTCTATATATTTTTACTCCACTTTAGTCTTTTATAATAGCTTGGCTGTCCACTGACTCATGGAGTTGATTACATTATATTACATATTATCATGGGAGAATCCCATCTCAGCCAAGTTGACATAAAACCTAACTATCATACCTGGGCCACCACTTGTCTGTCAGTTTGTCATACTGGAGTGGCCTGCCTGCTCCTGTGATGCTGGAGGCTCTCTCACTGGGATTTCAACTATGAGTAGGTCACCCAAAATGAATAGGTTTCAGCAGAGCTTCAACTAAGAACAGACCATGAAGAAAGAATAAGCTGTCCATTTTGAACAAATTGCCACCAAAAATCTTTATGCAAAGCAGTGGAACATTCTTAGATACTAACACCCTCATGACTAGCAGAGAATATTGTCAGATTAATGCCAGAAAATGAGCCTGTTAGGTCCGAAGACATTCCAAATATCATTGAGGACGAGATTCTCCTTCTCAAAGTAGGTTGACCATAACATAGATGGAGGAAGACCTTCAGGACCTTCATTTAATGATGGGGCATAACTAAAATGAGAAATAATAGTTGAAATATTTATTAATTACTATAACTTAGAATAGACAAACTATGAGTCTAGGAAAATTGAAAGTCATCAAAAATGAAATAGAATACATAAAGATTGATAGGCTATGCATTAGTGAGCTTAAATGGACTGGTATTGGCCATCTTGAATCAGACAATCATACAGTTTACTATCCTGGGAATGACAACTTCAAGAAGAACAATGTTGCATTCACCATTAAAATATCTATCTTGAAATACAATGAGATATGTGATTGGATTGTAATATACTAGGAATTCAAATCAATACAAATATTATTCAATTTTTAGCACCACCATTAAAGCTAGTGATAAACAAATTGAAGAATTTTTCCAACTTCTTCAGTGTACAATTGATCAAACCTGTGACAAAGGTGAATTGATAATTATTGATCATTGTAGAAGACTTTATATCCTCACACAAAGTATATTTATTTTTAACTTAGACATAATTATAAAAAGTGTATCAAGTTTGCTCAAGCTCACAGGCTAGCATTTTACACTGAAAACTTGGTTGTCTAACACAATGGACAATCTAATTGAGTAAATGGCACAAGGTACTCATCTGACCTCCTGTGTCTTTACAGCAGAAAAAGATCAGCTATCTCTACAAAATCCCAAGGTTCATTGTCATAAGCAGAGGTCAGCCATGCCTCCACCCTCTATCCTTCTTTTATCTTGTCCTCATAGCAACTCTTCACCTCAGGGCATTCTACTTCTCTGCTGAGTTCCATCAGCTGTTCCAAGGGCCCCCGAGAACTCACAAACAATACTCACAATTGTGGGAGTTTATAAGAGAAGTTAACAGGTTACCACAATCCAGGATCAGGACAATTAAGGACATAGGCTTTTGTCCACAGCACTGCCTTTCCTCAGACATCAGTCAAGTCTCCCTCTATGGGGTCAGGCTTTCAGCCACGTGGTCTCTTGGCCTCTGGGCTCCATGTTTCAGGAAGCTAGCCAACTGCTCTACATCACAGTCTCCCGATTTCTGTGTTGCTCCTCTGCTCGGTTTCACGGTCGCTTTAGCAGGTCTTTCTTTGCCACTTTAGGCAGGAATCTCCAACGTGCTTGGTGGCACCTCTTCCTTTCTGTTCCTAGGTATTCTCTCTGTTCCCATTTTGGGGGGAGCTCTCTTATAGCCAGAGGAATGACAACTGAACTAGCCAATTCCCTCTTAGTGTTTCACTTGCTCTGTTTGTGTAGTCCCACCCAATCATTTGATGGGAGTTACAAAGATGTAGATATAAAAGTCAAATTAATAAATTTCACTTTACCACCGTTTTTAAAACTTATGATCACATAAGTGATTATATGGGGCGGGGCCGGGGCTTTATTTTAAAAGGGAGATTTTTTGTTTTAATTTCCAGAAATAGAGTAAATTCTGACTCATGGGAATCCATGTACCCCAGAGGAGAGGGTTTGCAATGGATGATGTTTCAGATCATCAGGATTTCTCCAGAGGAATCCTGGGGAAATCTTGACTTTCCAGTCTTGCCATTTACATCTGAACATTTTACCTATTCCTCTGCAGATAATCGTAAGGGGGCCTGGTGATGCAGTGATGATGGATTGGGCTAATAACTGCAAAGTCAGTTCAGTTTGAAATGTCTACCTACTCCAAGGGAGAAATATGGGGCTATCTATTCCCATAAAGAGTTCAAATCTTTTGCCTTGAGAGTGCCCAATGAATGCTGGCCTGGAACTACCATATACTTACTATTTTAATGCCGTCCTTGCTTCATTCTGACAGGCATTAATCTGGTAGACATCATTCTGCTGCTGGGAATGAATAGTATTGAGAGATTTGCCCTATCACCAACCCCCTGCATTCTTGAGTACAAGAATGAAGAAAATGTTTTAAAATGATTGTGATGATGATTATACAACTTATCTCGAGGTGATTGAACTATTGAATTGTATGATAGGTGAATTATATTCCAATAAAACTATTAGGGGATGAGAAAAAAAGAGTTATAGTCTTGGAAACCCACAGGGGCAGATCTACCCTGTCCTATAGCCTTGCTATGAGTCCACATCAACTTCATGAAGGAGAGAGTGTGCTTGCATAGAGTCATATGCCTGCATAGCGGAATGAAAACATTATCAAAAAGTAACAGTATATAAGAATGAAGTAAAGTTTTCCTCAAGACAATTTAAAAAGAGTTGCAGTATTATATAGCAGGAAACATCCTGAAAATCAAGCTAGTTTCAGAAGAGTACACAGAACCAGGACTATCTATGTTGTGGTTTAAATGAAATTTGACTGAAAGCAGATAATGCCAGAAAGATAGTTACTTGAATTTGATGACTATGCATAGTAAGGTGGCTGTGTACATCATAAACTATGTACAACATTATGAAGAATTGGAATTTCAGAACACTTTGTTGTATTCATGGGAAACTTCTACCTAGACCAAGAGGCAGTCATTATAAGAGAACCAGAGGATGCCACATAGTCTACAACCAGAAAAGATGTGCATCAGGATTTTATCCTTATCCGCTCTTGATGCTGACCAAATAATCTGAGAAGATTGACTATATGAAGGAGAAAGTGGAATCAGAACTCATTAAAATCTTTTGATATGCAGATGACACAACCTTGCTTGCTGGAAATGAAGAGGACTTGAAGCACTTATGATGGAAATCAAAAAATGTAGCCTTCAGTATAGATTACACATCAATTTAAAGAAAACAAAAATCATCACAACTGGACCAATAACGAAGACCATGATAAACATAGAAAAGGTTGGTGTCACCAAGGATTTACTTGACTTGGATCCACAAGTAACACTCGAGAAAGGCAGCTGTCAACAAAAATCAAATCATGCATGGCACATAGCAAATCTCAGCAAGAGACATATTTGAAATGGTAAAGAGTGGAGATAGCACTTGGAAGATTAAGCAATGGTGTGTTCTTTTACGTTGTATGCATGCAAAATCTGGATGGCATTTTACATCTGACTGAATGGTACTTTTTTATTATTATTTTATTGAGGGCTCGTACAATTCTTATCACACTCCATGCATACATCCATTGAGTCAAGCACATATGTACACCTGTTGCCCTCATCAATCTCAAAACATTTGCCCTGTACTTTAGCACTCATTATCATTTGCTCATTTTACCCCTCCCCCCTGAATGGTACTTTTATTGCCTCATGTGTAAGCAAAATCTGGGTGATGAATAAAGATTATGGGAGAAGAAGTGATGCATTTGAATTATGGTGTTGGCAAAAAAATATTGACTATATTATGGACTGCCAGAATAAAGAACAATTCAATCTTGGATGACATATAAAAGAAGGCTCCCCAGAAGTGATAATGACCAGGATTAAGCCTCTGGTGTATCCCCTCCAGTCATAGGTGAGGGCTTTGACTAGCCTTGTGATCATAAAAAGAGCATTATAAAGACAATTAGGGCATATATAGCTAGGCCAAAATGTAATATCTTATCACCTGATCTCCCTTTTGAACACATTTTATAGTTGCTTAAGTTGAAAAAAGAAAGTGAAGGGAAAGACACAGGAATTAAGATTTGGTGACTTCCCTCTGACCACGGGTCAGGAGGTGCATAGCCTTGCTAACACGCAGAATGAATGGGAAAGTGGATTGTTGCAGATGCAATTCAGTGAAAACTCAGCACCCTATCATTTGATTTCCCTTGCAATCCATCTAAATTTGTTCTAGTTTTTAAATAATTTCTGTTTCTTTTTGATTGAGGTTTTTATCTGTTTTACTTTGTTATTTGTGATCATTATTGTTTGTTTTAGTATTTTTCTGTATCTGATGAAATAAAATCTGAACTTTTTCACTGAGTCCCTCCATGAACAACTGCCTCTTTGCTGTGAGATCAGGAAAAAACAAAGAATGGTGCTCTGCTGCCATGACTCGATATTTTGTTAATCACAGATTCTGTAGAAGAATCCTAATCAAAAAGGGATACATATCAAATCAACTTGCAAAAGTCTCATGGGTTCTAACCTTTCTGGAGCCAGGGAGGCTGAATGAATCTCTGAAGATATTACCCTGGGATAATTTTTAAACTGTAAACCAAAATATCTCTTGATGTCTTCTTAAAAATGATAGTTTTAAGATACATTTGCTCAAAAATGTATCCCCTGACCATTGTGCTCTTTCCAGATCCATCCAGATGAGATCATATTGAGAAAATCACCTCAGACGTTTAGATAGAAAACCTAAGGAGCAGTGCATTTATGTAAATAGTAGAGGAACGATTCAAAAAGAGGCTAAAAATAGCTGCACCACCTGAATAATGTCATCAATGCACCATAGAAACTGCTAAATAATGTGTTTTACTGTGTATGTTCTTAACAATAAACTAGTAAATATATAGCAAAGACTTTATAAACGTTCCTAAATTCAAATGATTCAGGAATCAAATGTGTAGCTATCAAGGTCAACATCCTCAATTTTTCTGTTTTATTAGACTGACTCTCTTCAGTCCCAATTATGTTTTGAAGACACAAAAGTAACAATTACCACAGTTCTAAAAATGTAGAATGCACTCCATAAATAATTATGAATTGATTTTAATCAGTATCACTAACTAGTAGGACTAGAGGAAAACATCACTAACACCCTGCAATATGCACATGACACACCTTACTGACGTTGTGAAGAAGATAACTTTAAACTCTTATTGATGAAGATCAAAGACCACATACAGCCTTCACTGTGGCTGATAAATCAACATAAAGAAAATAAAAGTATTTACAATTAGATCAGTAATTTGACCAATATACAACACCATGATAAATGATAAACAATTAAAGTGGTCAATCATTTCTTTTAACTCTCTTGAATTAATAATCCATGCCAATGGAAGTAGCTCTCCAGAAATAAATTGACATTTCATTGGGTAAATCACTTGAAAGGGATGGCTTTATTTTTTTAAGGATGTCTTTATTATTATTTTTAATCAATTTATTGGGGCTCATACAATTCATCACAATACATAGATCAATTGTGTAAAGCACATCTATACATTTGTTGCCCTCATTATTCCCAAAATTCGCTTTCCTCTTGGGTTCCCGGAATCAGCTCATTTTCCTTTTTCCCCTCCCTCTCCCTTCCTCCTCCCCCCTCCCCTATGAACCCTTGATAATTTATAAATTATTATTATATCTTATATTACACTGCCCGGTGTCTCCCTTCACCCACCCCTCTGCTGCCCGTCCCCCAGAGAGGAGGATATATGTAGCTCCCTGTGATCAATTCCCCCTTTCTACACCCCCTTTCCCTCCTGGTATCGCCACTGTCACCCCTGGTCCTGAGAGGTTCATCTGTCCTAGATTCCCTGTGTTTCCAATTCCCATCTGTACCGCTGTGCATTGTCTGGTCTAACCAGGTCTGCAAGGCAGAATTGGGGTCATGGTAGTTGGGGGGAGGAAGCGTTTAAGAACTAGAGGAAGGTTGTGGGTTTCATTATTGCTATACTGAACCCCTAAGTGACTCATCTCCCCACTACCTTAAGGATGTCTTTAAAGCAATCAAAAGCAAAGATGCCACTTTGATGACTAATGTGTGCTCGAAAGCTGAACAATGTCGAAAGGAAGACCAAAGAAAAATTGACACAGTTGAATTGTGGTTTTGGTGAAAGGTATCAAATAGAACATGTACTTTTATAAAATAAAAAAATAAAAATCTTTCATGGAAGAAGTACAGCCAGAACACTCCTTACAAGTGAGCATGGCAAGGTTTTTTCTTTTCTTCCTTGTAAAATATTACCAGGACGGACCAGTTTCTGGACAAGAACATCACACTTCGTAAAGAAGGTCAGATAAAAAGAGACTGTCAATGAGATAAATTCATACAGTAACTGCAATAATAGACTCAAATATTCTACTGTTTTGAGGATGGTCCAGAACCAGGCAATCTTTCAGTTTGCTATACATAGGAACATGGCGACTTGGAGATGACTCAAAGATATCAAACAATAACATTAGAGAATGACTTCAAGTGAGTAAAGTAAAACTATGTAAGATGAGACACCCCAATTGAGATAGAATCAATTAATATGTCCTTCTAGCCACAATCTCTTTTGTGATGTATTGTAACTCCCAAACTCGGTCTGTAAGGATAACCCTCGTTTGGAGAGCATTCTCTGTTACAGGATTAAAGTGGGATATATCCTGACTTTTCACTTAACAGAGAATGGGAACAGAATCACAACTCTTTGTTTTCTTGGGGATATGGTCTGCTGAAAGCAAAAATCTACACTACCATCAACTGAGCACAAATATGAGTCTTCTAATCATTGGGTCAGGTAGCTCTCTTCTCACATTCTTGGTCTAGATGAGTGGATGCTTCCTTCCAGTATTTCCTCTGCTTGTTGAAATATTTCCATTGATATTCCATCAATTCCTGGATCCTTTTTTTTTGTCCATTAATGCTTTCAATGCAGCTTGACTTCTTCCTTCAGTTCCACTGGTTCTTGATTATATGCTACCTCTTGAAATGGTTGAATATCAACTAGTTCTTTCGGGTACAGTGACTGTATTCCTTCCATCTTCTTTTGATGCTTCCTGAATAATTTAATATTTTACCTATAATTCCCTTCTGTATGACAACTCAAGGGTTGATTGCTTTTTCTTCAGTTCTTCCAGTTGGAGATATGCTAAGAGCATTTTGGCTTCCACACTCCAATTCTTTGCACATTTCATTATAAATATTTTACTTTGTCTTCTCGAGCTACCGTTTGAAAATTTATGTTTATCTCTTTTATTCCCTTACTTTTTTCAGTTGCTTTAACTACTTTACTGTCAAGACTGTTACCAAGAATCTCTTTTGATATCCACTTGGTCTTTTTCATGAATGTTTGCTTTTCTTGTGTATGCTTTTCTTTATGTCGTCTCACACAGCTTGTCATCGGTGTTCAATGAGTGAAATTTGTTCTTGAGATATTCTCAAAATTCAGGGGGGAGATAAATTATTTAATATGATCTCTAAGACTTTTTTTCTTTTTAATTGTTTTATTGGGGGCTCATACAACTCATCACAATCCATACATACATCAATTGTGTAAAGCACATTTGTTCATTCATTGTCCTCATCATTCTCAAAACATTTGCTCTCCACCTAAGCCCCTGACATCAGCTCCTCATTTGTTCCCTTCCATCCCCTCTCTCCCCTTCCCCAGGAATCCTTGATAATTTATAAATTATTATTTTGTCATATTTTGCCCTGTCTGACATCTCTCTTCACCTAATTTTCTCTTGTCCATCCCCCAGGGAGGAGGTCACATGTAGATCCTTGTAATCAGTTCCCCCTTTCCAACCCAACCTCCCTCTACCCTCCCAGTATCGCCACTCACACCACTGGTCCTGAAGGGATTATCAGCCCTGAATTCCCTGAGTTTCCCGTTACTATCTGTACCAGTGTACATCCTCTGGTCTAGCCTGATTTGTAAGTAGAATTGGGATCATGATAGTGGAGAAGGAGGAAGCATTTAGGAACTAGAGGAAAGTTGTATGTTTCATCGTTGCTCCATCACACCCTGACTGGCTTGTCTCCTCCCTGAGACCCTTCTGTAAGAGGTTGTCCAGTGGCCTAAAAATGGGCTTTGGATCTCCACTCTGCACCACCACCCCCTCATTCACTATGATAAGACTTTTTTTTATGGAGTTCCTGGTTGGTGCAAATAGTCAACAGGCAACAGAAATGTTGGCTGTTGGAGCCAAGCCAGAGGCAAGAAATCTTCCTACTGATCTGATAGATTTCTCATCTCCTCTGACATACATGAGTTTACCAAGAGTTGTAATTGATCTAATGGCAACTGATAGCTGATAAACACTTTGCATAACCAATCCTTGCATATTTTTCAAGCCTTTACTCTTAGAATCCCTTTTTCTCTCTCTTACCTGGTAGCATATATTTTTATTACTAATTAATCACTGCCCTCCCTTTAAGATTATAACATCCCTGTGACATGGAGTGTTTCCCTAAGGGAAAATATTTCTCGGGCCCATCCATGAAAGACTGAAACACATGACTTACTTTCACTAATGGGATAGGAATTCATGGAATTCACCTTTGTATAGTTCAGTCACTTCTCTCTTTTCCCTCTGAGAATGGCATGTCCCACTCAGGAATCCTCCAACCTTGGTCCTAAAATAAAGATTCATTGAGCAGAGGCACCTTCCGGTAGCAGCTGATGTGCAACAGGAGTGAAAAATAATAACCTACTGAGGGTTTGATGTCATTCCTGCAATATAAAAGTATAAGCTGCCTAATCTAACACCCCATTCTCAGTAAGCTATGTTTAATTCCTTTCCCTAACATTTTAGATTTGCCATTTTTTGACTAGTCCTCCAGGTTTTGCTTATGTAACTCATACTCAGCCCTTATACGTCAGCCTGCAAACCTTTTTGAATCCCCTGAGACTTTGCCAAGTGTCCTCCTGTATGCTCCCCTAGCAACCAGCTCTTTCCTATCATAACACATCATGCTGAATTGAAAATGCCTCTTTATTGGTCTGTATCCCTCCTGAGAGAAGAGACAGCATCTGTTGTGTCTCTATTGTTTCCTCATTGCAAAGCCAACTGCCTGGCTCAAAATAAACTCACAGTGCAATTTGTGGCATGAGTAAGTGAGTGAATGAGCAAGTGAAAGGATGAGAGTACAATGAAGAGGATTAGCACATACTCCTGGCCCCTTCCCTTCACTTCCTCACAGTATTAGCTACATAATCTGTGGGGGCTGGTGCACCATAAAATTGTAGGACTCTTTATTCAAAATGGATTAAAAATCAAAACAGGAAAAGAAGAACATTGAGCTACATGTAAGAATTTTCTTGATACAAGGTCCTGTGCACTAGACTGAATACGTATCTATAAGAAAGACCTTGTTTGCTAATTGTATAAATGTGGTCAAATGAGTCACCTTTCCTGAGACTCTGCAATACTATGTGTAAAATAGGCTTACAATAAAATTCCTGTGAAAATTAAATAAGTTAATATATATAAAACCCTTTCCCTAGTGGTAAATACATAAATACTATTATTTCAATTAGAGCAAACCAGAGATGTAAAAGGCAAATTTAGGTGATATCAGATTTTACACACAGTTTTCTTTCTTCTTTTTTTTAAAAATCATTTTATTGGGGGCACGTACAACTCATCACAATCCATACATGCATCCATTGTGTCAAGCACATTTGTACATATGTTACCATCATCATTTTGAAAACATTTTCTTTCTACTTGAGCCATGATATCAGCTCCTCATTTTCCCCTCCCTTCTTCACAAACCCTTGATAATTTATAAATTATCATTACAGTTTTCTATAGCTTGAAGAATCCTGTAGATCCTAGCTCTGAAGAGAAGGCCTGGTGGTGTAGTGGTTACATGTTGGACTGTGATCCTCATGGTTGGCAGTTCAAAGACACTACTGGTTCTGCTGTAGAAAGACTGGCTTTTCCACTCCCTTCAACAGTTTCAGAAACCCACCAGAGCTCACTATGAGTCAACATGGACTCAATAGCAGTCAGAGAGAGATAGAACCTATGTGGACCAGACTAAATCAGTAGTAGTTCTTGACAGGAAGTGACTGTCTTTCAGAGAACATTTGGTAATGTCAGAAAACACTTTTGGTTGTCACAATTGGGGAAGCAATGGTTGCTATTGGCTTCTAGTGGTTAGAGACCAAGTATATTCCAAAAATTTTACAGATCACACAACAGCCCCCAAAACAAAAGACTCATCCAGCCTAAATGATCAATAGTGATCAATAGTGTCACAGAGAAGGAATTCTGATCTTGAGATTGATTTCTGGACTCACAAGGACAAAACACTGAATATTTCAGCCTCTCAGTTTCTGTGCCCATAAGAGATGGACAATAACACCTGAGCCTCCCACTCCACATGGATGGTGTAAAGATAAATTTAGGGGGAAAGAGCCCAGCTCTCAGAAGGGACAGGGTACTATTATAGCCCGAGGTGTGCTGCTACTTTCACACTCGGGAAGCCAAATGCTCTACTTGGAAATGATAATTTCCCTCCACTAAATGAGCATTTCACTTCCCAGAGGGAGCAATTTTATTCACCTTTTGCCATCATTGGATTGGGCCCATTACAGCTGTTGTTCTTCCCTTATTTGAAATTCTATAACATACATAACAACAGAACCTCTCCTGGAGGCGCTTGCGGCCCAGCAGTAACCAGTCACACACATGTGCCCACGTGTAAACAATCTGCTAACCCAACAGGCGAGGGTATTTATAAACACTGTTCTCATATTTGAATGTGTTTCAATGAGACTATTCAGTACAGAAGAAAAAACAATGTTCCTATGAGTCATCATTCACACCAGCCACTCTCCCAAATCCCAATGCAAGCTAACAAATAAATGGTAAGGCACAATTCTGATTTTCTATTTATAAAGGGAATGCTTTAGGAACTAATTGGAATAGCAATTGTAAGGAGAAGTGAAAGAACAAGGAAAAGTTCAAATGGGGAAAATAAGGAAGAAAATCTAGGGAACCACAAATATACTCAACTGATACTCTCTGATGCCCTAAATGTGTAATTAATCAATAGTTTGTGCGTGAAGATTGCACTGTTTGCATGAAATCAGAATGGAACCACATTAAAGCAATTAGAAGGAGCTAATGTCAGTGTATGAGCCCCCAGATGTTCAGATCAATTGCTTTCTAAAAAAAAAATCTGTGTTCGCAAAATGATCCCAGGATAGAAAGTACTAGCTGGGGAAAGATTTACCTAATATGAATATTGTGTCAGCATTTCACTTCTCATCACCCCCCCACCCCCCACCCCCACCTTTGTCTGCCAATGGATCAGCAGACCTGCCAGGGCTACGTTGTGCAGACGTTTGAAGGTGAAAGCTGAGAGGAAGACTAGCTGCTCACTGGAAAGAGAATGATAGAGCATGAATCAATGTATAATCAGTCAGTGTCTACCCGGGGGAACTCAGAGATACAAGAATATCTTTCTATGGCTTCCTCTGTGGCCAAAATCAAGGATGAAGAGACAACAGTAGTGGTGATAACAGGTGTTATGGGAGGGATTGTGTACCCTGGAGTAAAGTACATATATGACTCTCACTTTCTAGCATTGACACTACTTCTCTTTGGCTGTTCTCCAGAGGTCACTGGTCAAGTAGAAGGGATACTGGGTTCCCAAGGCCAATACAGGGAATCCAAATGTTACCACTTTCATACTATTTAATTCAGAGCCTGAATGTAGCTGAGTCTCAATTTCCTCCTCTGTC
Organism: Echinops telfairi; assembly: GCF_000313985.2. Taxonomy (NCBI): domain Eukaryota; kingdom Metazoa; phylum Chordata; class Mammalia; order Afrosoricida; family Tenrecidae; genus Echinops; species Echinops telfairi. Next base: position 69,645,915 of record NW_022111369.1, on the reverse strand, counting down.
AAATGAGACTGGAGGTCCTGGGAGATACAAACAGAACACATTTGGCTACCAATAAGAAGCTGAAGGCTTGAATCCACTGAGGCACTTCAGGAGAAAGCAAGGGTCATTTACTCCCAAATACCAGCCATCACAAACCCTATGGAGGGAGTACAGTTCTAGTCTGACACGCATGGCGTTTCCATGGGTCAGAGTCAACAATGCTTCTGATATAAAGGGACAATGGAAAAGAATAAAAGAGATAGTGAATCTTCAAAGCTCATAATCCATTAGCGTATACTCAGCACTCTATTAGAGCTTATCTATTTATGCATAGGAAAATTATTTTTCCTATTTAGGATTGTCAACATTCCTGTGAAGGCTTAGTTAAAATTTACTTCTCCATAATGATTCTTTAGTTTCTATCCACTATTCACAACTCCTTTCTAAGACACGCTTTTTCAGCCATTACATTTGTTTATGAATGGTGACCTCTTTGTTTATGAACACCTTTCAGTCGTGTAACTCATAAATATTCCATCACTGCCATAGCAATGATGACCTTCCCTTCACTGCGATGTATCTTACTTAAGTCTTCCTGCACTGGGAGCAGGGAGACCAGAAAGATTGCGGTCAGCTAGGCAAACTTTTGCATGAACAGATTACTTTAGTTCAGGACAATCCCAAGACTGAATCAGTTTTATCTAAAGGTGGGATTCAAATAACTTAACAATCAGTTCGCTGCCCTAATGACTGTTTGAAGTATTAAAAGTATACTGAAAAATAGTTTATTATTTCATTCAGTTAACACTTAAAGAAGAGCAATAAAAGAGGTACACAAAACTAGATTCTATTAAGAGTGTTAAAATAGTAATTACAAATATTAAATGATGTCTGACATAAAACAATAAAACTACCGTTTAAGATAGTTCCATAGAGTATTGATGGGCATCTTCATTTGCAATACTCGTTGCTTTTATTCAAGTCTCCTGGGCTGTGTGATTGAGCCTTGACCCTCCTTTCTTTCATCTAGGGTAGGATCCCCTTCCTCTGGAGCAAGCCAGTTGGACACTAGCCACTGTGTTTGATAGATTGGAAACTGATAGGAAACTTTTCTGAACACATTATATTCATCTTTGAAAAATACCTTTCCTCATCTGCTGAACATATAGCAATTGTTGGCAATATTTCTAGTACTTTAAACACTTTCATGAATGGCATAATTCACTCATAATATCTCATAGGAATTTGGTGCATAACATAAAGCTGAAATGAATGACAGTTTGTGACCCTCTGGTTGATTGCCACTTTTTCTTTTTGCCTCATATGTTTGTTCACTGAAGTAACAAAAATATAGTATTAAATAAAAAAGTATCATGAGTATTATGAAATTAATAAATAAATATTAAAAGCATAATTGTGTCTAATTTTGTATACCTAGGGGCAGAGTGAACATTACTAGGGACACTTAGAATACCGTGTTGCACAGATAAGCGATAAAAAACGAGTACGAAATGTAAATTTGTGATTTCCACATTGGGTGGCTGCCCAGTCGCCCACCTTACAGAGGCCCCTAATTACAAATGCCCCCTTAACAATCAATCCACTGAATTCAACAAAATTTATGGTGAACCAGCGGAATCCCACCACTGGGTCCATCCCATTACAGACCTGTAGCATGGGAACTGACTGAATCTAGAGCCTGAGCCCTATTGGTATACACTTAGAGTGAGGAAAGTGTGAAGAGTTAGGAGGGATTCTGCCAACTGATTCCAAAACCTCGTTACCCTACCTACCACACCCCGACCCCCAATACGTGTGTTGTGAATGGTTTTACTTGTGTGGCAAGCAATCCTGTGTACTACAGATCAAATCCTTATCAGTTTTGCCCATCTTCATAATTGTTGATATGCTCACATCCACTGTTCCTGCCACTAGTGTCTTCCAACATAGAGACTTCATCTTCCTAGACAATATTCTGTCGTGATCCATAGAGTCTTGAGGATGGATCACCTGGCCTTCATTCATAGACCCTCCTAGTCTTAAAACTTCACTGCCCACCATGGATGACCGTGCTGATATTCGAAATACCAGCGGCATAGCTTCCAGCATCCCAACAGCACACTTAACCACCACAGGATAGCAACAGAGGGAGAGGTAATCTATTTAAAGGCCTATTGATGTCTTTATCTATACATCCTTTTCCCCTCCTCTTGTTGTGAATTGATGTTTTAAAATTCAAGAGTGCTTTTTAAGTGCTCAATTATACTAGATTCAGTAATTAATGGTACTTCGTTTGGATAAACTTTCTCACCCACTTAATATGCAAAGTTATAGAAATAAATATCTAATACAAAAAAATTGGAGCACCTAAGATTTTGCCAAACAAGTAAAACTTACAACTTCTGTCAATTAATGTCAGCAAAAGCACTACAGGGCATGGAAAACCAGAACTGTAGAGCATCAGACAGTGTCCCTGCTTTGTTAATGTGCCTCGTAAGCACCAGCTGGGGCCCAGCTGAGGAGTCTGCTATGCCCATGCATCTTCAACATTCTTTCTTTCCTTTTCTTGTCCTCAATCATTGTACTTGCTATTTTACTCCCTTTAGAAATAAGATGGAAACTTTACACTCTGCAGTGGCCATACTGAGCTCTCTCATCTATTGATAACTGTTGTTATTATTATTGCTAACTGACTCTGTTGTGTTGTCGGGACATAATATAAAACAATGTAAGATAGAAGTGAGCAAGCAGCTTCTCTTTCTTGCATGTAGACTATGAGAAGCTGGTCTGTTAGAATTTTACTTTTTCTGGGCCCTCCCCGCCTCATCCTTCCCTTGTGTTCTGATGAGAACCGGATAGAACAGCAGCAGAAAGCAGCTGCATAATTAGCAGTAATTAACCCTGCGTGGATTTAACAACAAAAAAACCAAACCATATCAAATGTTGCCCTCTCTTCCCAATGATTCAGTGAGACTTATAATCCTACAATGTCAGGAGAGGCTAGCAACAGCCATCATCGGAACTGACACTGATAACATCGATGGTCCAAACTTAGATTTGGTTCAAGATTTTATTTCAAAAATGCTTCATCCATGGCTAATCAAAGCAATGCTTCAGCGATTTTCCTAAATCAGCTGTCTAATGACAGGAATAAAAGTCAAATCACAGGGTAAAAAGAGAAGAGGGGTTTTTGTTTGTTTTGTTTTAAATCTGTCCCCCACCTTGTGTTGACTGTAAATGGCCAGGTCATCTGTGAGGAATGCTGGACAATATATAATCAGTGCCAGGCAGGCCCTACTTCTATCAGGCAGCACTTATAGTTCACCTGGCTCCCCCAAGAGATAACGGCAGTCATATGTTGCCCAGCTGCCTCCTCCTTGCTTTCACTTCTCACACTCACCACCAAAGGAGTTAAGGTGTCAGAAAATTTGCTGGGCCAATCAGTAGAGTCCGACCAGATGGCCAGATGGTGGGTTTTGCTACAGGGAAAACTAATGGCCTCATGTGATGGTGAGATCATCCTCCAGCCGTTAGGGAGAGGAGACGGTGCTATTGAATTAGCTTTGCAAGGGATCCTCTTTCAGCTTAATCAACATTTACAGAAGGTGGAATTAGATTGTGCAGTCTGGAAATGTGGCTCGCCACCTCTCCCAGTCAGACAGTGCTGCTTCTGATCACTGTGGAGAATGGAGTTAATTTGCACAGCCAGCAAAGGTTCGAGTACATATTTAGCAGCCATGATGATCACTTCACTCTAACTTTTAGCATGCTTATTCTAAGAAAAAAAGAAAACAGCTCAGAGCCCTAAATCTCAAAATATAAAACCATCTCTGACTTGCAGGTACAGATGAACAGCTACAAGACAAATAAAGTTGTTTCCTAGATAATCGTAAAATTATTAATTGTTATAAATTATCAAATCTGTTGAAATGTGATAACTCTGTAGAGTTTGCACCTCTTTTAAACAAAGAACATCTATGTAAAGTCTGAGGTTGGTGAGCTCATTTGGTTGGAACACAGTATTAGCATTAGTTCCAGAAGACCAACCACCTTTATTATATCCCGTGGCCATGAATTTCACCCCTACACCTAATCAGGGAAATCCCCACTGCTAGTCATAGGTTGTTTGCATGATGCAGTTCAAATCTGTAAGTAACTCTAGAAAGGGAAAAAAAACCACATAATTGCTATAAAGAACAGCTTTAGATGGTTTAAAGATCAGAACATTTTATTCTAGCAAATAGAAAGAACTGGATTCATTTGATATCACTGTGAGATTGATTTTAAGTTTTCCTAAGGAATCTTCACCTTCGAGTACACAATACCTTAATAAATGTATGTTGAATAAGTAAGAAAAAAACTTATCATCTCTGTCTAAAATCACAGGCAGAAATATGTCTATTATACAAATAGCACAATTAAAGCATGCAGTTTTAAAACCAGATACTTGGAGCTATTTTAAGGGCACTTTCTCTTCAATAAAGTTGTAGGAAGCCTCTTGCATTATTATTTAGCAGTTCAAATCCCTTATAAAGCAGAATAATCAACTATGACTACCTGAATTTTGCAAGCCAAATCACATCCTATGGTCTCTCTCCAGCGTCTCATCACCACAAAACACAAGCTGGAAGACGCCACCTGTGGACCAGCTTGCTGCCACGTTTGCTCTCCATAGTAGCTTGTTCCTACAGCCATGGTTAAATAGATGAGGGATATGAAAACTAATCCTTGACCGCTAGCTGGAAAAGCTGAGAGAAGTCATTGGAATGATGATATAGAACAACCCAAACCCAGAAAGCAAGAGTTGTGTTAAATGACAGGTAAAGGCCTTTTAATAAGATGGGAAGATTGTCGATTTGGCATCTTCAATTCCATTTTTTTTTTAATTTTATTAGAAATTTGTGCTCAAACGTGTGCATATGCAAATGGACTTGACTGCTCAAAGCTCTTCAGCACATGGAGCTCTCAGCCCCACGAGGATCTTGTAGAGAGCGGGGCTAGTTTGACGTCCACCCAGAAGGTTGCAGGCTGTTATAATGATTCATTCTAAGAGAGGCTTTTCAATCTTCTGCATTGAATTCAAAAATATCATTTAATCAGTTTAAGGGAAGAGACGAATGAATAGCATGCATGACATTTTTAGATCCATGAAACTACTATCTTGTATAATATTGTAAAGGTGGACACATCACATTAGACATTTGTCAAAACCCAAAAGCATAGAGAGAGAACCGGAGGGTTAATAATGTAGCAATTTTGATTCATCATCACTGAGTTGTATATATAAAAGATGTTGAAATAGCAAATGTTTTGTTAGACATATACCTCACACACTAAAAATAAATTACTGTTTGTAACGTAGTTCATCAACTGAACAAATGTACCACACGAGCACAAGATGTTAATGACATTAGGCAAAGCCAGGTGTAGAGGGAGAGGCAATATATGGAAGCTGTCTGTACTTTCCGTGCGATTTGTTCATAAAACCTAAACAGCACTAATAATGACGTCTATTTTAAAGGAGAAAAATGTCTTTTGGAAAACTCACCTAATTTTCAAGGAGCTGTCAGAGACATCACCAAACTCACTAGAATAACGATAGCTAAAAAGTAAATTCAGACCCAACACAGTTGAATTTTTGGATTTTTTTTTGTCAGCATGTATTACACCCATTCAATTGAACACTACTTACCAGTGCACATACATGAACCACCAAACACACCCGTGTGGAGCTATTCCACAACTACAATAGTGTGCTATTTAGGAATTTATATCAATACCAAAGTATTGCTAACACAAATTAAAGAGTGAGCAAGGCTAATCAGCCCTCAGCTTTTCCAAACATGTCAGCCCAGGCAAGGCAGTGATGAAATCTTTTCATCACCTGATTCTACGGTAAGAAAACTGAAGCTGAAATGTCCAAGGAGAGAAGCCACCTTGCCGATCCATCTTCAGTTTTTTTTTAATGTGAAATCTGGTGGTGAAAGGATTTTAAATTCTCAAGCAATTCAGACTTTCTGGAGCCATTGAAATAAAAATGGCCCATCCCAAATAATTTCCCAGAGATGATTTTTTTTTAAACATTTAACCCTAACTGAAGCTATCTCGTGAAGGCTTAGTCACCTCATGGTGCTATCACAAAAATGCTGTACGTGAATGGCTTTAACAATCGAGTCCATTCTCTCCATTTAGAAGGTCAGACATCTAAATCCAGAGTGCCCACTAGGGGAAGACTTTCTCTCTGTGTTAGCTCTGGGGAAAGGTCCTTGTCTCCGTTCAGCATCCATGAGTCCAGGTGTCTCCAGGAGATCTCCATGTGACTTGATACCAATCTTCCCTTAGATCAGTGGTTCTCAACCTGTGGGTCACGACCCCTTTGGGGATCAAACAAACCTGTCACAGGGGTCGCCTGATTCATAACAGTAGCAAAATTACAGTTATGAAGTAGCAACAAAAATAATGTTATGGTTGGGGGGGGTCACCACAACATGAGGAACTGTATGAAAGGGTCGTGGCATTAGGAAGGTTGAGAACCACTCTTCAATTCCATTTCTATCTCTGCAGTATGCAACTATAGCCATGTAAATAAGAAACTAGCATACGTGTGAACTGACAAAGAATTTGCCATTAACGCTGGGTCATACAGCATGTTTTAAATAAATTAGTTTTTATCTATGAAATGAAATTCACATTAAATGAAAGAAAAATCTGATTTTCACTTTTTTTATCAATTTATTGGAGCTCATACAATTCATTACAATACATAGATCAATTGTGTAAAGCACAATTTGTTGCCCTCATTATTCCCAAAATTCGCTTTCTTCTTGGGTTCCCAGAATCCGCTCATTTTCCTTTTTTCCCCCTCCCCCTCCCTTCCTCCTCCCTTCTCCCCCATGCACCCTTGATAATTTGTAAATTATTATTGTATCTTATATTACACTGCCCGGCGTCTCCCTTCACTCACCCCTCTGCTGCCTGTCCCCCAGAGAGGAGGTTATATGTAGCTCCCTGTGATCAATTCCCCCTTTCTACACCCCCTTTCCCTCCTGGTATCGCCACTGTCACCCATGGTCCTGAGAGGTTCATCTGTCCTAGATTCCCTGCGTTTCCAATTCCCCTCTGTACCGCTGTGCATCATCTGGTCTAACCAGGTCTGCAAGGCAGAATTGGGGTCCTGGTAGTTGGGGGGAGGAAGCGTTTCAGAGCTAGAGGAAGGTTGTGGGTTTCATTATTGCTATACTGTACCCTAAGTGACTCATCTCCCCACTACCCCTCTGCAAGGTATGTCCAGTTGTCTAGAGATGGGCATTGGTTCACATTTTATTCAACACAAATAAGACAAAAACCCAGAAACTTGTGCTTGTTGAAAGCCTAAATTAGTGGTCATTACAAGATGCAGTTAGTTGGAATTGGGGCTTTGTTAGAGCCATGTGCTCACTTTGGACGCTTCAGAGAAAAGCATATATAATATTTGTGTCTTGAATTTTACTGAGCATGCATATTTCTGATGTTTTATATATCTAATATTTGCTGATCAAATATATATTCATTACTTAGTGGTCTTTGTTTATCTTTCATTATAAAATTGAAAGTACATTGAAGAGAGTATTGTGGCCCCAGACCATTATTGTCGCCTTTCTCATCATCGACATCATTAGTCCTCATTATCATCATCATCATAAAAAGCCAATATTTATTAAACATTTTCTAAGTGACAGGCACTATGTTTAGTACTGTACACATTATCTCACACTACTTTATAAGTTAGGAAACATTATTAGTACTGTAACAGAGTCAGTCACAGTGCTGTAAATACCAAATTGGGATTTAATTTGAGTCTCTCTTTTTCCAAGAAGGTGGCTCACATGGTTGTAGAATTGGGTAAGTCCCGTTTTGTTCAAGTCCATAAGGCGGTTGTTAAGCTGGGGATTTTTCCTAATTCATGTGGCTGCAGGGGCTGGTCAACCAGAAATCAATAAGTTAACTAGGAAGTAAGAAGACCACCATCTAGTGGAAGCAGAGGCAGATGAATCTAAGGTCAGGCTCATGGCTGCAAGGCTGAATTAATTCAAGGTTGGCTAGCAATACAGCAGGGGACTGATTGCTGTCAGTGTGAACAGCCAATATGGTAGCTGACTGTATTTTATTATATTTTTAAATTTATGATATTTACATTATCTATTAATCAAATCCTTACAACAATGTACATTCAGTATTTTCATGATCTTTGCACCCGTTCCCTCACCAATCTCATTTCTAAGGGACATTGTGCCTGTACTTCCCCCAAGACAGATTTCCTTGTTCTTACTTTCAGTATTCTCCACCATGGCTAATTCTTCTGTCAAGGATAGTATAGATCTTGTTATTCTATCCTTTTGAAGTAGTATTTTAGAATAGCGCTGATAAGAAATAGCATAAATATAAATGTACTGGATTTTAGAGCATGAGAAAAGGCAAAGTAGATGAGTTTAAGTGAACATTTGGTAATTCTAAATTTGAATTGAAAGTATTAATTTGCATTCATACTGTATTTTTCTAATTATGTATTTACTATCTCTGTCCATAGACAAAGCCTAAATATAAAGGCCTACCCACTAAAAAAGGAACCTTGGTTGCATAGCGGGTTCTACCATCAGCTGTGAACCCCAAGGTCATCAGTGAGAAACCACCAGTCCCTCCAAGGGAGAAAGAGGAAGCATTCCACTCTTTAAAAAGTTGTAGTCTTTGGAAACTCACAGGGGCAGTCTACTCGATTCTGTAGGGTCTCAAGAGCCATCATCGACTTAATGGCAGTGTGTGAGACTCAGTAACAAGTACGCTTCTTGCCCATATTGTAGTCTCTAAGTACCATTTTTTACAAGAAAAAGCAGGTATTCTTAAAGAAATGTCTAGTTTGAATTCTGGAGTAGGAAATATACAAAGTGTATTTGAAATAGTTTTTCACACTAATATCAAACAAATAAGTTACTGAAGATTGGAACAATGAATCAACATCATTTGGCAGCCAATGTCTGTCTTGGACACTAGTGAGTTTGAACGTTAATCACAATAATAGTTGCAATGAACTTAGAGCCATTCAAATATCTTTGTATTAGTTAGTATATATAATGATCCTTAAAAAATATAACTTTAAGAGTCCCAAATGAAAGTAAAAATAAAATAATGGGACAAACATTACTGAAAAGAAGAAGGTGTTTGAAGAAAATGTGATTAAGAATTAAAAATGAGAAACAGAAAATGTACATGTATAAAAATGCTAGGGCTTAAAAATAAACAAAGCACCTACATATTATATAAAATTCGACAGTATGAAAGTAAAAGACTATCCAAACAGATAATTGTTGGGGCCTTAAGCTCTTCTCCAGCAACACTCAAAAAACTCACTGCTATTGAGTCATTGCTGATTCATATCGACCCCCTAGGAGTTTAGAAAACTCTGTTTACAGGAAGTAGGAAGCCCAGTATTTTTTCCAAGGAGCTGTTGGTGGTTTTGAACCATCAACCATGCGGATTGCAACCCAATGAGTAACCACTACACCAGCAATGCCCCAGTAACACTAGAGATAAGAAAATAATTATTGGGTAAAATATTAAATTTTTGAAAGACAATATTGAAAATAAAAGTTTAACTCACAGTTAAACTATTTGAGAAAATGTAAATATTTATTTATGGGCTATAAATTATATCTTTAATCTATATGCTTACCTTTAGGTTATCTTCATTAGTGTGACTCTGTGTAATTTGTATACAGTTTGAAATAAGAGTGTAATTCCTCTAAATTTGTGAATATTTTTGAAGATTGACTTGACTATTGTATGCACCTTGATTTCCCAAATAAAGTTTATAATGTGTTTGCTATTTCTATAGCAGGATGATATCTTTTCACCATGCTCTTCGGTCTGTATGCTAAATAATGATCCGAAAGTTAAACTATACAAAAAGTGGAGTGAGAAAAAGCTTATATTTGCAATATTAGGTGACATTACTTGCTTACCAAAAATATTGCCAACCAAAAATGTATTATGCCAGAACAAGATAATTAAAAAATTAAATCCTCAAAAATTTAATTGGCCAATCAACATCACAACAAACAGTGAACACAAAATTAAGTTATTAGTAAGAGATAAAACAATGTGTCACATTAGACAAATCTGCTGCAAAATCCTCTTTAAAGTGTTTAGAAGCAAAGGTATCATTTTGATTACTAATATCTACTTACCCTAAGTCCTGGTATTTTCTTTTTTTTTTTTTTTTTTAGTCCTGGTATTTTCAATCACCTCAAATGCATGTTAAAATTGGACAATAAAAAGGAAAATAGGAGAATTGATGCATTTGGATTTTGATGTTATCAAAAACTAATGAATAGACTGTAACCAAATTAGTGTTAGAAAGCATACAACCAGAATTTGCCTTAGAAGCAGGGGTGGCAGTACTTCAGCTACTTATTTTGAATATGTCATCGGAAAAGATGGATCACTACTAAATGACATCATTTTGGGTAAAGGATTAACAAAAACTACAACAATTTGTAAAAATGCATGCTTTTTGCATTCCATGTTCTGATTACTAATGAATGTTTGCTGCTGTATCTCCATACTTTGAGTCATGCTACATTTGCTAATGAAGATTTGAAAGCTGTGTTTAAGAACAGATACCATTATGATGACAGAAAAATACAGGGTAAAATGAGGTACAATGGTACCTGAAATTCTTGACGTGGTATTGTAAAAAATAGTTTTTCCAATTAATGTACTTCTTTATTAAGAAGTTCTTAACAATATACAAAACTCATAACCTAGCCTGGCATTAATGGTTAATTTGAAGAAAGGCAATAGTTAATCTTATGAGCAAGTTAGAAAAGAATGCCCAAGCAGAACAAAGTGTAAGTGCAAAGGTGTGACAATCGAGGCAGTACGGAAGATTCAGGGAGAGAAGGCAATTGAATATAGACTATAGAAAGCAATTGAATAAATGTGTAGGACATGTTCAGCTTTCAGTAAGAGGTAAACATCTACTTTTTATTTAGAAGTTATCATGATTGGAAACACTGGTTTTCAGGGTATGTGTTGCCATTGAAGACCAGCTTTGCTTGATATGTGTGTTTTAGATATAAAAATAACCAAAGAAATAATGAGGTGGGGCCTGAGGCTTATGGAACATACACAAATTATGCATGCATTCAGCTTCAGGATTTAATATCTCATTTCTTGGAACAGATGCAGATCCAGAAAATAAATTACAATTCTCAAACTAGGGTGGATCCATCTCTAAAACATACTGAAAAACCAGCAGCAAAAATGATAGGGAAAGAAAGGGAAGCTATAAACAGGAGCAGTAAAAAAGAATTGGTGTACATGAAAGACTGGATTTCAGAGTTCAATATAGAGTGTCATCCAGACTTTATGGTGAATTTAGGCTCCATACAATCCAAGGTGTCCAACAATATGAGTAAAGGGTGGCAACAGTATCTCAAAGAATGCTAATGTTCAGTTAGGAAGGTGATTCTTAATGATATGTGTAATCTCAACCCCAAATCCCGATTTTCTAGAAATAATGGTAATAGAAGCTAGCCACCACGATAAAGGAATATATGATGGCAAGAGATATCTGTACAGTGTCAGTCAGAACCTAAAGGGATCATGGATAATTGGAGAGAAAGTCAGGAAATCAAACAGAAACCTAGTCACAAACTAAAAATACAAGGAGGCTTTCAAAAGACCACTTTTGAAGGAGCACAGAGCCTAGGATTAACTTCAAACAGTATGACCATCAGGCTTAGGACAGCATGAAGAATAAGAACGCATGCCTCTAACTGACCACGAAGCACCTAAAGTGCCGACTGCCTTTAATGGTGGAAAACTGGCTTTGGAATTAGCATTACTAAACTTAAAGCACAAAAACATTAATGGCTTCAAGTTAAGGAAGGCAGAAGATGTTTAACAAGGTAAAATAGGATCTAGTGAATTCCAGGAGATATTTTGGACACCCAGATGTTTGTTCTACCTAGATAAATACATGTATTTAACTTGAAATGTGCATTAGTTAAATCATAGTTTCTAAATAGGTATAACATCACCTTGACCATATCCAGATGTGAACTGATCTTTCCTATTGATCCAGACATTTGCCATGGTAACATAATAAATATGTTCTGCACAATTTTGACTCCACTATGTATATTGTGTTACTCCTAAACAATTTTCAAATACCTGCCCACCTCGGCAAGAATGCCTGTCTACCTAGGCAAGAATAAAATTGACTCACCATCCACTCATGGAAATTTATTTTTAATTATATTGTATAATGACAACTTTATAAAATATCAATTCAAAACAAATTCAGAGTGGACACCAAGATTTTTTTAAAAATATGAATGCATCATACATAAATGCTCATTTCATGTAATCAGCATTAGCTTTATAAAAAGACATTTTACCTTTTTTTAAAATCCTGCTTTGAGCCCCATTCCTAGCTCTCTAACACAATAACACAGTATTCAAAAGTGACAAAACCACCCATCAGGATGGTTTCCTTTGAATATTTTTCACACAGGCTGCTGCTCATTGAGTTCATAAAAGGAAGCTTAGGAGTACAATCACCTGACTTCTAGGGAAGGGATTCTAAGTCTTTGAAGATGCACTCACTAAGTTAGTTAGTTCATTGAATATAATGGAGTCTAGTTCTCTTTATCTTATCTTTTTAATAAAGGAATGTATTAATATTGTATGACTAGGAATCATGGAAAATATTTTGGGAATGAAATAGGGTGAAAGATTACTATCTCCTTTCTTTCAAAAGGGGGTTTTGATGAGAACATAAATACAGAATTAGAGAACTATTAAAAATCCAGCTACAAAGGAAATGAAAAAGTTGAATTGTCTGTATTCCTGTCATCTCATCCATCCATTTCATAATGATGGTGATGACCTCAGAAAACCTAACAAAAAGAAATGTGTGAAGATAAAAGAGGAGGGGGTAACACACACACACACACACACACACACACACACACAAAAGTGACTGCATGTAGCTTTTGTTACATTTGTTTCCAAAAGCTACCTGGTGGATGGCCAAAAGCCAGGATTTCACAAAGAAAGAAGCAATCTACAAAAGGACCCTGATGTGTCTCTAAAAAATATATTATAATGTAGAAAAAGATGGATAAAGTGATGACCAATATTTTTCAGCTCTTTAAGATAAATCCTCAAAGTTCCACACAGAACAAATTTTATTTAAGGATCTCAAAGCACTTTACTAGTAAGTAATTACACTGTCATTTCCTATTACTACTTCTTGAAGGGCTAAAAGTCTTGATTCCAAGTTCAGTAGGAACTTTGATGTCCTACTACGTAAGGATATAAACAGTGGAGGGCCCATTAACATCAATTAAAGACCCACTGTTGCGCCCTTCTGTTTAAACACCCCAAATACTCTCTCCTTTCAAAAATTGCCTGTTGGAATCTGCTAGAAGCGAATAACCTATCCCAGGGTGGGTTCTATAGAAAAGCCTAAATCAGAAGACAAATAAAGCTCTGTGTGTGTGTGTGTGTGTGTGTGTGTGTGTGTGCTCTTAAGGGAGACTTTTAAGTGGCCCTAGTGGTAATGTGAGCTAGGCACTGTATTGACAAAGTTATGGAATAAAAATGAAGCTCTCTGCTCCCATTACAATGACAGTCTCATACACACAATATGGTGCCATGCGGAGTGGAAAGTGGCTCAGTAGACGCAGTGGTTGGCGTTTGAGGAACTTTCAAAAGTTTTGTGAAAACTTGAATTAACAGTGAGTAGAATACTTCTATAAGCATTGAGAAACCCCCTTACATGTATGTTAATGTATATAAATAAACATATAAATAAAATAAGTAAGAAATGAGTGAATAAATTATCTTATATATCTATATACGAAGCCAATATTCTTTTCCAGCAGCATACTTCAAGTGCAGCATTTTTTGTTCCATTTCCTTATTCATTATTCAGCTTTCACATGCATATCAGGATATTGAAAATACCATGAATCCTTAATCCTCAAAGTAACATCTTTGCTCTTTAACACTTAAAAGAAATTTTGTGTAGTAGATTTGCCCAATACATCATTTGATTTCTTGACTGCTGCTTCCATGGGTATTTATTGTGGATTCAAGCAAAATAAAATCCTTGAGAACTTCAGTCTTTTCTCCATTTATGCTGTCGTCTATTGGTCCAGTTGAGAAAAGTTTTACTTTCTTTACATGGAGTTGTAATTCATATTGAAAGCTGTAGTTCTTGAGTTTCATCAGCCAGGACTTCAAATCCTCCTGACTTTCAGTGAGCAAAGTTGTGTTAGCTGCATATTACAGTTGTTAATAAGCCTTCTTCCAGTCTTAATGCAAATTTATTCTGCTTGTAGTCTAGCTTCTCATACTACCCATTCATCATACAGATTTAATAAATGTGGTAAAAGGATGCAACCCTGATGCACACTTTTTCATTTTAAACTACTCAACATTTCTTCATTTTGTTTAAGTAACTGCATTTTTGTCCTTGTGTAGTTTCCACATAAAAATAATTAAGTGTTCATAGTATCAAATCAATTCTTGTGATGTTCTTGAAATTTAGGTGGGATATAGTCAAGGTCGTATTTAAACATATATGGAGTGAGATTTAGCTCAAGGAAATGGCTTACATGGTTGTAGAGCCAGATACTCCAAATCTTTGGGTCAGATATCAGGTTTCTTTTAACTCATGTGGTTGCAAGGGTTGATGAGCACATAATCAGCATGTCAGACAACAGGTTATTGATGAATGGAGATTCAGAATATAGCAAATCCTAAAATAGACCACTCAGGAGGCAGACTGCTAACTTAGATGCCAAGAACTAGAGATGAAAGGCTTACAGTCAGATAGATGCAGTATCCAGAGCAAGAAAGACCCTTGCCAGAGTATCCACATGTATATAGGATGCAGATAATACACCCACAAAAACCACCCTTACCTCGAGTAAGTATTGAGTAAGGGCATGACTTAATTCCCATCCTCTTAGAGAGACTTGAAATAAACCCCATACTAATGCTGCATCACTAATGAATAAGAATTCAGACCTACAACACATAAAATGAAGGATAATCAAATAATATCACAAATTAGAGTATTGTCAAATCAAATCGCAAAATAGAGGACCAGAAAATACTGGGATTCCTGACCAACAAAGTTCACACATGACATTAAATATAACACAATCTCCTTAAAACTATTTCTTCTGTCAAGACATTAGTAGTACACCCAGATATGCAACCTCTCATCATTTATAGAACACAGTTTAGTTAGTAAAATTGCATGAGGAAACATATGCTCACTCTTAAAAGAAATGTCCTAAAAAATATCATCAATTTATTTATAAGTACTCTGCTTCTTCCAAATCTCCCTGATGCCACAATACAGAAGATTAAATAGAAATAGACTTTATTCTCTATTTGTTCTCCTTATTATATATGAAAATTATTTTACAAAATAAAAATAAGAATATTCTACTCTTTTCCAAAGTTTCATCATCATTTCTCTTAAAGACAAAAACTCTTGTTTTAGTAAATATACATTGGTGAGTTCTAAGAATAGAGATGTAGGAAGTATCAGAAAAATAATATATAAGAAGATATGAACAAAAAAATAGTCCACCAATAACCATTTCAAGGAGTAGCATATGATGAAGAACCAGCGGTACTGAAACTGCACTGAAAATATTAGCAAAAAGCAAGGCTCCTGAAATTGATGGAATAACAAGCTAATGAAGAATTCATTGACTGGGGAAAAGCCATGGAACCCATATCTGACCTCCTTTGATTACCCAAAGGAGGAGAATTCAACTCTCTCTAGCCGAAGGCTGATTGCCTCCCCCTTCTGTTCTTCCGTTACCCTATTCTGACACCAATCATTCGCCCTACTGAACTCCACTTCTCTGTTGAATCCAATAATCCATGGCAATGGCTGCATGTAAAGCATAGGCAATATTCACATCTAGGGAGTTATTGGGAAATTTAATGGGTTGCCACAAGCCAGGATCAGAATTAAGGATACAGTCACTTGTCCACAGCAGTAGCTCTTCTAAGTTTGGCTCAGATCTTCAGCTTCTTAGTCTTGAGTCACTTGGCCTTGGCCTTGGTGGGCCAGGAAGACCACCTGTTACTCTGCTTCACTCCTTCATTGTCTCAAAAATGTGTTTACTCTGCTCTGTCTTGATATGGCTCTTTTGTTGCATCCACCACTTCTAACATGGATCTTGCATATGCTTTGCTGGCTCTTCTTTCTTGATGGGCACTAGGATTTCTCTCTTCCTGCTTCTGAGATGACTCTCTTATACCAGAGGAAAGGCAAAACTGTTCAATCCAGAAGTTACCATCCTCTTCCCACCCCGCCCCCACCCCCATGGCCCTATCCAATCATTTGGTATGAACAGAAAAGCTATAAGTAATTAATTTTACTTTACCACATTCATCTGTGACAAGACATTTGGAAGACGATTACATATCCAACTAACTGGAAGATATCCATATATGTGTCCATTTCAAAGAAATGTGACACAACAGAATGTGAAAATGACTGAGCAAAATCAATAATATCACCTGCAAGTAAAATTTTGCTGTGTATACTTTTTAAAAAGTGGCAATACTGCATCGACAGGGAGTTGTTAAAAATTCAAGCCGTATTCTACAGAAGACGTGGTAGGGATATCACTAATGACCTCAGATGGATATTGGATGAGAGTAGAGAATAAGAGAAAAATATTTACTTGTGATTTATTGTCTGTACACAAGCATTTGGCTGTGTGGTTCATAACAAACTATGTATAACATTGAGAAGAACATGAATTGCAGAACATTTCCTTGTGCTCATGTGGGACTTGTACATAGATCAAAAGGCTGTCAGTCAAACAGAACAAGGGGATACTTCATGGTTTAAAATCAGGAAATTGTGCAACAGCACGGTATCCTTTCACCATACGTATGCAATATGTATCCCGAGAAAATAGCATGAGAAGCTGGGCTATACGGAGGATCATGTTGCATCAGTACTGGAGGAAGCCTCATTAACAATGTATGATATGCAGATGGCATGACCTTGCTAACCGAAAGCGAGGAGGACTTGAAGCACTTGCTGATGAAAATTGATAGCTGCAGATTTCAGGATGGATTTCAATTGAATGTAAAAAATAAAAACATAACAAAACAAAAAACTCTTCACAACTGGATCAAAAGACAATATCATGATAAATGGAAAGAAGATTAAAGTTGTCAAGGATTTCATGTTGCTTGCATCCATAAAATCAATGCTTATGGAAGCAATGGTCAAGAAATCAAACAGCACATTACATTAGACAAATAAAGCTTCTTTAAAGGATTGGAGAAGAAGGTGTTCATTGAGGACTATGAACATCTAACCCTAGTCATAGAATTTTCAATCCACTCATATTAATATGAAATTTAGACAATGAATGAGGACAATTGATAAAGAATTGAAGCATCTGACTTATATTGAAGTAACCATGGACTTCCAGAAGAACAGTCCAATCTGTCTTGGAGAAGTACAACCAGAATGTTCCTTATAAGGGAAGGTGGAAAGGTTGCATTTCATATAGTCTGGATATATTATGAGGAGAAACCAATTAACAAAAGGAATGGACACAATGGTGGTAACAATGCATATGCATAACAACAATTTGGAGGATGGCTCAGGATCAGGCAGTGTTTTGTACTGTTCTACATAGGGCCACTATGAGTCAGAACTGACTGCATGACATTTATCAACAACAATAATAGAGGCATCCTGAAGAGACTAATGTTACCTACTAAATGAAAAGTCCAATGGTAGGAGTGTGTTGCACCTCTAAACAAGAAAGAGAAGTATTTGGAGCTTTAGGGGGGGGGACCCCAGGAAGAAGAGAGTTAAAAATGTAAGGTCAGAGGAAACCAAGAAAAAAACAGGCCACTAATACTAAAACCCAAACCTCCTGCCATTGTCACTTCAGACTGATAGTGATCCCTGTATAGGGTTCGTTATGTGGATAGAGAGCCTCCACCTTTCTTCCATGGAGTAGATGATGGGTTTGAATTTATGAACTTGTCAGTAATGCAATGACAGCAACACCAGGCCTATGGGTAAAAGTCTGTTTATTTTATCTACTACTCATTCCTGTACTTATACTGTCCCTGTACTTATTCAATCAGTATGCTGAGCAAATAATCAGAGAAGCTGTGACATCAGGGTTTCAGAAAGGCATAGACATACCCTGTGATATGCAAGTGACACAACCTTGCTTCCTGATATTGAGGAAGACTTGAATCACTTGAGGATGGAGTTCAAGGATTGCAACTTTCAGTATGGATTACAACACAATATAAAGAAACTGAAAATTCTCACAACCAGACTAAGAGGTAACAGCATGGTAAATGGAGAAAAGATTAAAGTTATCAAGGATTTTATCTTGCTTGGATTAGCAGTCAAAGTTCATAGAAGTGGTAGTGAAGCAAGTAAATGATGCATTACAATTGATAAATCTGCTATACAAGAACTCTTCAAAATGATGAGGAGCAAAGATGTTAGAGGACTAAGATGCACCTGACCCAACTCTTGTTATTTTCAATCACTTCATACATATGTGAAAGTTCGGCATTAAATAGGAAAACTGAGGAAGAATCAAAGCATTTGAAGTGCAGACGTTTTAATTTTAATTTAAAATAAAAGTAAGTTAAATTCTCTTATTTGAAGAAAGCTATATTTATGTTAATTAAATTTAGATATTGATAGGGGTAAAGTACAATTGTGACAGTTAATGAGTTAGTTGTGACCAATAGAAAAAATAGAACGCACAAGGAGATCTGGCTAGATGGCAACTGAATAACACACAGCAGAGGGACTCCATACACCAGAGGGACTCCAGAGAAGTCAGCACAGGAGAGCCACTGAGAGGGAAACTCCATTCTCCCAGGTCGCAGGAGGAGCAGCGTAAAGATAAATAAACACAGATCCACTGGGTCAAGAGCTGTGAGCTTTTGGCTTACCACTGCAGAGGCTGGGTGGCACTTAACTTTAGCCCTGCCAGACTAAAGCTGAGCTTTAGTCTCAACCTGCATCAGGCTGCCTGGCCAGCCCAAATGGCTTACTTCAACACAACCACAGCTTGTTGCTGACTTTGGATCAGGTTTAAACCCCTCCAGTCTCACAGTCAGGCGATTAGGGCCCAGCTATCTCTTTACCATTTTTCTCAATATCTTTGCTCTTTCCCGCCACAGTCTCAGTGGGCTCAGCTTTTTTTTTCCCCTCTCTTACTTTTCACACATCACTGATGGCCTCTAGGTCACTCCCCTCTGCCTAGGACAACTCCACCCACCCAGCTGGGGGAGCTCTCACCCACCCTCTGTGGCCTTACACACAGCAAGGGAAATCTCCCTGCCTTCTACCGCATCCCAAAAGACTGGGGGATCGCCCCTTCAAATGGTTATGGGAACTCCCATTGACCCTCCAAGGCCTGTAAGCAGCTAGGGGACCTCCTGCCTGCCTTTTGTGGTGCTCCAGCTCACTGGGGGATGGACCTCCAGTCCATCTTCCATAGACATACATGTAGCTGAAGGAAATTTCCCCAGCCTGACGCAGTGCTTCAAATGGCATAAGGCACCTACAGCAGCCCTATCCAGTTCTTCACTCTGCTGGGGAACATCCACCCGACCTCCACAGAGATCTTGCTGACTAGGGAAATTCCGCTGCCAACCATGGTATCTTACACCAATGCGGACACAGCCATCTACCCCCTGTGGCACTCCCATTGCAGCAGGAAACCCCACAAGCTCTCCAAGAAGTTAATGGTAAAAATACCGAGGGAATTCTTAGAGGAAATCTCCCCCAGCTTAATGAATGAAAACCAAGGAACCATTCAGGAGGCCAAAAGAATACCAGCTAGATTGAATCCCAAGAGGAAGTCACCAAGGAATATAATAGTTAAATTATCCAACTTTGAAGAAAAGGAGAAAATCATAAGAGCAGCTAGGGAAAAACAAGCAGTCACCTATAAAGGCAGTTAAATAATATGATCTTCAGACCTATCAGCGGGCATGATAAAGAAGAGGAGAGAGTAGAGTAATATATTCCATAAATTGAAGGAAAATACCACAAACCCAAGAAATATCTTTCCAGTCAAACTATCTAGTAAGATAGATGGAGAAGTAAGAGTCTTCCCAGGAAAGGAAAATCTCAAAGAATATGTTAAAAGAAACTCAGGCCTACAAAAGAACCTTGCTGACCCAGTATGGGCAGAAGAACAACACCCGCGGAGACAAATAAGAGTCTGTCACATAGAACAACTCGACCCATAGCACAACAAAGATAAAACAGCCCCCAAGATAGCATTAGCTCAGTAGTGGAAAGAAGGCAAGAATGAAACACACACACACACAACACACTTATAATAAAGGAAGGTAGGAAAATACCCAACGCAAAAGGTGCAAAATGACATCAGAGTCCAGAGATGGATGTAATAATCCTGAATATCAATGGATTTAGCATAGGCATTAAATAGCAAAGACTAGCAGACTGGCTTAGAAAACAAAACCCGTCGATCTGCTGCCTACAGGAGACATATCAAGATTATAGACAAAAATAGGCTGAGAATCAAAGACTAGGGAAAACTATATCAAATGGCAATTCAATAAAAACAAGGGTTGCAATCCTAATCTCAGACAAAATTTATCTCAAGGTGTAAGCCATAACAAGAGATAAGGAGGGGCACTATATAATGCTCGAGAAACAGTAGACCAAGAACCAGTGAGCATAATAAATATATATGCACCCAACAGGAGACCCGCAAAATCCAGGAAACAAACCTTCCAAAAGTCGAAAAAAGAAACCACAAGCTCAACAATTATAATAGGTTGACTTTAATAGACTACTCTCTGAAAAAGATAGATCACAGGGAAAGAAATTTAACAAGGAGGCTACAGATCTGAACATTACAATTAGATTACTTGTCCTGATAGATATTTTCAGAGATCTTCCCAAAATTTCAAAAACAATCACATTCTTTTCAAGCCAACATAGCACATTCTATCTATCAGAAAACTATACAGATCGGACAAAACTACGGAAGAGGGAACCAAAAAGGTAGTTTGCAATAGCCAAGCATAAATCGAAATATCAAGGGATATACCTGAATTAAAAAACAAAATATTTGTATGAAAAAAACTACAGAACACTATTACAAGAAACCAAGAGTGACCTCAACAAATGGAAGAATACCCATGCTCATGGATTGGAAGACTCAATATAGTAAAGATGTCAGTTCTGCCCAAGGTATTACATAAGTTTAATGCTATCCTGATACAATTACCATCATCTCTCTTCAAGGAATTTGGAAAAAGTGATTACCAACTTCATATGGAGAGGGAAGAAGCCCAGAATTAGCAGAGAACTCCTCAAGAAGAAGTGGGTGTACTTGCTCTACTTGACTTTAGCACCTATTATACCTATTATATTATACCATATACCCATAAGAGACAAAAAAACAAAAAGTGTGGT
>NW_022111369.1:69616807-69623370 GCF_000313985.2 Echinops telfairi | reverse complement strand
GTGCCCACCCCCAAGCAAGACTTCAGAGGAAAACACTGAAGCTACAGCTCAGAAAGAAGGACATGTCTGATCAAAGCACACAGGAGCAAACGAAGAGGGAAGGAGAGAGTGGATCACATCCTGACTCACCAAGCCCCGAGGATCATATTCCTGCTCAGAGCA
Organism: Echinops telfairi; assembly: GCF_000313985.2. NCBI lineage: Eukaryota > Metazoa > Chordata > Mammalia > Afrosoricida > Tenrecidae > Echinops > Echinops telfairi. The sequence continues at coordinate 69,623,208 of NW_022111369.1, read as the reverse complement.
GCCAATACACAGAGAGGACCATAGGACTGCCCCCACCAGGAGACACAGACCCGACTTTCCTCACTGATCCATAGATATTGGGTGGACAACACTGGAGACACAGCGAGAATTATGCCCGATCTGACCCCATCACACTGCGGCAAAATGCTAAGGGCATGCAACAGAGCAGCAAAGAGAGTAAAGCCTTGAAGTCCATGGGGAATACCAAAAATAGACTTTGGGGCCAAGGAATGGCACCCCATCAGACTCAACTGGAAAAATTCCTAAAGATCAACAAACAGACCTGGAACTATTTATAGGCATTTCTTTTATTGTCGTTGTCATTGTTTTTGCTGTTGTTGTTGTTGTTTGGGGGTTTTGTTGTTGTTTTGCTTTGCTTTGTCTTGTTTTTGTGCTTATTATTGTCTCTGCATGTCTATATAGAGATGTTTATTTCTGGTTTATTTGGTATATAGAATATAACAAACTCTGGATTGCTTTGAGAAGAATTAGAATTCCAAAACACCTCATTGTGCACATGTGAAACTAGTACATGGGTCAAGAGGAAGGCACTCTATGCAATTGATTGGACTCAAGCGTAAGAAAAATTGTACTTCAAAATAGATCTTGAATAGTCCTTTATGACAATGAATAGGACATCATTCCTCTGGACTTTTTCATTCCAGGCCTAGCGACCACATGGTTGTCTGATTCAAAATGGCCGACACCAGCCCATTTCAACTCACTAATGCCAGGATATGAATTCATATTCAGTCCATTTCTTTTTTTAAGAGTTCAGATTTTTCCAAGTTCATATTTTGCAAAGTCCAAGGTCTAGATGCTTGCAGCTGTTTCTTCTTTTCAGTCTCTTCTCATCAGCAAATGAAGGTCCCAAGGGCTCTACTCTATGTCACTTTATGCCATAAAGTTTATGGTCAACTCTATTTTGAAATTGATACACTAAAATTACTCAGCTTTTCCTCAGTCATATTTTCAGTGCCTTCTCATTTAAAGAGCTCACCATCCAGCTCTATATCTGACAATGTTCTACTCCAGTTCACAAGGCTTTCAGTATATATGACAATGTTCCACTGGATCATAAGGTTTTCAGAGAGTAATCACTCAGATATGGACAACTAATTCTTTCTCCGTTGTCTGTTCTTAGTCTAGGAGCTCTGCTGAAACCTGTTCACCTGGCATTTCAAACACTGATTACATACTTTTCAGCACCATCACAACATGGAATTCACCACAGTATGATAAACTGGGAATCAAGAATAACACAATGATAAGCTAATAAAGTCATTTTGAAGTAACATTTGGTAAAATCTAGTTAGGCTGAGTGGAATAAGTGTATCTCTTACCCAGTAATTCCACTAATGCCTTTAAACTTTCAGATAAACTTTCAAACATACATATTAAAAAGTATAAATAAGAAATTCATAATAAAATTTTAATAGCAAAAGTTAAAAGTATCTTTAAATATCGTTCTAAGGAAAATTAATACAATGTTATATTTGGTATGATGATACACTAAAATTACTTACAAACACGAATTGAGCTGAGAAAGTTTTGTTTAAAAAACAAAGTAGAATGAAAAGCCAAATGCCTGTGTATAAATGCGTTTTTTGTAAATAAACAAAATATATACACAAAGGGGCTTCAAAAAGGTTTTGGAGAAACGTCATTATCTTTTTATTGTTTCCATGAACTTTTTGAGGCCTCTTTGAGCATATAAAAATATATTTTATTATAAATTATACCACACATTACAGCAAAATCGGCAAAAGGAGAAGCTGTGCACACTGATATTGATCCGAGAAGGAACAGTCAAATAGTTTTCAATAAAAAGAGTGACTGAAAATCGGTAAGACTGCACCCTATTAAAGATGGAAAACTTGGAGGTCTAGAAAACAAGGCAGTCTCACAGTGCAGAAATCTGGCCCCACCACACTGAGGCGAAACATTAAGGGTGTGCGACAGAACAGTCAGGGGACCAGAGCAACGAAGTCCCCAGGGAATACCAAAAATAGACTTTCAGACCAGGGCATGGCACCCCATCAGACTCATCCAGAAAACACTCCTAAAGGTCAACAAACAGACCTTGAACTATTTACAGGCTTTTTTTTTTTTGTCATTGGTTCTTTGTTGTTGCTGTTTTATTTTGTTTTGTTTTGCTCTGTTTTGTTTTCTGTGCTTATTATTATCTCTGTGGGTCTATCTAGGTAGGATAGGCAGGATAGATACTCTGGAGGAGAAAACAACAGGACTTATGGTTCTGAGGGGACATGGGAGAGGGGGAGGCAGAGGACAGGAAGTGGGTGTTAACAAACCCAGGGACAAGGGAACAACAAGTGATCCAAAATCGATGGCAAGGAAAGTATAGGAAGTCTGGTAGGGCTTGTTCAAGAGCAATGTAACCAAGAGGAATTACTGAAACCCAAATGAAGGCTGAACATGATAGTGGGACAAGAGGAAAGTAAGCGGAAATAGAAGAAAGACCTAGGAGACAAAGGACATTTATAGAGGTCAAAATACAGGCATGTACCTATGTAAATATATTTTTGTATGGTGATGGGGAAATATATCTATGTGCCTATATTTATAGGTTTAGTATAAAGGTAGCAGATGGACATTGGGCCTCCACTCAAGTACTTACTCCAGGCAAGAACACTTTGTTCTATTATACTGGCATTCGATGATGCTCACCTTCCTGACATGATTGCTGAAGATATAATGGGTGCATAGCAATTGTGGTGAAGAAAGCTGATGGTGCCCGGCTATCAAAAGATATAGCATCTGGAGTCTTAAAGGCTTGAAGATAAACAAGTGGCCATCTAGCTGAGAAGCCTCAAAGCCCACATGGAAGAAGCACACCAGCCTGTGTGATCATGAGGTGTCGATAGGATCAGGTATCAGGCATTTAAGTACAAAAACTCAAATCATTGCGAATGAGGGGGAGTGTGAAATGGAGACCCAAAACCCATCTGTTGTCAAGTGGACATCCCCTTACAGAAGGATAGTGGGGAGGAGATGAGCCAGTCAGGGTGCAGAATAGCACCAATGAAACATACAGTTTTTCTCTAGTTTTTTAAACTACCCCTACCCCCACACTCTCATGATCCCAATTCTACCTTACAAATTCAGCCAGACCAGAGCATGTACACTGGTACAGATAAGAGCTGGAAACACAGGGAATCCAGGACAGACAAGCCCCTCAGGACCAATGAGAGTAGCAATACCAGGAGACGAAGGGAAAGGTGAGGGAGAAAAGGAGAACTGATCACAGTGATCTACAGAAAGCCCCTTCCCTGGGGGATGGACAACAGAAAAGTGGGTAAAGGGAGACATTGGACAATGTAAGACATGAAAAAATAATAATAATTTATAAATTTTCAAGGCTTTGTGAAGGAGGGAGGGGGGAATGAGATGTTGATACCAAGGGCTCAAGTTGAAAGAAAATGTTTTGAGAATGATGATGGCAACAAATATACAAATGTGCTCAACACAATGGATGTAGGTATGGGTTGTGATAAGAGTTGTACAAGGCCCCAATAAAATGATTTTTTTTTAAAGTTCCAGTGAGACAAAGTCCAAAAAAAAAAAAGGCAGTTTCATCAAGTGCTGGTTCTTAGAAGTTTCACTGTATGATACATTTTAGGATATTCATTTATATAAAAAATAAAGATGCAGGAAGTGGACAAACATGGAAGGTAGGTTTCAATATAATAGGGTATTGGAAATTGGATTATTTTAAATGCTTTAAAGCAGAAATAAAATTTTATGAATTCTTATTTAAGTGAATATTTGGCTCTGAAAATTAATTAAGGAGATGAATCTCACATTAGGGCTCTCTACTTCAGGGCAAAGAAGAAGCTGTAAACTAAGGAGCATAGAATGCCTGTCTTGGTAAAGAACAAATAGAAATATTGACAGAGGCTCTGCATGTGAATTGGAGATTTCAAGCCATTCTCCCCTAATTTATACCAACTGGTGGGGGCTCCTAGCTAACATCTCACTTATATTTAAAATAATCAACCTCTCACTGAAGGCAAAATCCAACTCTTCATTTAGTTAATATTATTAAGCTCACAGTGTATTTCATTCATAGAGTATTGTTCACAAAGTTGTTTCTGTTAATGAGATGGTAGGAGGTGCTGAAAATATTTGTTTAGTTACATGTGTAGAATGTCCAAAGTGCCCATCACAATCAAAGAAGTTAAATGACTTGCTCAATCAATTATAGTTAATAAGTGATTTAAATGTAAAAGGCTGAGATAGCTAAAGTTCTTTGGAATTTAAACAAATACTGAAGAGATAATCAGAAGAGTAAATGTGCATCAATATTAACAACTGTGGTTGTTAAGGTTTTATGTCAACTTGTTTAGACCAGGATTTTCAGTAGGTGGGCACCCAACAACAATCACAAGTTAACTAGTAATGCCCCTGTGAGGAGATCTAACATAATGTAATCACTTCCACATAAGCAGTCAATCAATTGAAAGGAAGACTCTCTAGGGGTGTCACACTTCCAAAATAAGTGGACACTGTGGAAAAGCTTGCTTGCTTTTTGCAGTGGTTGAGTCCTGCATTTGGTTTGTTGAACTCGTTATTTGAACTTGAATGAACAGCCTACTACATTGCCTGCCAATCCTAGAAGTCATCAGCTGTTCTCCATTTTACCTGCCAACCTCGGATCCCTTCACCTCTAAAGCCAGAAGGCTGTCTTCTCCCTTCCAATCTTGGGTTCTACAGCCCCCACAGCTACATGATTCAGCTGTGTGACTCTTGGACCAGGAATTTACCTTGACTTAGAACTTGCTCTCTTTTACAACTGTGTGAGCCATTTTCTTGATGAAAGCCTTTCTGTATATCCATGGGAACCCTGGGTGTGTAATGGGTTGTACATTTGGCTGCTAACCACCAGGCTAATTATTCAGATTCCTCAATTTTCTGCTTCTGTGAAGATTTACATCCTTGAAAACCTAGAGCAGTATTTCTGCTCTGCCCTGCAGGGATGATAAGTCGGAATTGACTGGACAGTACTGGATTTCGCTTTATTTTTATAACTTGGTTCTCTCTCTCTCTCTCTCTCCATATATATGTGTGTGTGTGTGTGTGTGTGTGTGTATGTGTGTGTGTATAATTTTATATTTATATATATAATTTTATGTATATGGAAAATAGATATCTATATTTATATAAAACATAAGTATAAAATACCTACGCTTTATATAGATATATACGCTTAACTGGTTTTGCTTTTCTAGAGATTCCAGTGTAAGATAACAACAAGAGCAAAATAACTAATATTAACTATAGAAGTAGATAAACTTGAAATATGTGAAAAACACAGAACTATGGCATTGGATAGGGACACAGACTGAAGTAAGCCAATGTAGAAGTGAAAAGGGGGCCATAAATGTCAAGAATAACATGGTATCTATAACAGATAACCTACCTCTAATCTCAATAGTTTGACTCCCCTGAGATATTTTTCAAACGTTATCTGAACAGTCTTCATTCACAGACATTGGATCCGCATCACATTTTCTAAGCCAAAATGACACTGTAGTTTTTTAAACTTGGTACACACCTTTGATGTCATTTTGGTGAACTTGGTTCACTAACACCATCATGTGTCAATTCTGACTCCTTGTGACCCTCTGACAGAGGAGAATGGCCCCTGTGGGTTCCCAAGACTGTACCTCTTCCCGGGAGTAGAACACCTCAGCTCTCTCCTGGGGAGCGGCTGGTGGATTCAGACCACTGACCTTTCAGTTAGGAGCCCAACACAAAACCCACTCTGCCACCAATGCTCCAGTGACCTTGTTTAGGTACTGATAGTAACATTAACAGTGCAATCAATAGTTGTTCAATTAATATTTTAATAGTTTAAGTGATCCCAAATGGAGATGAGCAGTCTACTACTACTAAAATAGTCTCCATTATATTAAATTTCTATAATAAATTTGGAAACTGTGTTTGCGGGGAGTGTGTAAATTCCAATTCAGAATGGACAATGGGTCCAGCTTTTAACACGGGGCAGCCTCTGGGCTACATTTCTGTCCTTTGCACAGAAAATAGAAAATTTATTCCCATTGCCAGCTCTGCCCTAGGTCACAAGCAGAAATGTGAAGATTATTGTTTGCTGAGAAAGAGACATGAATATAACCACAGGCCAACAACATCATTAGCCACCCATTCAATACTCTAGTAGTGACTGACGTGAAAAGAGAAGCTGTAGTCTCTTGCTTTTGTCCAAAGTGGCTCCTGACAGTAACGGCATTATTGTACTTAGCTCCAAGTCATCGATGTTGCTCTAATTTCTTTAAAAATCTTTATTCCTATGGTCTAAAGGGTCTGAACAGTGAATCTGCCTCAAATATTTAAAATTAGTATTGTTATTCCCTCAGCGAATG
>NW_022111369.1:69613699-69615891 GCF_000313985.2 Echinops telfairi | reverse complement strand
CTCAGTGTTCTGTGTACCAAAATAAAAGGAGAGTTTAATTCTGAATAAACTATTTGGGATATAGATAGTATAAATCAGAGTGAGTTTAAAGGAGTCTCCTGAGTTAAAATAAATTATATTATGGGTTAAATTGTGTCTGTCCAAACTATGTATCAATTTGGCTAGGCCAGTAACTTGGGAATGATGCCATCATCCCATGATAAAATCTGATGTGATCAGTGAATTAATTGTAGGGTGTTATCGTAGAGTGCAACACGCTGTTCACTTCAGAGCCTTGATCTGATGTAAGGGAAGTGTCCTGCAGTGTGTCCTTCCCCACTTTTTACCTCACAAGGGATGAAAGGAGAGAGGGTGGGCAGAGGGAATGGACCTCAACACTACCAAGAAACAAAGGATGGGAGCAAAGAATAGAAAATCATCCAAAATTACATCTTCATCTTTAAGTTTATATTTTGAACTTTTTCAAAAAAACAAATGGAAAGTGAATTATAGTCTTATGAGGTAGTTCATGTCTTTGTTTTACTGAATAGAAACAATGATATCCCTGTTAAGAAGACTGAAATTTCAAATAACAATAATAGCAGCAATTAAAGATGATTCAAAGTATTCTTTTTAATGTTTTATTTTAATTTTGGAAGAATTTTTTACCTACTAATACTTATTTTTAATTTAAAGTTTATTATTCTTTATTATGTTTTTTCTCCAGTTAAATTCAAGTAAAGTTAAATTCAACAATTTTATTTTAAAATATCCGTATCTTAAACTAGTGTAAGTATGAGTGATTTGATATTCTTCTTCAGCTTTTTTCTGTATTTTCCAAATCTAGCAAACACAAATTATGCATGCACTCAGAGTAAACTACCACCACTGCTGGCCACTGAGTCGATCCTGACTCGGTGTTTCAGAGTAAAATTGTGCTCAACATGCCTCCCAGTGACTGCTTTTTGGGGAATCCATATGACTCTTTTTTTTTTTACACTTTATTTAATTTGGGAGTTAATACATATGTCATATCATTCCATAATTCAATCTCATTAAGAAGTGTTGTACAATTGATGTCACAGTTTCCAAACATTCTTTTCATTCCTGGAGTCCTTGATATCAGCTCTCCTTTACCTCTCCCCCACCCCACCCCACCTATCACCACCACAGTATCCGCCCCCCAGCCACCCTCAAACCCTTATTCTACTTGCTGTCCCTATAGGTTCATCAATCCTGGGTTCCATGTACTGAAAAAAAGGAAAACACATAACACAAATTCAGGCGAATGAACCCCAATGACATAACACATCTTAGATATACCCCAATATGAACAAACAATAAACAAAAAATAAAGAAAATATTGAACACTAGATCAGGTCTAACGTGCATCAGAGGGGCAATCAACTGACAAGGTTTTAACCATTCGAGTCAGGTTTATCCTTTTGATCTTCCATATTCATCTCTGCAATGTACTCTACCTAGTAGCCACTTTCCTCCCAGCGCTCAATTATGGATAGTGGGAGACCACTGTAGGCTTATTTCCTATATAGTTCCCACAAATGTATCTTGGGCTCCAACTGTTGTCCATAGCCTCTTGCAAACCAAATTCTCACAATTCAGCCTCTGATACTATTTCCTTCTTCGACTTTGGATTATATGATTTACAATCCCTCAGTGACTGGTGTTGCTGTGCTTCTTTCATGTGGACTTAGTTGACATCTTACTTAGATGGCTGATAGTTAGGGGACAAGCCTTTAAAACCTGTATGCTATTTTATCTGATAGCTGGGCCCCATCTAATTTTTTTTTAACCACACTTTCGTATAGCACCCTTATCTTCTGTGTTCCTTTCCTAAGAGCAAGTATAGAGCAGGGCCATGATGTAAGAATTAATTGTCCTTAAATTGGAGGTAGGATTTAGTGCGACACGAAAACCCACTCCTGGATCTATGTGGGTTTTTTGTTTGTTTGTTTTTATTAAATACTTTTATTGGGGGGGTGTCTTACATCTATCACAATCCATGCATTAATACATTGTGCCAAGCGAATTTGTACATATGCTGCCATCATTATTTTCAAAGCATTTTTTCTACTTGATCCCTTGAGATCAGCTCCTCATTTTCCCTCCTCCCTCCCCCCCTGCCCTCCCTTATGAACACTTGCTAAGCTATAGATTATTATTTTCATATTTTACATTGTCCTCTATCACCC
>NW_022111369.1:69611023-69612385 GCF_000313985.2 Echinops telfairi | reverse complement strand
GAGTGAAGACCCAAAGCCTATCTGTAGACAATCGTTTGTTTGTTTTATCTGATTTTGGTTCCCTTTAAATACCTCCTTGTTAATTTGTGGTAGAGAGTTGTATCAATCATCCCCCATGGGGCAAAATGATCTTCTGTTGATATTGTCTTTTATTAGCTTCTGTTGCTAATTTTTTAAAGCCCTGTGGAGAGAGGGATATTGGGTCAATGTAAGCTAACTACATATCACAGTACCTGAATTATTCACTTGTGCAGAATCAATCTTTTCATGGCTGGATGCTATTTACACAAACAATGGGAGTTAATTGTCAGGAAAATTTTACAATTATGTTCACTGAGAATGTGAGTCACATGCCTGCTGGAATAATACATATCTTAATACAGCATCTAAGGCATTGATGTAGCAAGACAATGTTTATCAACCTACCAGCAGTTCAACAATCTTGGTACAGCTGTCTTCTGTTTCTTCAGACACCATGCATTTTCCAACTTAAGTTCTCAGCTGATGAGTATGTCTGCTGGAGAGTCCCGTTCCCACAGTGGTACTTCCTCATTGGATCTCACTTATGCAGCCTCTGGAGCATGCTGTGCACTTTGAAGATCGAGGATTCAGTATCCCAGCATTCCACGGCACCTGGCCTGGATCCCCGGGATGCACTTGGGTCAAAGTGGCCCATTCGGTGCATACCACCAGGAACATGCCTTTTTTCAGAGGTGCCTCCAGGTGTATCTGAACCTGCAACATTTGGATTCACAGTCATATAGAGGACCCAAACAAATTCAAACTCATTGCTATGGAGTAGATTTTGACTCCTAGCAACTCTATAGGACAGAGTAGAAATGCCACTTTGGGTTTTCAAGGCTGTAAACATTTTCAAAGCAGAAAGTCTCACCTTTCTCCTGAAGAACTGAGTTCAAATTGTGACCTTTTGTTAGTAGGCCAGCAAGTAATCCATTACACCACCAGGGCTCCTTCTGCAAGCACTACGGGCACTCATTTTAAATGCAAAGAGTAATGGATATGTCAAAGAAATGTTGATACTAATGATGAACAAAATGTTCTAAACTTGATTGTGGCAATGATTGTGCAACTCTTCTTGATGTAATTGAATGATTGAATTGTATGATATGTGTGTCATATTCCAAAAAGTGTTTTAAAAAAGGAATATCTGAGAAGGGCTTCCACCTGGACAGAACTTTAACTCATCTTTGAGCTACAGACAAGATTTGAAGAATATGACAAAGACTGAGAAGAAAAGAAAGAGAGGAGAGGAAAGGATCACGAGACTAAATGTTTTCCACTGTTGAAAATAGCCAAGCAGATAAGAATCCAACCACAAAAAGACATGCAGTAATATGAATT
>NW_022111369.1:69608468-69610651 GCF_000313985.2 Echinops telfairi | reverse complement strand
AACAGGTGTGGGCTCTGAAACCCACAGGGGGTCACGAGGAGTTAGCATCGACTTGATGACAGTGACTTTGGTTTGGGGTTTTGGAGTCTGACCATAGAGTTGGGACAAGTCAGAATAACAGTGAATTTGCATGTTGTTGTTGTTATTTGCATATGGTTCCAACCCATAGCAATTTTATGCACAACAGAGCAAAACACTGCGTAGTCCCTGTCCTGGAGCTGATTGTTACAGGAACTGTGTCAATTGATCTCATTAAAGGCCTCCACTAAACAGCAGTGGGTGGCAGTGGCAGTATGAGAATCTTAAGAACTCACCTGGTGACCCCAAGGTCAGGCACTGATTGGACTCATCAGTCAGTGTACAGTAGAAGTAGGTGGCAGTCAGCTTGAAGTCCACAAAGATGCACAGCCTTGGAAATCATATGATGCAATTCTACCCTGTTTACTGTGCTCCTATGGAGCAGAAAGGAGCCCTAGTGGCTTAGTACATTAGGAGTGAGGCTGCTAAGCACAAGGTCAGCAGTTTGAACCACCAGCTGCTTCTCCAGAAAATGATGAATTTTTCTGCTCCTGTATCGATCTATACCCTCAGACACCCAAAGGAGTGTACTCTATTCCCTAGATTGGCTCTGAGTAAAAACAGACTCAGTGGCACACATTTTAAAGAACATTTTAGGCACATCCTATCCATGAGCGTATTTAATCCTCACAATACTGCATTGTTATTGCTACATGCCATAGAGTTGGTTCTACGTCAACAGAATAAAACACTGCCTAATCCTGCACCATCCTCACAATTTTTCTTACGTTTGAGCCCACTGGGCAGTCATTCTATCAATACACCTTGTCGTGGGCATTCCTATTTTTTTGCTCCCTTTCTATTATCCCAAGCCTGGTGTTCTTCTCCTGTGACTGGTCTCTCCTGACAATACATCCTAAGAACATGAAATGAAGCACTGCCATCTTGCTTCTAAGGACCCTTCTGGCCATCCTGCCAAGGCAGATGTTTGTTCTGTTGGCAGTCTATGGGACTTTTAATATTCTTTGCCAACATCGTAATTAAAATGCATTGATTAGTCAATCATCCTCACTCATTGTCCAGCTTTCACAACCGTAGAAGGAAATAGAGAATGCCATGGCTTGAGTCAAGCACACTTTAATCCTCAAAGTAACTGCCTTGATTCTCAACACTTTAAAGAAGTCTTCTGCAGTAAATTTTCTGAAATCAATATATCATCTGTTTTCTTCACTGCTGCTTCCATGAGCACTTATTATGGATCCAAGCAAGATGAAGTTCTTGACAACTTGAATCTTTTCTTCATTTATTATGATGTTTCCTATTGGTATAGTGGTGAGGATTTGGGATTTCTTTACATTGATGGGTAATCAACACTGAAGGCTGCAATTCTTGAATTTCATCAGCAAATGCTTCAAGTCTTCCTCACTTTCAGCAAGCCAAGTTGTTCCATCTGCATATTGCAAGTTGTGAATAAGCCTTTCCCCGATCCTAAGGATGCATTCTTCTTCTCTAATTCAGCTTCTCTGATTATTTGTTCAGGATACAAATTGAGTAAATATGGTGAGAGGATATAGGCATGACACACACCTTTCCTGACTGTAAACCATGCAGTCTGCCCGTATTCTACTCCCAAAATTGTTTCTTGATCCACGTTTAGGTTCTGTATGAGCACAATGAAGTGTTCTGGAATTCCCATTCTTTCAAGGTTATCCATAGTTTTTTATGATCCACCCATCAAATGTCTGGGCAGAGTCAACCAAACATAAGTAAACCTTGTTCTGGTGTTCTCTGATTTCAGCCAAGATCCATCTGACATCAGCAATGATATTCCTTGTTCTACACTCTCATCTAAATCAGGACTGAACCTCTGGAAGCTCCCTATCAATGTACTACTGCAACTATTACTGGATGATCTTCAGCAAAATTTTATTTGCATATGATATCAATGATATTGTCTATCATTTGAGTATTATATTGGGTCAGCTTCTGTTAAATTGGACACCAATATGGATCTCATCAAGTCAGGTGGCCAAATAGCTGTTTTCTAAATGTCCTGGCATAGGCCAGAGAATACTTCCAATGCTTCATTATCTTGGTGAAACATTTCAATTGGTATTCCATCAATTCTGGGAGTCTACTTTTTGGCAGCTTGGACTCCTTCAGAA
>NW_022111369.1:69601105-69607593 GCF_000313985.2 Echinops telfairi | reverse complement strand
CCCAATGTGTAACCAACTATGCCACCAGATCTCCTTAATGCTTTGAAGGAGGCATAATTATTTTTACCTGACACGAAAACTGAGACACAGAAGGTTAAGATTTGCTTGCTGAAGGTTACTCAGAGCAAGTAAGAGTTCAATTCTAATCATTCAGTTTGAAGCCCAGGGTCTTGCTAAATCATTACACTATCCTGCTCCTTAACTGGACAATGAAAGATGATAAATGCTGTCTATAAGATTAATTGAAAACCACGTGAGAACAAAAGGGAGGTTCTGGTGTCAATTTTCAACTTGATGCATGCAGTAAATGGCATTGAAGGCCTTATCGGGCCTCTGGCTTGCCTTTTGCCATGAGGCAGAATTCAAACATGCTTCATCCTCCATCTTCCTTTGCCTTCTGACACCAATCATTCTGCCCACAGCACTCTACTTCTATGATGGGTTCAATAATTAATTGCAATGGCTACACAAGACTCAAAGACAATACTTACAAACGAAGGAGTTCTTAGGGAAGTTAACAGATCACCACAAGCCAAGATAAGAAAACTAAGGACACAGTCGTTGGTCAACCAAAACACCTCTCCTTAATCGGAAGCCAAGTCCGTCATGTGCAACCTTGGCCTACACCTCTGTGGGCTAGGAAGCCAGCACACTGCTCTGCCTCTCAGCCCCTGTCATGACCTCCTTGTCTTGGTCTCAGGTGCCTCTGATCAAAGTTTCTGCCTCTTCAGACATAGATCTCACAAGGACTCCAACGGTCCTGGGATTTCTCTCTGCTTCAACAATGGCTCATCTTTATAGCATATGTGTATGTGTCCAATCGGCTCTATTTGTGTTATACATGCTCTGCTGGCATAGTCTCACCCAACCATTTGATGTAAATTACAAAGACTGGCAGAAGAGCCATATTTAGAAATTTCACTCCACCATAGTGTAAAAGAAAAATGCAACATTGCTCTGCGGAACTAAACTTGCCACAAAGCAAATGAATTACTGATAAAGAATTTTAAAGTTCACCATGCACTAGCACATATTATAATTCACTTATTGTGCCTTAAAACCTTGAAGAATCAGTAATATCATTATTTTATAATTGAATAATGTGAGCACTGGGGAGCATAGTAGGAACATTGATGGTATCGTGGATTACATGTAGTGGTTATAGGCTATTAGCCACAATAACAGTTCAAATGCAACAGCCATTCCATGGGAGAAAGACGAGGGGCAGAATCCCAAAGGGGCAGTTCTACTCTGTCCTATAGTGCCGACATACATCAGAATTGACTCAATAAGGGTAAGTTTGAAGGAGCATGGATTACTTGCCTTGTTGTAACAAACTCAGGATCAAACCATGTTGTATAATCTGAATTATGCAATTGATCTTTGCTTAACTATTTTCAAGATGAATTTCAATTTATAATAAGAATTCCTAAAAGCCTATCTTTATATGAGAAATGTCTGGAAGAACTGTAGAATTTCTGTATTTCTTATTGTGTTATGTTCCACTGCGTTTCCTCAATCTCCAATCTCACCTCGGGGACCTTTCTTTCTGTCCTTACATCATCATGTTTCATTTTAAAATGGGTTTGTGTCATTCATGAAATTATATAAACAGTAGTACACGATGATTCTTGTTCTACTTTGATTTTGAGATCTCAGATCTCTAGTTCACTATTTCTGGTTGCTGTCTGTTGTTTCTTCTTCTATAGCCCACCCCCGCATTTCCTTCTTTACTCTCAAACTGATAAAAATCAATACTAGCTTTCATATTCATTCTTTGGGACCTATCTATTACTTGGGTTACCAGAACTACTTTTTACCATGTGGTGCTAATTAATAAACACCCACTCCACTCTTAAATTGACTAATTTTTGAAACTTCCAAACTTTGTCTTTCTTGTCAGAATTTCCTATATAAAACTTGTAGTCAGTTCAGCCTCATGTTCAGAACTTCCTGAAAACATGTACAGGCCTTGGCAGGCCTGGCAGGTAACTTGCTCACCATATACCATAAACCAGTCTCACTGAGGTAAATAGTGAGATTATGTTTTTAAGAAGAGATGCATAAAAATAGCAGTCAAAAATAGTATGTAATATGCACAATAAAGTGTGAGTAATCAAATCTTATGCTTCAAGAAATAAAGTAATTACTGTAGGATTTAGGAACTTGAGCCTACCTATTTCATAAATAGCATTTTTCAACTCACTGGAGACCTTGTGTATACATGTGTGTATGCTTAAGTCGGTGTATTATGTGTGTTTTTATATGTAAAAGAGACCAATCATGTATATTTATAGAGACTTGGCCCGAGACAAATGCTTCTTCCTCCTAAACTTCTGGTATCCATCAATAGAAGAAAGCATATCATAGAATTCAGAATGGATAGACTTATATTCTACACAAGAATAAGAAATCCCAGATGTTCACTATTCACCCATGTTACTTTACTCATTAGAGAATAGTCTCCCTTGAGGCTGTGCCCAGGTCAGAAATACCAACCAGCATTCATAAAAGAGATTGCTTCTAGGATTTTTATTGCAAAACATTCTCTCTGTGTTAGTCTGCGTTGACTAGAGAAACAAATCCATAGACACTCATGTGTATAAGAAAGACCTTTTATCAAAGAGTAATTGTATATTAAGAACACATCACAGCCCAGGCCAGATCAAGTACATAAGTGCAATATTAGCTCATATGTCTGATACCAGTCTATAAATTCCTCTTCAGACTCATGCAACACATGCAATGATGACAAATGCTGGAAGATCAGCAGGCAGTGGGTGAAAAGTCTTGTGGATCCAGTGGCAGTGGAAGCAACTCAGTGCTGTCATGGCCTCCATGTGGTTCCCTCAGTTCCATAGCTCTGGCTCCATCAGCGTAGCTCCATCTGGTTTGTCATCAGAAATGTGAAGCAGAGAGAGTGTATGTCTCACCCCCAGAAGGAAGACAGGATTTCCCAGAATCCTCAGTAGAAGGTCATGCCCACACATAGGCTTCATTGGCTATGACCTGTTGACAGGTTATATTCCACCACTTCACTCAAGTTGACAATAGATTATGTAACTGCCACACTATCTCTTGTAGTTTATGTAAATATGACCGGTTAGGAGTAAATAAAGTATGTTCCACTGCATCAATACAACATAAGATAAAGGAAGAATAAAACAACAACAACAAAAGCACCCCACTTTTGTATAACCCCCATCATACAAAAAACCTACTTCACTCAAAATTAGACATAAGAACCACTTGAATGACAAAAAGTCCTTTTTTGCTTGAGTTATTATTTTGACCACTATCCCTAACCATTCCAACACATTTTCCACTATCAGAATTTGTGCTAACAATAACTCATTGAAAAATAAACAAGAATACCTTTAACCTAAACCAAATTTTAGTGTAAAATCATAGACATAAGTAAAATTTTATAGGGCAGCCTAAATTTGAAATGGGTTATTGCTTCAGATTGTTGTTGTTAGGTGCCTTTGAGTTGGTTCCAACCCATAGCAACTCCATGCACAACAGAATGACTGTCCAGTCCCGCACCATCCTCACAATTATTCCTGTGCCTCAACCCATTGTTGCAGGTATGGTTTCAATCCATCTCCTTCCACTCCTTCACTGCCCCTCCACTTTATCAAACACGATGTCCTTCTCCGGGAACGGGTCTCTCTTGACAATATGACCAAAATATGTATGACAAAGTCTCGCTATCCTTACCTCCAAGGAGTGTCTGTTCATGTTTCTTCCAAGACAGATCTGTTTGTCCTTTTGACAGTTCATGGTCGTTTCCATATTCTGCTCCAGCTCCACAAATCAAACGCATTGATTCACCTCTGGTCTTCTTTATTCAATATCCAAGTTTCACACACATATGAGACAATGGCGGGGTGGGGGGGAGAAGTTTTGGATCAGACAAAACTTAGTCCTCAAAATAACATACTTTTTCAATAGTCCAAAGAGGCCTTGTGCAGAGATTTACCTAATGCAACTCATCTTTTGATCTCTTGACTGATGTTTCCATGAACATTGATTGTGGATTCAAGTAAGACAAACTCCTGGACAACTTCAACTTTTGGATTATAAAGAAAAATCAATGAATATATGTACCAAGACTATGATACATTCATATTTAAATCCTTAATACCAAGCATGTGATACCCATTAAATGAACTTGTTATTAAATAAAATGATCACCGTTATCAGATGTTCTCATTGATATTTGATATTTCATTAGTGATTAAAATGCAGGAATTACTTGAAGGAAGAATAAAGACTAATCATGTTTGGAAAACAGAGACTTCTTTTCTCTTACTCATGTGCTCACCCATTTTGTCCTATATTTGACAGACATTATGCTGTTTTTAGCAAAAAATAAATAAAAAAGAAAATTAATTATTACTGCTTAATAAATTAATGCTAAAGTACATTGATGTGATTATAGGATAATATCCATAGACCTTCTTCAACGAGGATGAATATCATCCTACAATAACAGGCAGCAGTCCACTAAGGAGGACTTAGCTCCTTATTTCAAATGAAGTACCCTCTGACAACCTTGTGCATAGCTTCAAAACATCGTCAAATGCTGAAAGCCTGAAAGATGGAAGCAGAACATTGTTGGAGATAGTGCTAGAGGATGAGCCCCTCAGGTCCGAGGACACTTCGATGATTCCGAAGAAGCTGATTTCACAGAGTCGAGTCATCCATGGTGAAGCGAAATAAACATATCCTAGCATTAGTGAGCTAAAATGACCTGGTGCTGTCCATTTTGAATGAGAAATTCATATGATTTACTATGATGGGAGTAGCACAATCAAGAGGAATGCCATGACATTTATTGTCGAAAAGGATATTTTGGAAAATTCATCATGGAGGACCATGTTGTCTGTGATAGGATTTTATCTATCTACCTTCAAGGAAAGCCAACCAATGCAATGATTATTCAAATGTATATACCAACTACAAAAGTTCGTGAGGAAGAAATTGAAGAATTCTACCAATGACTACAGTCAGATTGATCAAACATACAATCAGGGATCACTGAAATGCATAAGTTGGAAACAAAGAAAGAAACAGCAATTGGAAAATATGCTCTTGGTGATAGAAATGAAGTTGGAGATTGCTTGATAGAATTTTTTCAAAACCAACAAGTAACCGCTACACTACCAGGGCTCCATTGCCTTCTTGTATTCAGCTGCCAAATCAGACACGTGGTAACCTGATTCAAATTTTGTAATGCTTTCTTTCTTTAACTCTATCATGGTTCTCACAGTTTTCCTCTTAGCTTTACTAATGGCATCACTTACTGTATTTTGAACCACATTTATAGTGTTTTATACAAATAAAGTCCCAAAAAAGCACAATGATGAATGTTTTAATGCACTAACCCAAGCACTATGTGTTATGTCACTGAGAGCAATTCTTAGACTGCAACACCACCTCTTTGCATCCAAAGTGACATGGGGCACGTGACTCACGCAAAGTTCAAATTGGGGATGAAGAGAAGTAAAATAAGTACCTGAGAGCCAAAATATGACCTTGAGTAGATTCCATCTGAATTTAAAGATGATCTCAAGAATAGATTTCACACATTGAATACTAATGACTAAAGAACAGACAAGGTATGTAAAGCCATCTAAGATATGCACAAAGAAACAAGAACATCAACAAAGAACCAGGGAACAGAATCTGAAGAGATTCTCAAAAGAGACAAGGACCTTCTCCTTAGATTTAATGCCCGGAATTTGTTTGAAACTAGCTGTGAATAACTGTGTAAAGATTCAGAATTCCAGTATACTTCATTGTGCTTAAGCAGAGCCTGTATACAGACCATAAGGCAGTGGTTTAAAATTAGGAAAGGTATGCATCAGAGATATATCATTTTTACCATATTTACTCTGTATGCTGAGGAGATATAATGAAAGAGTTGAGTTATATGTAGGATAATACGGCTGTGAGATGAACAAAGACTCATTAACCACCTGTGATACGCAGATGAAACAACCTTGCTTGTTGAAATCAAAGAGAACTAAAGTATTTACTGATGAAGATCAAAGACTAAGATATATGTAAAACCAAATCCTCGCTATGGGACCCATAAACAGTAATGATAAGCAGAGAAAATATTGAAATTGTCGAGGATTTCATGTTATTTGATTCTATAACCAATGCCCATAAGCAACACCCAAGGAATTAAAAGATAGTATTCCATAGAGCACATCAACTACATATCTACAGTGTTGAAATTCCAAGTTGTCACTTTGGGACTTAAGGACTTGCAGTCATTACATATTGTGGTAGTTGGATGAGTTAATGTCAACTAGATACTCCCAGTTAGGGATGGAGTCAAACCTGTCGATCATGTGGTAGTTTGATGATACCTCCATGGGGCTGTGGCCTATTGTCTAAGAGTGAGGGACTCTGGAATTTGCTCTCTTGATCCTTGGACCTTCTTGCCTGCTGGAACTCTGCCTACCTAAGAGCTA
>NW_022111369.1:69589393-69600915 GCF_000313985.2 Echinops telfairi | reverse complement strand
AGCCTCAGACTTATAGACTTGAGTTGGACTAGGCGGGGATGTTTTCTTGATATATAAATACTTCATGATATAAAGTTCTCTCTCATACCTATACGAGTGTCACTAGATTTGTTTCTCTAGTAAACTGAGTCTAACAGACATACATGTGTGAAAGCTGGAAAATGAATAAGAGAGAGCCCAGGAGTTGATGTCTTTGAATTATGCTACTGATGAAGAATACGGAATGTATTAAGGACTCCCAGAAGAACAGACAAGTCTGTTTTAGAAGCACAGTTGGAATCTGTAGAAAGGAGGATGGTGTATTTCATTCATGTCATAGGAGGGCCCAGCGCCATGCTTGGTGGAGAGGCAGAAAAAAGAGAGAAATGTCCTCAAAGAGGTGAATTGATACCAAATTTGCACTAGGCTCCGAAAGAGGGAGCCAATTGAGGGAAGGGTGCAGGACAAAGCAGTGTTTCTTTCTGTTGTATATAGAATCGTTATGAGCCAGAACCAACTTTACGGCACCTAGCAACAACAACTTAATAAAGATTGGAAGGGCTTTGGAAAACAAAGTTCACAAAGAGGCGGGGAGGTTACATTTTCTTAATTGGAAATTATGCAATTATGCTAATCTTTGTATTCCCCACCCCCACCCCCCATGGGATCTCTTCAATGTGAGAATTCAAGGCTAAATTCCTAATCCATAAAAATATATAATGAATTTCAGAATGAAAGTGTAAGAATGATGTCTTAAATAGCTACTCTTCTTAGCTTGATAACTTAGCTTTAAAGGTAGTCTTGAGGATCTGAAAGAACCCTAGTAGCACAGTGGGCTGAACTTGGGCTTGCTAAACTCAAGGCGGGCAGTTTAAACTCACTAGCCTCTCCAAAGGAGCCTCTTGGAAACTCTAATAAACAGTTCTACTCTTTCCCATAGGGTGACTGTGAGTCAGAATCAACGTGATGGCAGTAACGTTTGTTTTGCTTTGCTCTGTTTATGAGGATCTGGGTAGGACTTGAGAAGTGATAATGCAATAAAAAACGTGGCATGAAATTGTAGACGGGACTATTTGCAACCCAGACAATACTTTCCTGCTACTGTGAATAGACTGACAAAGTTTTGAATTGCTATCAAGTGCCTGTTATTCTGAGGGAAATGGATATGCTGCACTTGGTAGCCCGGGTGAATTTGGGAGAGATGAGAGAATGTGAGGGTCAATTTTATGAATACATAAAATTCAGGAAAGCATGCAGTACCATGTACAATATGAAAAGAACACATTACTTCAACAAAAACAATCTCATAGACCTAATTGATTCTTATTCAGCAACTGCAATTAAATTGTATAACAGATAGATATACACTCATATGTATATATACTTTGAATCTTTCTTTTATTACTGTAGCCAAAGCTTCTCATTCAAAGTTAAGATAGTAAAATCTATATGGAGAAATATATTTATTTCCCAATCTTTGTTGCTAGAAAACTTTTGATGTAAAAAGCAAAAATAGATATCTAAAATATCTTGATTATTTTGAAGTAATAGTAGTGTTCTTGTCAAATTCTACAAAAGAGAATACATAGGTGCCATAGAGGAAGATGTCAGCAAACTTTTGTCGACTTACAGAATGGAGACATAACAAACATTTGTTGACTTACAGAATAGAGACATAAAACCCCACATGAATAGAATACATTTTCTTTATACACCAGAATCAAACCATATGCACTTCAAGAATCTTGTACAACTATCCTTCCTAATGGGATAGAGTATAGCAAATGTTATCTGACTGTGTAGAACATTTCAGTGATTTTTGTAAAACTGCAAAAATTAGACATAGAGATTAGATGCACAGTTAGATGAGGGGAGAGATAGACAGGCAAGGAGGGAGGGCGGAGGAGAGGAAGGAAGATAGGACGGAAGGAAGGGAAAATGGAACGAACATGGCACATGTATTTTTAACAATGGAAAACACAATGCTGTAAGCCAGGGCAAGGAGAATTAAAAGAAGCAAATAAAAACCCAGTGTCAGAAAAACTGCCTGGGAAAACGTTATTTTTCAGGAAGAAAGCTTTTGAACATTTATATTTAAATATAGAAAGTCCTCTACTGCACGGAAAACATATAGCGCCTTGTGAAACCTGCAATTAAGCAAATCAATGATTGAAATATCACCTAAGTACCACAATAGGACAGAGGGGATTTTTTTTTTTTAGGAACACTAACAAATTCTTTATGGAAGAAGCGTTTGTCTAACTAATCCACTTAAGCAAGACTATTTCACCTAGAAAACAGCTAATGAAAGAAAATATAAACTAGCTAAGGCTTAGAAATCGAATTTGCACACTCTCGAACAAAATGCAACATTTCTCTCTTCTCTTTCTCCTTGCAAAATATAAACAAATGGAAAAATAAATTCCTTAAGAAGGGTGCCCTTGTAGTCATTCTTGTGTGTGTAAGCAGCCTGACAGATATTGGCTGTCAATGTCATTTCAATCATTCCACCAATGTATGCTCTTTTTGCCTCAAACTAATTGGAAGGGTTTTCTAATTTCAGTTACCAGTTATTCTGCTCCTTCAGGCATCCTCCTTCCATGCGCAAATTCTTCTTTACTACAAGGTCACTTTCACCTTATATTGCTGCTTCCTATTTGAATGTGAAATATCCAGGTGTTCTGGATTATTAAAACACATGTACAGCTTACCCTTCTTGAAAAAAAAATTATATTCTTTTTTCACGGAGTTTCAGAGCTCATAATAAGCTCTTTGTGTGATGATCCATTCTTGTTTTTAATTAGGATATCTTCTGAATTCCCCTTTTGCTCCTGCAGACAAAAAAAAGTAATCAAGAAATATCTTTGTGATTTCTAAAACAATTAAAAAGTAATTCTGGTAGGGGTGTTATCAAATGAAGAGAATTTGGAATTAGTAGTTTGGTGTTATCATTATCAAAGCCAAGCTCTCACTCTAAATGTAAAACATATCAGATAAGCCCCTTTACATAAGACTAGAACAGTGTTTTTTAAGGGGTAAAAAATGAATCCCTGAATGTGCTTTTGGTATCTAGTACCAACCTAACAGGGTGTCTCTTATCAACATGTGATTATGGTAAGTGCTGTCTTAGAAGGAAGCAAATCCTGGGAAGTAATTGGATTTGCTAAATCCAGCCTGGCTTGAGCTTTGGTTCTGGCACCTGCAACAACAACAAAGGACAGCTGTTCTGGACACCCACCAAGTCAATCCTATTAAGCTCATTAGCACAAACCTTTTGGCTATGATCAAGTGAAGTATCAGTTTAATCGATTATATGACTTGTGTCAAGGGACTTGGCCTTGCCCTGCTGCTTAGAGAGGTTATGGAGTGGGATTGGTCAAGCCATGAAAATCTTTTCGCTCTTTCATAATTATGAGCTCTATTTATAATCCAAGTGGCATGATAATGAAACACCTGGGATGGATAAACACCTCAACCCTAAGGAGCACTGGTCTTTGCTGATATTTATCTAATCAATCCTTTACCAAGGGTTGGTAAGGAAGGGGGCATGTGGCATTATCTCCGATGTACAACTGAGGAAAAAGTGACTAGACTGAGATCTCTAAGTGAACTCTTTGGGGAAGATAAAATTGCCCAAGCACGTCACCGCTCAGTGAAATGCTGTGGTTAAATAGCAATTATCATCACAATTTTAAGATTTCTGGTAAAAATAATATATGCAATTGTTAAATATTACTTAGCAATTGCGTACAATTTTTCAGTAGCATTAATGAACTAGAACAAACTATAACCAAGATAATGGGGAATGCTGCTATATAATATCGTCAAATGATCTAGAAATACCCTGTGATCCTTAGATCTTGATCATTGTTTACGTCCTTGGTTTTCAGCCAAATTTCAACAGAATTCAAATGATGAAATGTGGCAATAACTTGGACTTTTCTAACACTACTTCAAACGAAGTCCAAGGTCACAAATAGGTCTTTGTATTCTAGAACATACTTCATATTTATTAAGGCTTGTATCTCTTTAAACTATATAGACTAAGACACAATCAAGCAGGTACTTCCTGATCCTACAATTTTATATTAAAATATCAACCTAAGGAACAATGAACACACAGATTGAGCTCTGAGATTCAGATATTGAGAGTGTCAGGGCGCTGTTTAGTGGTCCTTAGACCAGGTCTTAGCTATCTAGGGCTGCTCTAACGGAAATACTGCATGCCAGTGGCTTTCACAAAGAGACATTTATTTTCTCACAGATAGGAGACTGGAAGTCCAAATTTAGGGTGCCTGCCCCAGGGAGGCTTAATTTTCTGTTGGCTGGTGAGAAAAGTCTTTGTCTTTTCAGCTCCTACTTTCTAGTTGTAGATCTCCATGTAGCTTGGCATCTATTTTCACCTCTTCTCTCCCTATGGTTGCTTGTTTAATCTCTTTTTCTAGCTCAAAAAGAGAATGGCTTAAAATACATCCTATACTAATCCTACCTCATTAGTATAACAAAGACAATTCATTCCCAAATTGCACAGGCATAGGGTTGATGACATATTTTAGGGGGAAAGAATTTAATGCATTTGGTGACATATTTTAGGGGTACAGAATTCAATGCAAAACAGATCATCCAGTAACCCCCACTAGAGGTAAGCAACTGAATATTCCATGTGATACTGATCCCTCTTTAATGATTAAACTTTCACTAATTATAAAATATATTTTCTTGGACTCTCTCATCTTTCTTTTAATAGTTATGAAGCTATTGTTATCTGAATATTTCTTATCACTCCCAGAAAGAAGATGAGTGAGCTGAAGTCAGAAAGAGAATTTTGTTTAGAAGCCAAAAATCAGTCAGCCCACAATTTACTTTGTTCAGGCCCTTCGTCCCTGAGAAAAACTCAGTAAAAGCAAATGAACGAAAACTAGCCCTGTTTGCATTTCGCAATGGCCAGTAACTGATTCATTTCTTAGGTTTTTTTGTTTGCTTGTTGTTTTTTTTTGGGTGGGGTGAGGGCGGGGTACAGCAATATTTAAAATCCTGAAACCCAAGGACTACCCTGTCTGAGTACATTTCAATGATACACTAAGAACCACAAAAAGAAATGTGGCAATGATTAATTAAATGTTAGTTATTTAGGTTTGGTAACAATGCAAATATGCATTAGTTTTCATTTAGGCTTCACAATACATCTGTTTTTGTCATAAGGCATATGTTTAATTAATGTTCGTTCAATACACGAACGAGAGGACCAGGTGATTATGAGCCCTCCCCCACCCCACCCCCACCCCCCAAAAAATCCACTGTTACTGAGTTGATTTCAACTCATAGGAACCCTGAAAATGGTTTCCAAGGCTGTAAATATTTCTGAGCACAAATAGCCTTATCTTTCTCCCTCAGAGCTGCCAGTGAGTTCATGGTTAGCAATCTGACGCTTACCCTAGAGTACCACTCGGCTCCTTACACATGTTATTAGCGTCCTTGAAAAGCTTTGGTGATCTGCTCCCTTGCAGAGTACCACCTAGAAAACCTCATGGGCTGGTTCTATTCTGAAGTAGAGGCTCCCTGAGAGGCAGAATCAACTCCACACCACACAGGGAAGTGAAACTCGCTGGGATACGGTGTCCCTTATGAGCTCATAACAACAGTAAGGGTAGTAGCAGGAAAAGGAGCAAGAGATATGCAGTCTCATAGAAGTGTAACTAAATTACAGAAAAGGAGTTCGGGTTACTCCTTTCTTGTCTTTTTTTTCCTGACTTTGGAAAAAAATATTTGGTCAACTGAGTATGATCTTCAGAAGACAAAGATGATTTATCTCAAAACTCGGGTGGCCATGGAAATATCACTGAATATTACTGAAGTATTTGATGCCTGGTGTTCAAAGTCTGACTTGTCACTCAAAAGCATCTGAAAAAAATCAGTTTCCTGTAGCTGACCAGATAAGTCTGACAAATTGGAGAACTATAAAAATAAAACTCACCAGAGTGAAAGCTTAAAAGGGTATCACAAAATAGGGAGAAAGCCTACAAAGGAATGAGACTTAAATGAAAGTAAAAAGACTAGTGAGAGTCAAAGACCTGAAAGTAATGAGGAATGCTTTGTTTTCTGTTGTTTGTTTTAAAATATCAATAGGACATTTCTTTCAAAAGTGGCCACTGAAAAGTTCAAAATGACAGGTAAAGGCAGGCAATGGGAGCCCTGGTTAAGAACACAGCACAGACTTCTAAAGTCTGCTGTTCAGCCTTATTTTATTGACACATAACATGAATGTGACCTAGCTGCACTTGAACCTTTTTCGTTTTGCTAGTGAAGTGCGCTGTGCCTTAGAAGAAGCTCGGCCAAAATGCTACCTGTGCACAGCAGAATGAAAGACCCCGTCTGCTCCTGCAGGCAAGTGGTGGTTTTACAGCTATGGAACTGAACTACTATAGAGACCCACTAGCTTTTAACAGATAGCCTGATCAATCATTCATTATTTACACAGCAAATTTATGCTCTAAAATCATTTGACTGTCTTGATTATTTTTGGTAAAATCCAGCTAGAGACTCGTGATATTACAAATCTCTGAGCTATGCTGCCCTCCTGGAGTATGATCAACTCTCCGCGGTGGGACCATCGCGTCTACAAATAAACCCCCCTTGTGTTTGAGATTTCTGTTTTAATGGGCCCCTACATGCTGAGAAAAAAGGACTCCACAGATATCTCAGAACTAAACCAGTATACAGTGTTTTAACGTTCCAGGGACCAACAGGAGGATGGAGGGATGCCGCATTGAAATTGATTACATTATGATTTTTAACACCAACTAAACAGAACCATTATCTAGAAAAGAAAATGTATGACTCTTCAATCAATATTAATGCGTTCCTTTAGGAAAGATCCTCACTTCTTAGTGACTCTTCTACTCCACAGAGGAGGGGCGTTTAGGTAAACCCATAGATTAGGAATCTGATATACAGTATCTTCTCTTACCTACCTCACACCAAACTCTCCCTGTATTTACTCCTCTGTGTTGCTCCTTTGGTTAAATTAAACATGCAGTTAAATAAATATAACCTAAAACCTCATCTTTCCTTCGGCCTGTAAATGTTCCTCCTGCCCTTTCACTTCCCACTTATACCGACTGCTTTCTAGAAACACGTCTTCTGAGAAGCAGACCTGCCCCACTCCAGATCTGCCTCAATCCCATTTCCCCTAACTTACATATCTCCTATTCATATTTGGTATTCTATTTTAGTTTTTTATTCATTCAATAAATATTGATTAAGAGGGAACCGTGTGGGACTGTTTTAGATACACAAGAAAAGCAGTGAACAAGAAAACATCCCAGCTCTTACGGAGCTCACAGAAAGAAATCGAGATGGAAAATGTGGCTTGGGCCAGCTTCACCTTAGTCCTCAAAGTGATGTTCTTAATTTTCAACACTTTTAAGAGTTCTTGTGCAGCAGATATTTCCAAAGAAAAACATTGTGCTATTTCTTGACTACTACTTCTATGAGCATTGATTGTGGATCCCAGAAAAATGAGTCTGTAACAGTTCATGTCTTTCTCTGTTTAGCATGCTTGTGTCGATGGGTCCAGGTGTGAGGGTTCAGTGTTTCCTTGCATTGAATACTGTGTCTTTGATCTTCATCATTAAGTGCCTCAAGTGCTCCTTGCTTGATGAAAGCAAGGTTGTATCATCCACATATCAGAGATTGTTAATAAACCTTCTTCCAATCCTAATGCCATGGTCTGCTCCGTATCGTCCAGCTTGTTCGATTGTTTGCTCAACATAGAGACTGAATACGTGTGGTGACAGAATACACCCTCCATGCACACGTTTTGTGCATTTAAGTATTCCCTTGTTCTGCTTCAATGACTGTCATTTGCAGATCCATGTAAAGGTTTCACATGAGCATGAGGCGCTCTGGAATTCCAATGTCATCCAGAGTTTTCGGGAATTACACAGCTGAATACCTTTGCGTAGTCAATAAAACACAAGTAAATGTCTCTCTGATACTATCTGCTTTCAGCCGAGATTCACCTGCCACAAGAAATGACACCTTTCATCCATGTCTTCTTCTGAATCTCACTCGAATTTCAGGGAGCTCCCTGTCCATGGATTGTAACATCTGCTGCTGAATGATCTTCAGAGAGGCCGTCACTTTCATAGGCTAATAATGATATTGTTCAAATGTTCTGCATTCTGTAGGGGCACTTTTCTTTTGAATGGACACAAATGTAGATAGCTTTCATTGAGTTGACAAGGTAGCTTTATTCCAATTATTTTTTTACATATATGACTAAGTGTTTCTAATGGTGCATCAGTTTACTGAAACATTTTAATTTGTATTCTGGCAATTACTGGATGGTTTTTTTTTTTCACCTTCAATGTAGCTTGGACTTCTTCCTTCAATACCATAGATTCTTGATCATATGCTACCTCGTAAAATAGTTGGACACTAACCGGTTCTGTTTGGTACAGTAACCCTGTATACTCCTTCCATCTTCATTTGATGCAGTCTGCATATTTTAATATTTTGTCCACAGAATCTTTCAATATTGCAACTCAAAGATTGATTTTTTTTTCTTCTTAGCCTTTTCTTGGAACATGCTGAAAACGTTATTCCTTTTTAGCTTTCTATTTCCAGGTTTTTCTACCTTTTCTTTCTTTTTTTAAAAAATCATTTTGTTGGGGCTCATACAATTCAGCACAATACATACATCAATTGTGTAAAGCACATTTATACATTTGTTGCCCTCATCATTCTCAAAATTCGCTTTCCTCTTGGGTTCCTGGAATTAGCTCATTTTCCTTTTTTCTCCTCCCCCTCCTTCCCCACTCACCCCTCCCTCATGAACCCTTAATAATTTATAAATTATTATTATATCTTATCTTACGGTGTCTGGTGTCTCCCTTCACCCATGGCGAGTATTGGTTGTGTCCCCACAGAACTGGAACGTGCATACCGACCCCATCAGGACCCGCCAAACCAGAAGAGCAACATAACACGCGGGGGAATCCACAAAGAGACTGGACCATACATAACACGCGGAGGAATCCACAAAGAGACTGGTCCATGCTCCTCTACCTTTCTTATAATGCTTTGGATTCATGAGTTGCCATTTGAAATTTTTTCTTCCATTCTTTTACTTTATCATTTCTTCCATTTTTGTTAGCTTTTCTACATTCAACAGCAATTTTCAGTGTCTGGTGACAACCACTTTGACCTTTTCTTGTATCCTCTTCATATATTATATTCATCACATAATTTGTCTGGTCTTCTATCATTAATTTTCTTTTCTTTTTTGTTTTTTTTTAAATTAGGTTATTAGGGGCTCATACAACTCTTATCACAATCCATACATACATCAATTGTGTAAAGCACATTTGTACATATGTTGCCATCATCATTCTCAAAACATTTGCTTTCTATTTGAGCCCTTGGTATCAGCTCCTCATTTTCCCCCTCCCTCACAGCGCCCCCCTCCCCCATGAACCCTTGATAATTTATAAATTATTATTATTTTGTCATATCTTACACTATCTGGCGTCTCCGCTCACCCACTTCTCTGTTGTCCATCCCCCAGGGAAGAGGTTATATGTAGACCTTGTAATCTGTTCCCCATTTCTCCCCCACCTTCCCTCTAGCCTCCCAGTATTGCCACTCTCACCATTGATCCTGAGGGGTTCATCTGTCCTGTATTCCCTGTATGATCATTAATTTTCAATACATCAAATATATTTGTGAAGTGTTCTCTTAATTCAGGTGAGCTGTTCTCAATTTCATTTTTTGGCATTTCTAATATAGTTCAGAATACATTCGATGGCAGGAAGTTTTTGGGTTGTGGTTTGTTTTTTTATTCAGTCTTGTTTAATTTTCTTATGCTTCAACTTGTACTTACATTTGAGCAATTGATGGACTGTTTGAAATTCGGCCTTGGTCTTGCTTTACCTGATGCTAGTGCCCTTCTCCATTGTCTCTCTCCACCAGTGTAGTCAATGTCATTCTTGTTTTTCTAGCTGCTGAGGCCCAGGTATATAGTGAGCATTTATGTTGTTTTAAAAAGGTATTTACAATGAAGATGTCAATGGTCTGTAAAATTCTATTATTCACTCTCCAGTTTCATTTCTATCACCAAGGCCAAATAATTGAACTGTTCCCTTTTGTTTTCAATTTCCTCATTCTAATCACCAATAGTTATCAATGCATATGGATTGAATGCTTGACCAATTTCAAACTGAAGAAGTTGGTAGAATCCTTCAGTTTCTTCCTCACTAATTTCAGTAGATGGTATATAAATTACAATAATAATTGTATTAACTGGACAGCCTTTTTGACACACAAATAAATGATTACAGACACTGCTGTACTTCAATATAGATCTTGAAAGCATCTTTTTAATGCTGAATCTGACATCATTCCTTTTGAATTTATTATTTCCAGCATAATAAATTGTGTGTTTATCCAGCTCAAAATGGCTAATACCAGACCATTTCAACTAAATAATGCTTAGGATGTAAATCTTTATGTATTTTATTTATTTTCTTACCATTCCTAGTTTTCTAGATTCATATTGTGTACTTTACACATTTAGATCATTATTGGATGTTTTCAGCTCTTTCTTCTTAGTTGGGGTCATAGCTCATCAGCAAATGAATTTCCTGAAAGTTTAATCCTCTGATATCATTATGGTTGATTCTTCTTTGGGGGCCATCCTTTCCTCAGTCCTTGTTTGAGTGCCTTTTCACCCGAGGGGCTCATCTTCTGTCCCTATAGCTGACGATTTTGCTCTACAATTCACAAGGTTTTCGTGGTCAATCTCTCAGTAGTAGACAGTTTGCTCATTCACCCTCTTCTGTTCTTCATCTGGAAATTGTGAAAGCTGCTCACCTGAGTCCAGCATCACAGTAAAACACAAAGCATCGCAGTACCACAAACTGGCAAGCTAGTGGGGAGAAAGAAGGAACAATACTGGATTTTTTTTTTTTCAGAATTGGGGAACTATATTGAAAGTACCATAAACTGCCAGAAGAATAAACAATTTTATTTTGGGGAGAAGTATACCCAGAATGCTGTTTAGAACCAGAACTGGCCAGATTCTTTCCCACTTAGTTTGGACCTCTCATCATGCTTGGTAAGGTAGAGGCTCAACAGCAAAGAATAAGATCTTCAGGGAGGGGGATTTGCCTGGGGACCACAACAAGGGGCTCACGCAGAACAATGATGAGGGTTGTGCAGACCAGGCAGTGGTTCATGTCGCTATACACTGTATCAGAATGGACTTGAAGGCACCGACCTACAGCACCACAGCAGTTAAATAAGCTAGCATAAGAGTGCCTAGTTACTCTCCAAAAAACAAAAATGACGTTTGCACAAAAGGAGAAAAGTGGAACTAAGTATTTTTTCTATATATATTGGATTTTAGATATACATAAAAATTCATTGTACATGTACAACTTACACACATCTCTCAATTTAATAAGAATACAAAAGTCTAATGAAAAGTTTGAGGAATAAAGCACAATTTACAATTGTGTTCTCTTGGAGAAATGTCTCTTTTG
>NW_022111369.1:69587050-69588518 GCF_000313985.2 Echinops telfairi | reverse complement strand
GTAGAAGTTGGTTCAATCACTTCACAGTGAGGATACACTTTACATAAAAGGACAAAATCAAGTGGTGTGAAAGTCAGATGCCCGTAGCCCAGGGACTGCCTGCATTTTCACAGTAGTGGGAAAAGCATTTCCTAATTGACTAGAGAGTGGCAGACCAAAAGCAAGAAATGGACAGAGTGAAAAGAAAGAGATGAGGGGAGGGAAAAGGGAGAGAGGAGAGAAGATACGAGTAGAATAACTGGGCAGAGAGAGGAGAGGAGAGGCGAATGAAGCCTCACCTATGTTTTGGCATTGAGATATATGCAAATATAACATACAAGGCCCGAAATGCCAAATACACAAACAAAGCTTTTGGTGAGGCCATAAGAAATGTTGAAAATGAGCATATCTTTTGGCAGTCATCATTAGAGATATAATAGTTAAAGCCATGGTACAGGATCATTAAGGAGAGACGGAACCAAAGCCTGAACTCTGACACTTTATGGTTAGAGACTTGTTGCAGTAGGAAGCCCCATAGAGACTGCGGAAAATCTGTTAGAGCTCTAGAGAGAAAGCCCAAGAGAATGTGGTTCTACTACACAATAATAAAAAGTGTTCGTGTGTCGTTCTGCTGATAGCTCAGGAAGAGGATATAAAATGGATTGGTAAACTTGACAAAATGAATTGCAGTGGTTCTCTCCACTTTAAGTAGTTTATGGAGTGATGGAGACAAAACACTAATTGGGATGGGTTGAAAAGGGAACTAGAAATGAGAAAGTGGATTTACTTTGATGTATAATACTGTCTCTGAGAGGATTCTATCTATCCCAATTCAAGGAAATCCAATCATACAACTAGAATTCAAATTTATGCGCCTACCACTAAAGCTAGTGCGGCAGAAACTGAAGAATCCTACCAATATTTTCAGTCGAAAACTGATCCAATATGCAATCAAGATGCATTGATACCTGCTTGCCATTAGAATCAAAAGTTGGAAGGAAATAGGAATGAACAGTAGTTGGAAAATATGGCTTTGATGACAGAAATAAAGCTGGAGGTCACACGACAAAATTCCGTAAAAACAAAACAAAAGGCAGTTATACACATGGACTACTCTATATGGAATACTCAGAAGTCAAATTGTTTACATTTATGGTAATAGGTAACGGAGCAGCTCAAACACAGCAGCTAAAATGAGTACAGGGGCTATGTAAGTTGAGGTTGAAGCTGAAGATATAAAAAACAAGTTCACAAAAGCTAAAATAAAGCCTTGTGTCTATCCCACCCGAATTTTGAGTCATTTTGAGTTAAAACTGACTCAATGTCACCTAAAACAACATCTTATTTGATTACGGAACTAAAACTAAACTCCTACTTTATTTTTTTTAATCATTTTGTTACGGGCTCATACAACTCTTATCACAATCCATACACACATCAATTGTGTAAAGCGCATTTGTACATTCATTGCCCTCATCATTCTCAAAAC
>NW_022111369.1:69584509-69586016 GCF_000313985.2 Echinops telfairi | reverse complement strand
CTCAGCAACCCAGATCAGGACAGAATGAAACACTCCCCAGTGCTGAGTCATGCTCAGAGTGGTTCTAATGTTTGAGCCCAAGATACCACGTCAACCCATCTTGTTGAAGGCGCTCCTCTTTATCAGTGTCCCCAAGCATGACGTTCTTCTCCAGACACTGGGCTCTCTTGACAACAAGTCCAAACCACAGTAGAGGAAGTCCCGACAGCCATGCCTATAAGGAGCATGCTGATTGTACTTCGTCCAAGACAGAATTGTTTGTTCCTCTGTTGTCAACATTCCTCACCAGCACGATAAATCTAATGCACCAATTCTTTTTTGAACTTCCTTATATAATGTCCAACTTTCAAAGGAACGTCAGCTGATTAAAAATGCCATGACTTGAGTCAGGCACACCTTAGACCTCAATGTGAGATCATTGTTTTTCGAAGATTTACAGAGGTCTTGTGCAGATTTACCCAATACAAAGCGTCATTTGATCATTTGACTGCTGCTTCTGTGAGCACTGATGGTGGATCCAAGCAAAACAAAATCCTTGAGAAAGGCGCTATTTATCACGATGTTAACTACTGGTGCAATTGGGAGGATTTTGGTTTTCTTTACATTGAGTTGTAGTACATACTGATGGCTGCAATACTTAATCTTCATCAGCAGGTGCCTCAAGTCCTCCTCACTTTCATCAAGCAAGATTGTGTCACCTGCCAATCTTGGGTTGTGAATAAGTCTTCTTCCAATTCTGATGTTGAGTTCTTCCTCATATAATCCAGTTTCTACAGTTTTTATAATGATTTGCTAAGCAGATATTGAAAAAGTATGGTGAGAGGATGCTATCCTGTCACACACCTTTCCCCATTTTAAACCATGCAGTATTCTCTTGTCCCTTTGCACAACTACCTCTTGACTCGTGTACAAGTTCTGCAAGAGCCTAATAAAGTATTCTCGAATTCCCATTCTTCTTAAGGCTATTCACAATTTCTTGTGGTCCACACAATTGAAAACCTTTGCATAGTCAATAAAACACAAATAAACATCTTTCTGGTATTCTGGGTTTTCCACTACGATCCACCTGACATCAGCCATGATACCCTTGTCCCATAACTGGTTCTGAATCAGACCTGAACTTCTTGGCAGCTCTCTGTCAATGTACTGCTGCAACCACTGGTCGATGACTTTTGACAAAATTTGACTTGCATATTATATCAGTGATATTGTTCTATAATTTGAGCATTCTGTTGGGTCTTCATTTGAAATTGGTATAAATATGGATCTCTTCCAATCAGTTGGCCAAGTAGCTTTCTTCCAAATGTCCTGCCATAGGCAAGTAAGGGTTTCCAGTACCAGCTTGTAGAAATACTTCAGTCAGTATTTCATTAGTTCCTGTAGCATTATTTTTGTCTAATGCTTTCAATGTAGCTTGGACTTCTTTCTTCAGTACCATTTGCTCTTGCTCACATGCTACCAACTGAAATGTTTGAATTTTAGCTACTTTTGTTTGTTTGGGTTTTTT
>NW_022111369.1:69561333-69581853 GCF_000313985.2 Echinops telfairi | reverse complement strand
GGAAGGTGAGCATCATAGAATGCCAATTTAATAGAAGAAAGTATTCTTGCGTTGAGGGAGTACTTGAGTGGAGGCCCAATGTCCTTCTGCTACCTGAATACTAAACCTATAAATATAGGCTCATAGATCTTTTTCCTCATCCTCATATAAATATATTTGCATATGTACATGTCTGTATAGACAGCATTGTACTTCAATATAGAACTTGAAATGTCCTTTTTGATTAAGTACAAAGCCATTTCTCTTGATTGTGCCATTCCCCACATGGTAAATCAAATTATTTTCTGCTTCAAAATGGCCAATTTCAGTCCTCTCAGTTCACTAACACCTAGAATGTTGATCTTTCTGCTTTCTATTTCATGTTTTACAATTTCCATTTTCTCTGTATTCATACCGTATATTCCAACTTCCAATTACTAGATTTTTGCAGCTATTTCTTCTCATTTTGAGTTGAGCCCCATCAGCAAATGAAGCTCCCCTAGGCTTTACTCCCATGGGCTTTTCTTCGCATGTGTCGATGCGGTCTACTCTCCCTCGTAAAGGCAGCGCTACATGAGTCAGAGCTGATGCCTTCTGATCTGAGTGGTTCATCTTTGGACACTCTCTTGACATTGTTCTGCTTTTTGTTTTATACCAGGTTTTATGACAATGTTTTGATTCTGTTCATAAGATTTTCACAAGATGCTACTCAGCAGAGGACTACCTGTTCCTTCTGTTTTTATTTTGAAAGCTATGCTGAAACCTGTTCACATGGAGCAACCTTGCTGGCATCTGAAATACCCATGACAGAGCTTCCAGCAGCACAGTAACACACAAGCCACCACAGGACCACAAAATGACAGATAAATGGTCAAATGATGTTCTGTACAATTGAATGAAACATTGCCTCTCCGTGTACAAGCCTCACAACCTTTAGTATATTTGTGAACATTGTTGCAGTTACTATATGCCTCTATCTCTTTGAAGGTTTCCTTCTTTTTCACCAGTCCTCTATATCATAGATTCCAGAACTTATTTTCTTCAGAAAAGAAAAAATATGTAAATATAAGTATGACTATGAAAATATAAATATATGTATATTAAAAAATCAGTGCCCCTCTGGCAGTGAAAAAAATTTATACTATTGTCCATAAGCCAAAAAGTGTACGCATTTGCTTTTGCATCGAGCCAGGATCATTCCCAAAGTATCATCCACTTTGAGAAACACTGCCTTATATTATCACATATGATGTCATTCTCAAATAATTGTCCTTTCTTAACATATCCAGAGTAGGTATGGCAAGGTCTTGCCATCCTCACTTCTAAGGAGTGAGGATGATTTGTTCATGCTTCTGGCAGGGAAAAAAAAACCAGACCAAATAAATTCAGGGTCTACTGATGGCAAATAATAGAACCAAAATTTGTGTACCTGTCTATGTAACTTGAAAGAATTATTTGCACACTTAAAAAATGCTAGGGAAAAAATCTAAAATGCCTACAGAAATCACAATGCTAAAAATGAGTGAAGTAGACTACACATAATTTATAATTCATATAATGTGTGGAAAAAATGGGGGGTTTGTATGAAAAAGGGGACACGTATTGTTCTATCCCTGCCAAATGTTATCATGTGGAAATTTGACCCATATGTGGCCAAACTTACCAACCTTTCAAGAGAAACTTGAAATCCCATAGGACTATGTAAACTCCTTCCTTATGCCTACATGCACTTGGTGAGCATACATATAATTTGTGAGGATCTTGCTTTAGATTGCAATTCTACCGAGAAAACCAAGAATCTTGCTCCAGGCAGCTTTTGTTTGACTGACAAGACATTTTTCACTCACTTATTTAAAAAATTAAGTCAAATGCTTGGTTAGTCAAATGAAACATGTCTGGAACGAGATTCATCTACTTCTAGATTAGAAAGAACTTCTTTTATGTATCAATCTATTTTCGATTGTCTTGGCAGAATCATAACCCTAAAGCAAAAACCTCACAAGTCTACTTGTATGCTCACCAACAGACCAGAGGCAAAAGGAAAAGCAGATGATGAGTTTCAGTGGTAAGCCTGGAGTGATCACAAATCCACTGATGAAACTTCAGTATGTGGCTAACATTACTAGTCACCCTAGATGAGCTTGGCTGCAAATGGGGTTCAGAATCTCAGTTGAACAGTGGAATCACAGCATCATGAAAACTGGAACTGGAGGTTCACCTCCCCCCCTCCACCTTGGCTTGAAAGAAGCTCAGCTTCTATTTTCAAGTGATATTACCCATGAAAAGTACAAAGCTTCAAGGGTAGTACCCAAGGCTACAAAATAAATTAGCAGCTTTGAGTATGGGCATAGAAAATAGTAGTGGGAGTTAATAGGTATCTTGTTTCTCTTTGAGTTAAAACACTCAGGTTGGAAAGGTCCTGGAGTAGGTGCCTCTTGGAAATGTCTTTGAGCAAGCAGGAAAAAGGACCGGGCTTGAATTAATATGAGTACCAGTTGGTCATACTCAATTTACACAGTGGTAAGAGGGTTAGGACCAACTACATGCAAAGATCCTTGAGTGGAGCTTGAATGTAGATTAGTACATGGCCAGAATTCAGTGTTATGAAAAGGGGTAGGGCAGGGAAGAAATGAGTCCATCTTAAGCAGGATTAGAGAGATAGAAATATTTCTACCAACTCAAACGTGAAGACATGAAATAATAGAGTCTTAAAATTTGCATCAACATGTCTAACCATTACCATGAAGGAAAGAAACAAAATAGCGGGTACAGTAGAGTGAGTTATTGAATATAGCGCTTCTAGTCAAATTCTTTGTTACACCCACCAAACAATCTTTCTTTTCCTGGTGGTCTGGTTAGGAAGGTAGGGGGAGGACTGGTATTGACTGGATAATATGATTAAACTGTGAGTATTTGTTAAAAGAATTAATTGTGATTACCATACTGCTGGGCATAAAATCAGTCACCTCAGAAGCAGGGGGAGGGATGTCACTCCCAGAAAGAGAGGGACCAGGTATAGAGTGTGTGTTTGGGAGCCAAGATGCCTATGCAGTGAGCTTCCTTGATTCAAGAGACAAATTTGACATGAGAACAGTGGATTTGAACAGCAGATTAGTAGAAGCAGAACCAGGAGCCAGAGCCAGAGCATGAAACAGAGCAGTAGATTTCCCAGCCCATGGAGCAAGTTAGGCTGGGTGATTTTGGACATGAGGCAGCTCTATAATTGGGGGGCACCATTTGCTGAGCCACAGAACTGGAGCTGGGTTCCTTTGAGTTAAATGTTATAGCAAAATAGCATGCCCTTTTGGTAATACCAGCAGCCCAAAAGACCTTTGTAACATTGCCAGGCTGGGCAGAGGCTAGACTTGGAAGCTGAAAGAATTACCAGCAGGCATGACTGAGAAGAAAACTGTCTTGCTTGAACATTTCTCACCCGAATTGTAACCTGATAACTTCATAACCTGTTAACTTTATGTCCTCAGTGAATAGCATTTCTGAACTGAATTACCTGTTACCTTTATAAGCCTTGTCTGTGAGTTCCGTGTGGCCTTTGCAATGAATTATTGAAACCAGTCACAGAAATATATTGCCCTGGGGAAGCAGTGGTGTCAGAATAGGGTGACAAGGAATGGAGGGTGGAGACATATCTAAACTCTGCCTTGTAGCAATCAGCCTTGGGAGCTGGAGCAAGTCAGATGTTGATGCCATGCTATTTTCTTCAGCTGGTGATGTCCCTTTGATAACTAATGATAATCCAATGCAGGGTCTTTTCAATCGTCTATGTATGTGCAACTCAACAAAGAAACATGAAGATTAAAAAATTGATGCATTTTAACTGTGGTGTTGTTGCAGAACATTGGAGGCGCTATGGACTGGAAAAGAATGAAGGAAAAAACAAAACAAGACACTTTTGGAAGCAATACAAATACAGCCAGAATGCTCTTCAAAAGTCAGGAGGGTGAGGCTTGCTACTTCGGATACATCATCAAGAAAGATACCAAATGATGAAAACATTCAGTGAGATCTATTAGCACTATAGCTACAATAATGGACTCAAGAATACCAATTACCAGGAAGATGGTTCAGGAATGTGCATTTTTTGTTCTATTATACACAATTTCACCATGAACTGGGATCAATTTGATGGAAAGCAGCAATAGCAGACATACAAATTAACTGTTAACCCCAAAAGCCAGATACATTTTAACTTGGCAAAAGTGTCATAAAATAAGAGTTTTCTCCCAGGAATAGGAAACCGTAATTATTGTAGCTATATTACGAAAACCTTAGGGGTTAGAATTTGGTGAAAGGATAAAGGTAGATTTAAAACTAAAGGATGTGACAGACAAATTTGCATGTTGACTTTATACTGCTGCATTGCCCTGGACTTGTACAAATCTAACAACCCCTTTATATGCCCTATAAAAATATGTATGTGCTAAAGGGAACCCTGGTTGCACTACTGAGTAAGCATTGGGTAGGTAAGCCACCAGTCACGGCAATGAAGAAAGATAAGAGTATCTGCCTTCATAAAGATTGACAAGTTTGGAAACCATCTATAGAGTTGCTGTAAGACAGAACTGACTAGATGGCAGTTGGTTTTTAGAGATCAAAGAATTCATGAATCATCCAGAAACATTTTACTCTTCTTGCCCTGGTGAACATTCATCCACTAGTCTTGTGATCCTGGACAAGTAGCGTAAAACAAATTTCTGTTATGTTTTTTTCTTTCCAATGGAGATAAATACATATTTTAATCATTCTCACAGTTACTAATTAAATACATTTTAATTGTTAAATAATATATTCAAATCTTAGTAAACAATAAAAATAGGTACCAGTATCACTCTCACCATTTTGTTCCTAATAATCTTCTTAAAATGTTGTCTTTATATCACTTAAACTCTGAACATTCAAAGACTGACAATCAGAGGAAATAATAAAGCAACGTAAATAAATTACACTAGTATTCTCTATTTTACACTAGTGTTCACTGGTGTTTTCTATTTTACCTCTAGGCTCTAATATCCATTTAAATACCTACACAGAACTCCAGACAATATTCATGATCAAAGAGTGTGTTAAGGAAATTAGCAGATTAAAGCTTACAGTGGAGTGGTATGCCCCATTGGGCATATACCAGCAAACCTGATAGAGCTTTGCAACATGTCTTGATGAACAACTGTATCTATCTTAAGCCACCCATGGAGGAACTTCAGCCTAAAAGGTAGGAAGTCGGAACTGAGCAGGCCCAACATTTTGTTGCCAAAAATAGTTATTAATAAAAAATAATCAAAAAACAATAGAAGAATAAGGAGAAGCAATCATCTATGTTTGCCTCAAAAGACCCGTAGGCAGTTAAGGTTTCAGTTATATTGAAAAGTTGAAGGCTATGGTAGTTACATAACCTATTGTCAATTTGAGAGGATGAAGAGTGAAGGGGTGGAGTTTGTCCTGTTAATCAGGTTGCATTTGATGACCTCATTTGGAGGTGTTAAGGAGATAATAGCTCGCTTGAGTGGTCCACAGGCTGACTCCCTGAGAACCATTGCAGCTGACAAGACACAGGGGGTTACACTAATGCCCTGAGCTGGAGGAGCCATGTGGAGACTCCAGCCAGCGCTGAGATGCTTATACCACCACTGGATCCACAAGACTTCCCACCCACTGGCCTGTGATCTACCTACATTCGGTGTTATTGCATGTGTTTCCTGAGTCTGTAGAGGACTTTATAGCTTGGTATTGGGCATTTGGGCTAATATAGGACTTTTGGACTTGATATGGACTGGGATGT
Organism: Echinops telfairi; assembly: GCF_000313985.2. NCBI lineage: Eukaryota > Metazoa > Chordata > Mammalia > Afrosoricida > Tenrecidae > Echinops > Echinops telfairi. Next base: position 69,576,080 of record NW_022111369.1, on the reverse strand, counting down.
TTTCTTAATGTACAATTACTCTTTACATAAAGCGCTTTCTTATACACACATAAGTGTCTATGAATTTGTTTCTCTAGTCTAGCCAGACTAACACAAAGGCTAAAGGTTCATAGGATCTGAGCACTTATTTCTAGCACATAAGATTAACCCTGTGATGTATAATACCTTATCCATTAATCACAGGTGGCCATTAGGCATTTGAAATGTGGCCAACAAAGCCAGAACACTAAACTTTTTATGTCATTTAATAATTAAATTTGAATTTTAAATGGAAGTAAGAAATAATAGTTTTTCATTAAATATAATTTTACTGTTTTGCTAAGATCATTTCAATTAATATGTTAAAAAACTTAGCACCCATATTGATATGTGCTGTGGGTTTAAAACAGACATTAGATTCTGAGGACTTAGAATAAAAGGAGAAAATAATGTAAGATATCTCTTCATTAGTTGGATGTTTAAATGGTATTTGGACATATTGAAATATATAAAATGTATTATTAAATTTAATTTCACCTGGCTCACTTGTACTTTTGTAATGGGATTACAAGAAACTTAAAATTATATATGTTGTCTGTCACCTAATACATTGTAGACACTTCAATAATAACTAAGAGTATGACATACATTGTTCTACATTCCACTCATCACAGATTTTAGAGAAGAATATGTTTCATGGATGAGAAAACTGAGCTTTAGCCAACTAAAATAACTTACTCAGTATCACGTAGCAATTAAATAATGGAGTTTGTATTCATAGATCTGTCCCCCACTAAAGCCCCTGTTGATCAGCTTATTGATTGGGATACTTGCCTCCCTAGAATTATAAAAGTATGATAAAGTATCTACAGCAATTGATTGTAAAATAAATTTATTTTTTTAGCCAAAATTATTTACCAAATATATATTCAAAATTTATTTTTGAATATAATCTAAAGCATGTATCCAATTATAGGCATTAGAGAAATCCAGGTAGACATTGAACAAAATTCATTCATGAACCAAAACAATTAAAAGCAACTTTCAGAGCCATAAATCAACCAAACCTGTAAAAAGGCATAGGTTTAAATATTCCAAAGCACCGAGTCATAAGCATGTGTACCAAAACAATCATTCAAAATATGTGTAGTAAAACAATGAATCAAAATAATTTATTTCTCACAATTTCCTCACTTCACTTCCGATGGGATATTTTCCAACAATTCAAAATCTTGGCCAATTGGCCTTTATCAGATTAACTGGTAGACTACAAGGATATCCTCTGAATATGAACAATTGCTTCACAGGGAATTAATTGTTTGAAACTTGAATTTATACTCATTGCATATTAATTTCCATACCTATCCAGACTTTAGAAAATCACAAAAACATTGAAATCAAGCCATGTTTCTTAATGATGCTTCACAGATATCTTAAAATGGGATATTATCTGTTTAGTCATTTTATATCTGAATGTTTGTTTTACACATATGCAAAAGTAAAAATAAAAATGAGACTGGATGAATGGCTCATCATCATGTGTGCTAGCCTAGGTTTATATAGGTACATATAGAAATAAATATATATATCAACAAAATGGCTCACATGGTTGTAGAAAGAGGTAAGTCAAGTCCAGTTTCAAGTCTAAAAATCAGATGCTATGTTGGAAGCTCATCCTGACTCATGTAGCTTCAAAGGTGATGACAGCAGGATAGGTAAGTGCACTACAGTCTATGAATCTGAGGTCAGATGATAGGTCACATGAGACAAGAATTTGTACCACTCTAAGAGCCTCTGATGGCTCCTAGAACCAGCAGGCTAAATATGGCAGGCCCATGGCTCAAGTCGACAAATGAAAGATCAGTAAGCCAGATATGAGGAATCAGACCCAACATAAAATACTGAACTGTTCCACAGTGTCTATTTATAAAACAAATAGGCCACTTTGCCCAAAGAAAGTGCATCAGGGCTGTGATATGAATATGCTAGTTGAACTCACCCTAATCCTACAACTGCTTGGCTACTCACAGCAGATCCTCTTATGGAGTTGATGTTATCTTAGGTCACATCATGGGAGATTGCTGATGTTGTTAGGTGCCCTTGAGTTTGTGCTGATTCATAGATACCCAATGTACGACCAAACAAAACACTTCGCAGACCCATGCAATCCTCACAATAGTTCTTATGCTTAAGCCCATCGATGTAGCCACTGTGTCAATACATCTTGTTGAAGGTCTTCCTCTTTTTCAATGTCCAGCTACTTTACCAAGTAAGATGTCCTTCTCCAAGGATTGGTCTCCCCTGACAACATGTACAATATTCACAAAGCACACGAGACCAAGTCTCGCCATCATTACCTCTAAGGAGCATTCTGGCTGTAATTATTCTAAGACATATTTCTTTTTCCAATTGCCAGCATCATAATTAAAGAGGTCTTGATACATTTACCCATGGCAATGTATCCTTTGATCAGTTGACTGTTGCTTCCATGAGCATTGATTTTGGATCCAAACAAGACAAAATTCTTGACAATTTCTATCTTTTTCTCTGTTAATCTTGATGTTACTTATGGGTCCAGTTGTGAGGATTTTGACCTTCTTTTCATTGAGTTGTAATCCATACTGAAAGCTGCAATCCCTGATCTTCAGAAGTAAATGCTTCAAGTCCTCCTCACGTTCATCAAGCAAGGTACTGTCAGCTATGTATCGCAGGTTGTTCAAAAGGCTTCCTCCAATTCTGATACTGCATTCTTCTTTATATAATCCAACGTCTATATGAATTGCTCAGCGTAGAGATTAAATGTATGGTGGGAAAATACAACCCTGACATACACTTTTCCTGATTTTATACCATGCAGTATTCCCTTGCTCTAATCAAATGACTGCCTCTTGATCTATGTACAGGTTCCACATGAACACAAGATAGTATTTAGGATTCCCATTTTTCTCAGGGTTATTCACAGTTTCTTATTGTCCACACAGTCTACAGCCTTGTAATATTCAATAAAGCACAAGTAAACATATTCCTGATATTCTTTGCCTTGGGGAAAAAATCCATCTAATATCAGCAATGATATCCTTTGTTCCACTTCTTCCTCTTAATCTGATCTGAACACCTAGCAGCTCCTAGTTGATGCTGTGCTACCTACTCATTATATCAGTCTTGCTTTTATGAGCATCACTTAGCTAGAAATTTATATGGATGTGTTAGTCCTCTGTGATGGTTAGCTTTTAGGTTAATTTGGCTGGGCCAGGAGCCTCAGTAATTTAGCAGTAAAGCCTACACATAAAATGACAATCACAGCCTGATGACATCTACTTCATTTCTATAAATAGACAATGTGAAGAACTGTCTCTCTCTTCGTCCTTTTGGCCTGGTTTCTGCACCCTGTTTCTTGGGTCTTGGACTAACAACCCACTTTGTATCCTGCCCTCTCTGGGATCTGTGACCAGCCAGCCATGTTGCCTGTCCTGGATTTATTCAATTCTGCTTCCCCGGTCTGTGGTATTACCGTCTCCAGCTTTGTCCCTCTACCTCATGATTCAACTTCCAGCTTCCTGGTTCCCCAGGGTTGGCAGCTACATGAGTCAGGAAGGGCCTCTTGCTTGGCCCCTGACCCACAGAATGGGCTGCCACTCTGTGGTTGTGCGGGCTGTTGTCATGATATACATTTCTACATATATGAGTGTCACTGATTTGGGTTCTATGGAAAAGACAGCCTAATACATCCACCAACCATGTTCCCTTTTTTCTGGTATTCAACAAATATTTATAAAGAGTGCCAATATCCTATTCCTGGGCCATGTAAGCACACACCTTTATATATGTGTGATTAGATGGTATGTGTCAGAGTAGACTAAATTTATACCTCTGGGCAAACATGACTTATCCATAAAAATGAATGCTGAAACTTTCTGGAATGTCTCCCCAGTGTCACTGACCTGAAACCGGAATCTTTCAGCTGTATTTGAAGCCACCGCTGCTTGTTTTGCTCCCGCAGTTTTTCTCCAGCTGCTGTCACATCTGTCTGAGATCACAGCAGACTTGGCTGCTTTAATACCTTGGTATCTGCTATGTTAACTCCTGCTGGAACCTGGCATCTCAACTCTCCTATCGGCCTAAATCATCATCATTACCATCCAGGTTGACCTTCATCTCAGCCAGCATCTCTCATGTGGACTCGCTGTTAGAGGCACACCTCAGGCAGCAGTCAGTCACAAACTACTACCTATGGCTAAGGAAAGAAGTTTAGGAGCTGCTAAGCTCATTAACATTTCATCAAAGCTTTTCATTTCCAGTTTGATCTTTGCCAAGATCTGTGACACAAACAGGTTTCTTTTCACATGGCAACCAGGGTTTACTAAGTCAGTTCCCCTTTTTTACGTTGAGTGTCCTGTTGCCTATATATTAATGCTGTCTAGCACAAATGGAAAGCTCAAACTAAAAATAGGTATTTTTTAATAAATATTTTTCAAGTCTTTTACTTGTTCTCATTTGAAGGACATAATTAAATCATTTTCTGTCTCTTTTTTTGTATTGGAACAGGTAAATCCTACTTGGATACACAATCAGTGCTCATAGAAGTAGAAATCAAGGGATCAAAATTATTATTCCAATGGATAGATACGCTGCATAAGATTTCTTTAAAGTATTAAAGAGAAAAGATGTCACTTTGAGGACTACTGTGCACCTGACCTAACTCATGTTGTTTTCAATTGCCTCAGATACACGAGAAAATTGGACCTTGAATAGGAAAGACTAAAGAATAGTTGTTACATTTGAAGAATACTGAAAGTACTGTGGATTTCCAGAGGACAAATGAATCTATCTTGGAAGAAATACAGTCAGAATGCTCCTTAGAAACCAGGATGGTGAGACCAGCTCGTGTACTTTGGACATGTTGTCATGAGAGACCAGTCCTGGGAAAGGACATCACGTTTGGTAAAGTTGAGATAGAGAGAGAAAAAGAGGAAGACCTTAGGCAAAATGGATGGACACAGTGGTTGCGACAAAGGCCTCCAGCATAGCAGTAACTGTAAGGATGGAGCAGGAGCAGGGCATGTTTTTTCTATGGAACATAGGGTTGCTATGAATTGGAACCAACTCAATGGCACCTAACAACAATCTAAGGTAACTTAACTCCACATGAGGTACACATTAAGTTTAGTCGACAGGGAAGGCATAACAAGCTGGCCAGGGGAGTGGAGTTTTCCATTTACTCCCCCCGCAAGAGTCATTTGCACTACTAATAAAAATAAGCACAGACTCAGAACTTCAGAAAGTGAGTGAATTGTTTGAGAGTTATGGTGAATCCAGTACTGAGGGAGAGAAAAGAACAAGGAAGGCGCAGAAGCTGGGAAAACCTACCTGCTGATAAGGCATATTTGCTCATCATAGGCATTTTGGGACAAGGATGGGTAAGATCCCAAATAGGGAACACAGAAAAGGAGCTAAACTGAAGACAGCCCAGTTTTAAGGCAGTGCAAAGTAGTAATGAGAGTTCATCAAACTCATCATTGAGTAGAAATAAAGAGAGATTGTGATTCTGTGAAAGACTATTTTTTAATATTGCAAAGGCCTACACTAGATGGACACTAGGACTGGGAAGAACAAGGGTAACTGAGTGACAGGAATATGTCAGATTGACCGGGCACTCAACACAGCAATGACCTACAGGAGGACACAATGGAAGCCTGCACAGGGGAAAGAATCAGAGAAACTCCCGTATTGACCCCAGGAAAGCTGGACCTCACTGTTGACTCTGCCTATGAAGAGTTACCCATTCCCATATATGCATACTTATTTCCAGAAATCACGTATCTAGATCTCTGGAATCATACTGGAGGTAATCAGGGGAGGTTTCCTGGTCTGTGTACTTTCAAAAAGAAAAATCAGTAATTTTCAGGGCACTCCATGTATGGGTCTATGAGTCTATTCTAATGATGCAAATTGCCTAAGCCTTTGAATACTTTATTTTACAGTAGTATATCAAGGTAGGTCTGGAAGTCCAACATGACTTATTGTAGGCCATCATGTAGCTCATCCTTCAGTGAACCAATCAAATAAACTGCTATATCCTCCCTTAACATCTTAACATGAAACATTGAATGAAGAACCTGTGCTTACTGGGCCTGTACCTCACTGATCCAAATTTATGTTTTTGCACACTTATATCATATTTTCATGCTTTGGGCTGCAATCTGCATGACTGACAGTCTGAACCCACCATCAGCTCTGTGGGTGAAAGATTGAGCTTTCCACTCCCTTAAACAGTTACAGTGTCAAAACCCCACAGGTGGTCACTATGAGTCAGCATTGACTTTCTGGCAGTGAGTTTGCTTTGTTTTGGATTTTAACAGCCATGCCCACATATAGTCTCTAGATTTCTGTTTGTATATATAGCAAAACTCTGGGAGTTCAGTTGGAGTGTAGCTCCCCTCTTCTTGGGTCATGATTTGTACCTCATCTTTTGGAATTCACTAGGATTTAAGTCGTGTGTGATCTAGAAGTAATATTGGGAGGTGAGTATATTTCATACAAACATTTAGCAGTGTCTTCTGAGGCATATATCCCAGGTAATGACAATGCCTCAAGTGCCATATTAACATGGAGAGTTCAGTTTGTGTTCACAAATGTGAATGTAAGGGATAATGACTTTATAGATGATGGATTCACAGGCAAATATGGGGTAATCTCTTCATATGGAGGAGGTGGTGGTGCTGACTGAAGTGATTCAATGGAATTTAAGGACCTAATGTCCACATCTTCCTGATTTTCTGCCCATATGACTTCATGCCAACTTTCAGAGACCCATTTCTTTTCAACCAATGCCCTCACTTTAGCATCTGACACCATTTGAGGTTGAGGATTCAGTTGGCATTGTAATTCAACCACGCTAATATTAGATATTTGCAAAAAAATTTGGCAACATCAGCTCTCTTACTAAAATAAATAAGGCTTTCTTTCAGGGTGTGATAGCTGGCGGATTTTTTGTGTGTGCCAACATGGCTACCGGAGGAGCATGTGGGTGAAGTTTAGCCTATTAATTTGGCCACAGCTTGCTTGAGGGCAACTGAGCTAAATGGCCCTTCGAGGCTCGCCTTTGTCTCCCTGGTGATTGGACCAGTGCACTGCTGCTTGAGTTAGCTGCTCTGCCTTAACCATGCCCTGCGCTACCTATGGGCTGAGCCAACCTGTGGATCATGGTGGATCATGTCACCATGCATGCTATACCTTGAGGCTCCATCGTGACCTACTTCACCATGTTGTTGCATTACTGGCCTATGCTATGCCTCCACATATCATCTCCCTACTGTTGTGGCCTCACCTTGCCATTTCTCCAGACTATGGTCCAACTCTGCTCTTCTTGCACTTCTCACCAGCTACTTTGCTGTCTGTTTCCTTGACCTTGGACCAGCAGCTAGAAGGACCTTCTACTATCTACCTATCAACTGGCCCAAGAAACTGAGTTGGACCAAGCCTTCTGTACTCCTGTGTGGACTAATTAGCAGTTGTGTTCGTAACCACTATATAAACCTATTTCTCTATCTATCCATCCACCCTGGTTCTGTTTCTCTAGAGAACCCTGCTTAACACACAGGTCATAATGAAAAACTCTGAGATCCTTTATTCAGCATGTGACTGTGATTCTGAAGGCCTGAGTTCTACTCCTTTCTTTATTTTAAGTAGAACAAATGAACCAGCTCTCCTATACTATTCATCCTGATAAAATTACATATAAATACCAAACACACTATTACCCAGAGCCTTGTTTCTCATCAATACTCCATCTATAGCTGGTGATATTTTATGAATTACATTATCAACTCACAGTATGATTTAATAGCACCACAGTATAGAGGCACAGTTGTCAGTACTGATGGAAAAAGAGTTATCAGTATTTTGAAAACTAATTAGAGTTGTTAATAAATTTCTAAAATTTACCGTTAAAATTTTGTTTCTCCAGAATCATTTTTAGTACCAAGTATTTTAGGCTGGATTCTGTAGAGATGTAAAAACTGTGATTATATATGTGTTTGTGCATATGTCTATGTGCTTGTGTATGTGTATATATTTTCATAAATATAAATATATAATTATAAAAATAAAATGGCAGGCAACCAACACCTTCCAAGATTGTCAAACAGTAGAATCAGAGGCCAAAGAGCCAGGTGCATGCGTTTTGCCAAACGCAGTAAAGGCCACATATATTAGAAGGAGGTCAGATTTCAAAGCAACTCCGTTTCAATTGATTGCACCACAAGTTGATCTGAAGATCTCACACCCACCCTAATATTCTTACAACTAATTAACTGCTCTTACCAGATCCCATTATGAAGTTGAATATAATCTTAGGTTACATAATGGATACTACTATGTCTTAACTACCAAATTACTTAGAATCATGGCTCAACTAGGTTAAAATAAAGCCTAATTATTTCAACACCTGATACATAAGAACACAGACTGAAAATAAAAAGGATGGAGACAAATATTCCATGCAACAAATAATTTAAAAGAACAAGTACAGTCACAATGATATTAGATAAAATATACTTTAAAATATATTACAAAATATATATATGACATAATAAAATTGTCAATACAAAAATTAAGCATGTATTTATAAATATACATGTTTCTAAGAACAGTGCACCAACAATTGATTCATGTGAAAAGGAAAATAAACAACTCTATAATAATAGTAGGACACTTCAACACAGCCCTTTCCATTTTAGACAGAATGTCAAAAAGATCACTAAGGACACTAGCCAAGGAAAGCCTGAAGGATCGCACAGAAACATTGTCAGATACTGAAAACCTCATGAATAGAAACAGAACAGCATCAGAGATAGTGCCAAAAGATAAGCCCTTCATGTCAGAAGTCATTCAAAATATGAATGATGAAGAACTGTCTTCTCAAAGTAAGGTTGACCATAATAATGTGAATGGAGGAAAGCATTGAGAAGTAAAGCCTTTGGAACCTTCATTTGCAGATGGGGCATGACTCAAAAGGAGAAAAAAAAATGACAAACATTAATTAATATTCAGTTCTGGGAGTGTATGAAGTTTGAATCAAGGAAAATTAGAAGTTTTCAAAATGAAATGCATAACAATTGATATTCTAGGTATTAGTGAACTGAAATGGACTTACATTGGACATTTTAATTCAGAATATCGCACGGTTTACTTGCCAAAAACAACAAATTCAGGAGATATGGTATGACATTCATTGTCAAAAAGGATATTTGAAGATCTACCTGGAAGTATAATGTTGTCAGTGTTAGGGTAATATCAATATGCTTAGAAGGAAATTCAATCAATACTACGTTTATTTAAATTTATGAACCAAATGTTAAAAATAGTGATGCAGAAATTGAAGAATTTTACGATATTCTTCAGTCTGCCATTTATCAAACATACAATAAAGATATGTTGCTAATCACTGGAAAGTGAAATGCAAAAGATGAAATTAAAGAGTAATAACCAATAGCTGGAAAACATGGTCTTGGTGATACAAATTAAGGTAGTGATTGCAGAATATAAATTTTGCAAGGCCAATGACTTCTTAATTTCAAGTACCGTTTTCTCAACAGCATAATGGACTTCTCCAGATGGAATATATAGAAATCAAATTGACTCCATCTGTGGGAAAACATAACACAGAAGCTCAATGTTATCCATCAAAACAAGGTTTGGGGCTAATTTTGGAACAGACCACTAACTGTTCAAATGCAAGTTCAGCTTGCAGTTGAAGAAAATTAAAACAAATCCACAGGCACCAAAATATGACCTTGAGAATATCCCGCCCGAATGTCTATTACATCTCAAGAACGGATTTAGTGCATTGAACACTAATGACAGAGGACTTGATGAGCTATGGGATAGCATCAAGATCATAATTTATGAAGAAAGCAAAAAGTCACAAAAAGTCATTAAAAAGACAAGGAAGAAAGAAAAGATCAAAATAGATGTCAGAAGAGACTCTGAAACATGCTCTCAATCATAGAGCAGCTAAAGCAAATAGAAGAAACAATGAAGTCAAATAGCTGCAAAGAAAACTTCATAAGGCAGCTAGAGAAGACAAAGTATAATGAAATATACAAAGACCTAGAGTCAGAAAGCCAAAAAGGGAGAAAAACAAATGGAAAGTAACTCTAAATTATAAATGGACCAAGGTCTTCATTTTTTCTGTGTATGCAGATGACACAATCTTGCTTACTGAAAGTGAGGAGAACTTGAAGCACTTGCTGATGAAGACCAAGGATTTCAGCCTTCAGTATGGGTTACAGCTCAATGTAAAGAAAACCCAAAACCTCACAACTAGACGAGGAGGTAATGTCATGATAAGCAGAGAAAAGAGTGAAGTTGTCAAGGATTTGTCCTGCTTGGATTCATGGTGAATGCTCATAGAAACAGCAGTGAAGAGATCAAACAATGCATTGCATTGAGCAAATTTGCAGCAGAAGACCTCATTAAAGTGTTGAAAGCACCAAGAGGGTAACAAGAGAACCCACAGACTTGGAGAGGATATTTAGCAATGACACAACAGACAAAGGGTTTATTACTAATATCTACAATACCCTCCTAGCCTGCAAAAAGAGGAAAACTTACCCCCTGAGGAAGTGGGCAAAAGACCTGAAAGGAAGTTTCAATATGGAGGAGACCAAATGGCCAATAAACATAAGAGAAAATGCTCCTGATCATTAGCCATCAGAGAAATGCAATTAAAACAACCATGAAATACCATATTACACCCTGGAGGTTTGCCAAAATCAGAAACTCAGAGAGCAACAAATGTTGGAGGGGATGTGGCGAGATAGGAACTCTCCTACATTGCTGGTGGTCATGTAGATACACACAGCCTCTGTGAAAAGTGATCAGGTGATATTTAAAGCAAATAGAAATTAATCTGCCTTATGACCCAACTGTCCCTCTACTGGGCATATACCCAGAAGAGGTAAAAAGTAGACCAAGACTAGTCATCTGGGCTCCAATGTTTGTTGGCGGCACAATTCACAACCACAAAGAATTGGAAACAACCTACATTTCCATCTATAACTGAGTGGATAAGTAAATTCTGGCACAGTCACACAGTGGGGTACTACGCATCACTAAAAAGCACTGATGATCACATGAAGCATGTTGTTTCATGGGAAGAGTTGGAGGAAATTATGCTAAGAGAAGTCAGCCAATCACAAAAGGACAAGGACAATATGAGTCCCTTGAGGTAAGTATAATCAGCTCAGTAGGTATAGAAGAAAAGCCACTTATTTCACTATAATACGGGTTGAGGTACAGGTAGTTGGTTGGAGGTCAGACCAAATGCAAGGAGGTACATGTTTATCTAACATAAAGAAGGGGAAAGGGGAAAGAGGGAGGGATCAAAGGAGGGGGAGGGAGATTATGGCATGGGCGATGCAGGGCACTAATTCACCCAGGGGGAAAGTATTGGTTATGTCTCCACAGAATTGGGAGTGTTCATACAGACCACACCACAGCACACCAAGCCATGAGGACAATGTAACCACATGGAGGAATGCATCAAGAGATCAGGCTACGTGGGTGGTCTCAATCAGAGCCAAACTGACCCCCTCCCTAGAAGTATGTGCGAGAGAGAACAGTACTAGACCTACAGGTTGAGGAGAGGGGCCAGCATACCACGTCCACATGGAAGCAAACCAAGAAGGAAAAAGAGGGAAGGGATGGTGTAGACCCCATACTGGCACACGAAGCCCAGACAATGATGTCCCTGCATGGAGCGGCTAAGGCACAGAGAGGCGTATAGGGCCAACAATAGTTCAAGACATGCTGTCCCCTTATTGGAGCATACGGCAACAGAGGACAATATTGGAAGCATGCAGTGGAGAGCCTAGTGCGGTCTGAACCACCATCACCACCACCCTCACAGCAGGACGAACCAAGAAGGGAACATAACAGATCAGCAACAGGAGCAAAGTCAAGCCACAAAGCCCCTAAAGAGCCCCCAAAATAGACTTCAGGCTAGGAGGGGCAGTTCCCAGCATTCCCCCAGGACTGTTGGGGAGATAGACATAAAGGTCAGCAAACAGACCTGGAATTATGTATTTTTTTCAATCTTTTGTTTTCTTTTTTGGGCGGTCCTGTTATTGTTGTTTTGCCTACTGATATGAGATAGGCATGGGAAGCAAGCTCGAGGAGAAAGCAACAGGGCTGATGGTACTGGAGGGACTTGGGGGGGAGAAGGAGGCAGGGGAAGGGATTGGTGAGCAAACAATGCATCAGCAGGGGAATTAAAATCAACAACAAGGAGGACATAGAGATCCTGGGGGTGTTGGAGCAACAGCAATCTAGCTAAGATGAATTACTAAGTGGCGGAAGTAGAGCGAGGATGGTGGTGGAGCAGGAGGAAGGTAAAAGAAAACAGAGGAATGATCTTGGGAGCATAGTTATGGATAGAGGTATAAGCATAGGTGTGTACACATGTAAATACATTAATTCATAAAAATATAGGTACTGGCCTATGTACATATATTTATATGGCAATACACCAAGGTAGTGGATGGACTTCGGGCCTCTGCTCGTACCCTCCCTCAATACAAGAACACTTTGTTTTAACAAACAGGAATTCTGTGATGCTCACCCTCCCGGCACAATTGTTGAAGACAAAATGGGTGCATAAGCAAATGAGGTGAAGAAAGCAGATGGTGCCCAGCTGTTAAAAGAGATAGTGTCTGGAGTCTTAAAGGCTTGAAGTTAAACAAGAGGCCTTCTAGCAGAGAAGCAACAAAGCCCACATGGAAGAAGCATACCAGCCGATGCGATCATGAGGTGTCATTGGGACCAGGTAACAGGCAGCAGAAGACCCATAACAAACAAAAAGAACCACATTGTTGAGAATGACGGGGGTCAAAGCTGAGGCCCAAACCCATCTGTAGACAATGGGACATCCTTCCACAATGGGGTCATAGGGAAGCAATGAGTCAACCAGGGAGCAGTGAAGCACCAGTGAAATGAGGCTTGGTTCCTTGAGGCTTCCTCACCCCTCACTATCATGACCCCAGTGCCGTCTCTCACTTCCGACTATACTGGAGCATGTAAACTGATGGAGATAAGAGATAAGTGCTCATGCCACAAGGAAACCAGGAAGAGGAATGAGAATAGCAGTACCCAAAGGGGAGAGGGAAGGTGGGGAGAGGAAGGGAGGAACAAGGAACCGAACTCAGTGATCGACATAACCACACACACACACCCCTCCAGGGGGACAAATAACAGAAATGGGAGAAGGGAGACAGCAGTTGGTGTAAGATATAAAAATAATAATAATTTTTAATTTACCAAGGTTTCATAGGGAAGGGGGAGAGAAGCTGATACCAAGGGTTCAATAGAACGTAAATGTTTCAAAAAGAATGATGGCATCATATGTTAAAATGACCTCTTAATAAAAAATAAAAATAAAAAACCTAGAAGAAATGAAATAGGCCTTACCTGACCAAGGATTGTGAATTTTATTCTCACAATGGAGGTGTATATGAGATTTAAGAGTGAAAAGCGAAATTCCGGAACCACAGAATGCATCATATGAACAGTGACAGTAGGCAAAAATGGAACAGCTGGGCTGCTGAAAGCAAACTATTTCGGTGAAGAGAATCATTCAGGTAAGGATTATGGCAGTGTTTAGAGGGACAGAAAAAGCTGCAAATACAGAGAGATTTGGCAATCGATTCTTCAAGTAAAGGGCAAAGATAAAGTTATCATTTAGGTTTGGGGTTTTGATGTCAGAAAAAAAGACGGAGACACAGTTGCTGCCTCCTGTGAAATGCTATTGAAGCAATAATTACAATGTGAAGGACGTACACCAGAGAAAAGCTAACAGCTTATCTTGGATTCCAATATCAGCCAGCCTCAGACATTAATGGACACATCAGGAAAGACCAAATGACTTTCCAGAAATCTACAGATTCAAATACAGGAGAAAATATCACCAAAGAAGAATCAGAACAAATTGGCGTGTGAAGTAAGGAGGGTGGCAGGGCATTGAGTTAAAGATCTGGCAGTTAACTGACTCAGAGTTAGTTTTTATTTTGCATTCTTCAAAATTAGCCTTAAACAGGAATTGGAAACTCTGAGAGGTGTAAATATTTAATTCAAAGGTTGGAGGTTCAAGTCCTAAAGGCAACTCAGGGGGAAAAGGCCTAGCAATTTATTGAAAAGCAGATACTTAAAAACCCTGTGGGTTTTTAAACCCAGTTCTATTTTGATACACATGGGGCTGCTATGAGCAGCAAATGACTCATTGGCAATGGGTGGTAACTAGTAAACAAGAAATAGGAGCAAGAGCAACATATAGCTGACATTATAAGTAGGTCTTGTCTAGGAGTTTGGTAACCTGGGATCTGATGTCAACCGTGCACCTCCTTGCCTTTCTTAAAGTCACTCTACCTCCTTTCCCATTACCCCAGTGGCTGCTCCTTTTCAGCCTCTTTCCCTACATATTCTCTCCACTCAAAATTTCAATATTGGCGTACCTGAAGAGTTTATCCTCAGTCCTTGCCTCTGTTTACTTTTCCTTCTAAAGAGATTCTATCCTGTCCCACAATTTCAGTCTTCAGATGATTCCTATATTTCCATCTCAAGTCAAAACCACTTCAATGAGCTTCAGAGTCATGATCATCCAATAGCTTCTTGGATATCTATATAAAGATATTTGATCAGCATATTTTAGGTGAGTTAGTTAATTGTGCCAACCTGGCCGATAAACACATGTGGGGCTAATTGAAAGGCGGAGG
>NW_022111369.1:69504110-69559520 GCF_000313985.2 Echinops telfairi | reverse complement strand
TTTCCTAAGGGTTGTTTGATTCCCTATGTTTTAGGTCTGATTCTTTGTTTTGTTTTCAATATTTCTGTTTCATTTTGTGTTTTTCTAAATTGAGTTTTGATGATCCTGTTCTGTCTCCTAGAAATATTATCCCCAGTTATTTTACATGTGTTGGCATAAATTGTATAATCAGAGTTACAGCTAAGTATAAATAAAAGAATGGGTTAAAGATTTATTGTTGTCATTTACATACCAAGCAAAACCTGAGCATCATATGGGTTTATGAAATATCAAGAATGACTTTGTCTTTTAAAAGTTCAACTGATGCTGTTCTCTAAGTCAAGTTTTGTGATCCGTTCTCAGTCTTAGAAAGATGTTAGAAATGAATAAAATCTATTTAGAACAAAAAGACTGAGAACTACTTTTATAATTGTATATTCAATATGACTAATAGTGACCCTATGAAACAGAGTAGCACTGCCTCATCGTGTTTCCAAAGTTGCAGTCCTTCTGAAAGAAGGCCGCCCTGTCTTTCTCTCGTAGAGTGGCTAGTAAGTTTGGATTCCAGCTGATGTATCACCAGGGCTCCTTGATCAATACTTAAGCTCAGCATTTCAGAATAGCATTGAGTCAGCTTTATAATTATTTCTGTCAGACAATTTGTCTTCATTTCATTATGATAATGTAGCCATTAATTAGTTCTCAGTGTTGACATTCCACCCTTGTAAAATCTTACCATAATATTCTGTTTCATCATGAAATTTCCTCTTAATTATTGAATTTTCTTAAAGGAAAACAGAAAATTGAATATTTAATAAATAAAAGAGTAAAAATTCTTCATTTTTAAAGTAAAACTTGATTTTTATTAAGTTCATAATAGTCTTTCAGTTTAAGTTTTAAAAAATGTTAGAAAATTTTCAAAATCACTTAGGCAGTATAGCAGGTTTATTGGCCAGTGACCTGCTTTATTGGCTATCAACCCATCGTGGGAGTTGTTGGTGGCCTGCCATCTTACCTGCCAACCTTGGATTCATTCACCTCTGCAGCCAAAAGCTACTCCTCTGTCTTCCTATATATTTTGGGTCTTTCAGCTCCTGTAGTTATTTGAGTCAAGAGAAGCCACCAACCGAAAATCTGACCTACGGACTTAGAACTTGCCTGCTTCTATAACTGTGTAAGCCATTTCCTCTCTCTTATCTATGTATATACATAGAGAAGCTCCATTTATTGTGTTTCTCTAGAGAACCCCATCTATAATGATGCTTATTAAGTCTCTGTGAAATTGATATCCTTACTTTATAGCTGTCACAAGTTTTAAGTTAAAATTCTATTGTTCACAGTTTCAGACGTCAACTCAGTCTTTCTCTGGATTAATATCAATAAATACCCTGGTTTTGAATCCTCCAGACCTAATCATCTCACTCATAGATAGTTACTTATCAAAAAGAAATCAAACAATATGCCCATACAAAGACTTGAGCATGAAGATTCACGGTAGCTTTATTCATAGCCATTTGTCTGTTATTACAGTTTCAGAAGCTGAAAGAAACTGATGAGTGCATAAATGAGGTTAAAACTGTTCTCCAAATTATGTAACAACACACAGAACTGTGTAGGTTTATCAAGAATCATCAAATTATACACTTAAAAAACTATTGGGAATAAATTATATTTTAATAAAGTTGATTTTTAAATGTTTAAGCTAATTGATTTAGAATATGATATTTGGTCCCACAGCCTGGAGAAAGAAAAATTTAATCCACCTTTCACAAGAACTAAATTTGACTACCCTATCCTATATCTCTCCTTCTGAAAACATCACAGCTTCGAAAGCCCAAGGGAGCCGTTCTAGTCTGCACACACGGGCTCATCGTGAGTTAGAATTGACTACACGACAACTGACAAGAACAAAACCAAAACCAGTAAAGGAGAACATTAAAATGTTTCAAAGATCAATAGATTAGAAAAGGAACAGCAGAGTTTCAATGATGCACAAAGGATCTAGTATGCTTCAAAACATAACTAATATTGCACAATGTATTTTTATTTAAAAGTGAAAGAGTAGCAATAGAGGTTTGACTTTATTTGAAGGCTTTAAAAATTACAAATTATGGAGTTTATTTAAAATAAAAATGTATAATCATAATAAGCCAAACTAACACAATCACAAGCTTCTAAAGATAAGGAAAAAACTTCTACTAGTGTCACTGTCATTGCCTACAATATTCAATTTTTGAATAAGAAGTGATGGTTTTTATAAGTAACTATTATTACTAAGTCCATCAGTTAAATAAGAATCTACAAATCAGTACTTGAGGGAGACGGTAAAAAGCATTGCTTGGTATACTTGTATGTCATTGTTATTATAGTGATATTGATGACAGATGTTAAGGATTTCTAATAAGAGGAGTTATGAAATACAATTTCAATTACAAGTTTCATGTACCTCATTATTAAAAATGTTCAGATTTCTTCAAAAAGACGTCAGAAGGCCTAACGGCTAAAATAATTCATTCACATGTTCTTGTGAAGTGCCCTCGAGCCAGTTCTGACTCAGAGTGACCGTATGTACAACAGAACATGGCACTGCCTGGTCCTGTGCCATCCTCACAAGTGTTGTTGTATCTGAGCTCATTGATGCAGCCACTGTGTTGATCCATCTTATATGTCATCCTCTTTTTTCCTGCCCCTCTTGTTTACCAATATGATGTCCTCCTGCAATGACTGATATCTCCTGACACAATGTACAAAGTACATGAGACCAAGTCTCACCATTCCTAATGTTACTCAGCATTCTGGCTGTACTTCTTCCAAGACAGATTTATTTGTTATCCTATCAGTCCATGGTACTTTCAATATTTTTCACCAGCAGCATAGTTGAAATGCATTAATTCTCCATTGGTCTTTTTTATTCAACATCCAACTTCTGCAGACTTTTAAGGTGATTGCAAATCCCATGGCTTGGGTAAGGTAGTCCTCAAAGTGATATCCTTGATTTTTCAACATTTTAAATGTCTGTTGATTATGCATCAGATTTAAGAATCAATGGTACTGAAGGAAGAACCTCAAGCTGCACTCAAAGCATTAGCCAAAACAAGGCTCCAGGAATTGATGGAATGCCCATTGAAATGTTTCGATAAACTGATGAAGTACTGGAATCAGTTACTCACCTATGCCAGAAAATTTGGAAAATAGCTACAGTACACACTCGTTTTTAAGCCGAGTTTTTTCAGCACATTTTTAATGCAGTTTTTGTGGTAAAATTAGGTGCCTTGGCTGATATTCAGGTCAGCTTATTCTCGAGTATATATGGTAATTTCTCAATGACTAGAAGAGATCCATATATGTATGCTATTCCAAAGAAAGGTGAATCAGCAGAATGCTCAAATTATAGAACAATAGCCTTGATATAACATGAAAGTAAAATTTGCTGAAAATTATCCAACAAAAGTTGCAGTAGTACCTTGACAGGGAGTTGCCAGAGGTTCAGGTTGCATTCAGAAGAGGATGTGGAACAGGCACTGTCAATGCTGTTGTCTAATGGATCTTGGCTCAAAGCAGAGAATACCTGAAAGATGTTTACTTCTCTGTTATTGACTATGCCAAGGCACTCAGCTCTATAGATCAAAACAAACGATGGGCTGTCTTGAGAAGAAAGGGAATTCCAGAGTAGTTCTTGAATTTGTGCTAATGTGGAACTTGAGCATGGTGGAAGGGGCATTTTTGTGCAAATAGAGGTAATACTACATAGTTTAAAATAAGGAAAGGTGTGTTATGGCTGTATCTTCTTACCAAACTTATTCAATCTGTATGCTGAGCGAATCATCAGGGAAGCTGTATTAGAAGAAGAATGTAGTATCAGAATTGGCGGAAGGCCTATGAACAACCTTCTGTATTTAGATGACACACTTTGCTTGCTGAAAGTGACTAGGCTTGGAGCACCTGATAATGAAGTTCAAGTATTGTAACTTTCAGTGTGGATTACCACTCAATGAGAGGAAGACTCCTATTCTCACAATCGAACCAATCGGTAACATCATATTAAAAGGAGAAAAGCTTGAAGTTCTCAAGGATTCCCTTCTGCTTGGTTCACAATCAGTGCTCATGGAAGCAACATCAAGACATCAAAAGACACATTGCATTGAGGAAATCTGCTGCACAGACCTAACGAAAGAGTGGAAAAGCAAAAATGTTTCTAAAATTGATTGTGGTGATGATTGCACAACTATTTTTTATATGACTGATCTATTGACTTGTATGATGTGTGACTTATATACCAATAAAACTTTTCTAATGTTTTAAAATTAAAGCAAGGGTGTTACTTTAAGGACAAAGGTATACCTTACTCAATCCATGGTATTTTCAATTGTCTCATATGCATGGGAAAGTCGGACATTGAATAAGGCAGACAGAAGAAGAATTAACGCATTTGGACTGTTGCGTTGGAGAAATATATTGCAAATATCATGGCCTGTTACAAAGGCTAAGTCTGACTTGGAAGAAGTACAGTCAGAGTGCCCCTTAGAGGCAAGGATGGCGATACGTCGCTGTACATACTTTAGACATGTTGGCAGGAGACATCAGGCCCTGGAGAAGGACATCATGCTTGGTAAAGTAGAGAGGCAGCAAATATGTCCCTCAAGCAGATGGACTGGCACAGTGACTGCAGCAGTCACCTACAGCATGGAAGCAATGTGAGGATGGCACGGGACTGGGCCGTGTTTCCTTCTGTTTAGCATAGGGTCACTATGGCTCGGAACTAACTCAATGGCAAATAACGATAACAGCAAAAATGTCCACTTGTGAAGTCCCATTGTGTGTTGTTGATAAAAGTTTTGTGCGATGAAGTCATTGGTCTTGCAAACTTCTGTCAGGTGATTTCTGGCTTTGTTTCTATCACCAAGGTCATATTTTCCAACTACTATTCCTTCCTGTTTGCTTCCGACTTTTGCATGCTAATCTCTCATAATTATCAATGCATCTTGACAGTCTGTTTGATTACTTTCAGACTAAAGAGGCTGCTAGATCGTGAAATGTTGTTTTTGAGGATGACTGCAATGCTGTTCCTCTGGAATCTGTCATTCCTGGCACAGCAAACCTTATGACTGTCATTCAGAATGGCCAACACCAGTCCATGCCAGCTCACTCATGCCTAGAATATTGATCGCTATGTGTTCTGAATATTTTATTTTTGACAACTTCCAATTTTCCTAGATTTATACTTTTACATTCCATGTCTTAATTATTCACAGATGGTTGCAACTGTTTCTTCTCCTTTGGGGTCGTGCCCAGGAACAAATGAAAGCTCTAAGGCTTTCCTTCCAGAGACTAACCTCCATTCACATCATTCTGGTCGAGCCTACTTTGAGAAGGCAGCTCTTCCTCAATTATATTTTGAATGCCGTCTGACGCAATGGTTTCATCCTCTGGCACCATCTCGGGCAATGTTTTGCGTCCGTACACCAGGCCTTCGGTATCTAGCCATGTTTTCCCTCACATGCATGTGGTTTTGGGCAGTCAATTCTTCTGTGGTGGATAGCCAATTCCTCCTTTGTAGGCTGTTCTTAGTACAGAAGCTCCACTAACCTGTTAACGCTGGGTGACCCTGCTGGTGTTTGAAATACCAGTGACAGCTTACAGGATCACAGCAACACCTAAGCCACCCCAGTACAACAAACCGACAGTCAACCGGTGGTCACTTATATGAAAAGTTCAAAAGAATAAGGAGGACCTGGGTTCTTAGCATGAAGAACCTCTTTGATTCCGGGGGGGATATTAAAGGAACTTCAGGCCCACCAATGCTGAAAGGAGACAAGGACCTTCCTCTAGAAGAACTGAGAAAAAAATCCCTGAATTCAGACTTCTAGCATCCTCAACTATGAAAGAATAAACCACTGTTTGTTAAAGCCATCCACCTGTGGTATTTCTGCCACAGAGCATTAGATAACTAAATCATTGAGGCGATTACATTTGTCAATCCCACATAGGGTTCCTGAGACTATAACGAGTTCCGGGGGCACACACCCTCATCTTTCTCACGGGGAAAGCCAGGACTTAAACTGCTGGCTTTGAGGCTAACTGCGCCACCACAGATCTTTAGATAACGAAATGCACACTAAATTAGTTATTATAATTAAAGTTACTCATGGATATTGAATTAATCAAATTTATAATATTCAAGTATTCAATAAATTTATTTTTAACATGAGAAAGAAAGAAAAAGAACAGGGTAGAGTATATACAATTCAACCTCATTCATCTGGTCTCTGATTATTTCAAAATCAGGATTTGGGGGAGATACGAGGGAAACTTGGATTTGATCTAGTTAAACATGAGTGGCTTTGCATGAACTGGTGTCCAGTGTTACTATTATGGCTAAGAATTTATCAAAGGTAGGTTAGAGCATTTTGTATACTTTTGGGAAAGAACAGTAAAGTAACTTTATCTTCATGGATTTATTCCTCAATTTTGTACATTAAGAAAAACTTGTATTTTATCACATTAATTAACGATAATTGTATGTCTAGAAAACTAGTTAATGCTGAGTTCATACAATATTGACTACTATATAAAGCATATTGCTTAATCTATATTTAACATAAGAAGTATATTATGCTAATAATTGAAAAAAAGGTATATTCCCTCTATCCGGGGAACATGTTTCCTCAATTAAAAATCATAACAAGATAACTGGATTAAAATCATGGCTGCTTGGTGAAAATATAGTTAGAACAAAAGTAAAACTGTTTCATTGAAGTAAAGATAACTTAACCTGAAACTTAATGAGAGTCAAGGTACAATTAGTTCCATCCATTAGCCATTGATTCTTGTTAGCTTTGGTTAAGGTTATTTTCTTGCCTTGGCACTAGATATTGAGTTTGCAGGGCTTACTTGTGAAACCTATAATCACCTATCCAAATATTACATTGGCCAAGAGTATCCTTTAAGGAATAACATGCTCACTATTGAAGCATAATAACCAGCAATCAGGAGCACAATATATTCTTTTCTACTATTTATCTGTGTGTAGACTTGAATAATACTTTATGGTTGTGATTATTTTAGGAAGGACTAAGAAGAATAGCATACATTTAGGTTTCCAGAAAACTGTCTTCCTGCTTTACTTTGGTACTGGGTAATAATTAATTCTTTCAACTTTATTAGCTATCAAGCACTGTGGCCGACCTGGGAGATTCAGTGCATGTGTGCATTGTTTACAATTAAGAAAAAAAAAGCATTTATCCATCCAACATTTTCACATGTACAATAGTGTGATATGAACTACATCATTGTGTTGTGCAACTGCCACCAATGTCATTCATCGTGATGTCTTCAATTAGCGTGAACATAAACTCGAAGTTTCTCAAACAATAAATCCACATTTTCCCTCCCCTTACCCCTCTGTTGTTATTGTTAGGTACCATCAAGTCAGATCTGACCTATAGCAACCCTACGCACGACACAATAAAACATTGCCTTCTCCTGCATCATCCTCACAATTGTTCCCATGCCTGAGCATATTGATGCTGCCACTGCATAAATCCATCTCTTCTAAATCCTTCCTCTATTGTTGCTGCCTCTCTCTATTTTATCAAGCATGATGTCCTTCGCCAGGCACTGATGTTTCCATCAACATGTCTAAAATACGTATGACAAAGTCTGACCATCCTTGCCTCTAAGGAGCATTCTGGTTGTACTTGATTCAAGACAGAACGATTTGTTCTTTGTCCGTGGAGCTTTCTTTTTAATCCATTCATTTATTGATGGAAATGTTGGCTGTTTCTCCTTTTTGGCCAGGGACTGGAGACTTCATAGTAAACAGGCAGAAGTGGCCCTTGCCTTCATGAGGCATTCTGCACCACTGGTATTGTCTATGCTTGTTACAGCATTATCTATGTAAGCTTCTTTCCATTACTTAGTTTGTCTGAATACCTAATGTGATTGGTGAGACATGCAAGTCTCAAAAAGAGTGAAATTGGCCCAAGAAATTGGAATTGTAAGATGTGATTTTATATATGAATATTTAAGAACATGTCAACTAATTGACCACTTGCAATATGGGGGAATAATTGCCTACTGATGTGCACTGGCAGCAGAGAAGATCATTGCAATGGTTACTAGCTGTTCTTCACTATGTCTTTAAGTGTAAGTATTTGATAGGCTGCGCCTATGCAACTGGAATAAAATTCAACAAGGAAATAAAAATTATAATTATTTTCTACTTAAAAAATTTCTCAAATACATGGCTAAAGTATAGAAGCACATTTAAAATAGAGTCATACTGATAGCTCAGGACTGAACCTAAAGAGCAAAAAAAACCCCAAACAAAGCAAAAATAAAAAGACCAGAAACAACTAAAAGAAATTCATCTAATTTTAATAGTAGCTAAGCTGAGGAGACCTGATGTAAATTTGGTTTAACCAAATTTTACTGAGATTACCTAAGTGCAAGATACTGTGCTAGGTTGGAAGAAAATTTCAAGTAAGAAATAGCTGTGTTCCCCCAGGGTTGCACAGTTTTATAGGGATTTATCTTCTTTTTGTTCTAATTTTGCTAGCTCAGGAAGTGTAAAATGTATCTGAATTCTAAATAAGGATTCAACTGACCCTCCCTGAATATTACTTACTGGATTGTTTGAGAGTTAATTAAAGGTTTAAGAGGCAAAATTAAAACTTGCTCAAGAGTCCTCCTTGGGTCACATGCCCTTGCATAGTGATTGAACTTTCCCTTTGCTTTTTCATGGCAATATCTCTCCTGGTTGTTTGTGAGGTTGTCTCAGCAGTAAGAAGAATCTCATTGTGCCACCCACCAAGCACGCACTTGCTAATCACTGTTAATTGCCTACAATTGAGATCAGCAGACTGTTCACTGAATACAGTGATGGGCACTTTACTCATTGGCACTGAGCTTTCCTGTGCTCTCATTTCCACTAATGGATCCTCTGTCCTGGAAATCAGAAGTCACAACATCAATCACATAAATCAGACACAGGAGACAAACGGTGAAATCAGCATATATATATATATATAACTGTTTAATACAAACATATATATTTAGATTATGTGGCAAATTGCTCTTTCATTATATTTTTCATTATGGGATACACATATATATGCAATTAACTGCTGGTTCATATCAATTTTTAATGAAATTTTCATTGGGTCAATTCTTAAAAATCATACAGGAATTTTTAATCAAATTTTATTGTTTAATAAAATAATTTGGGAAGAACTGCTATCTTAGCAGTATTACGATTTTTCATTCATAATCATACAATGTTACTGTTTTAAACTTAAGCGATGACTTCCTAAGGATAATCATGTTATTGTAATTGATATATCACATCTTCTGATAGTTTGATATTGGTAAACAGGACTATTAGGACCCTGTTAAAGTGGGGAAGAGCAAGGGTATTTATCACTTTGAAGACTAATGTATGCCTGGCCCAAGTGATGGTATTTTCATCTGTTTCAGATACACATGAAAGTTGGACAATGAAAAAGGGAAATGGCAGTATAATTTATACATCTGAGTTATAGTGTTGGCAAAGAATATTAAAAGTACTGTGACTTGAGAGAAGAACAAGCAAATCTGTTTGGGAAGGAATTCAGCCAGAATACTCCTTCGAAGCCATGATGGTAAGACTTCATCTCGTGTATTTTAGATGTTATCAGGAAAAATCAGTCCCTGGAGAAGGACACCCTGTTTGGTACAGAAGAGGATCCGTGAAAAAGAGGGGCACTGTCAAAGAAATGAATTGACACTGTGACTGCAGCAATGGCTCAAACTGAACAACTGCTATCAGGGTGGTGCAGGATCAGGCAGTGTGTCACTAGCCAGTGTGCTCTAGGTCTATGTGAATCTGAACTAACTTGGCGATTGCTCTCAACAACCACAGAAATTGCTTCAAAGTCAGATTCATGATAACTTACAGAAATCGGTCCTGTGTCTTTTCAGTGAAGAGATTTCAAGCAAGTCCAATTCGTCCTCAATCAAAATGGCCTTTCAAATATTTGAGGTATAGTCTCCTCTGAGATCTCCTTTGATCAGGTCCAACCCTCATCTCTTCAACTTTCCTCTCTGTCACAAAGTCTCCAATGCTTGTCGCCAGCCCACTCTTGCCAACTAAACATGGTGCAGTTTGCAAGTCTCTATGCTTTAGAGCCCTCACAGAATAGATAAAATCTTTCGTATAACGTCTGCTTAAAAACTGGGAGATCAAAACTATCTTCTCTCTCAATGCTGGTGCTATGCTTCAATAAATGTATCTTATTTGTAATACTTTTGGAGCATACATATTATACAAATAGCTCAAGTTTAACTTGAATACCCCAAATTATTATATTCATAAATCAGTTTACACAAACTAAAACTTGCAGCTGACTTCTGGCCCTATAAGAAAGATATTCCATTTATCATCGGTAACATCTATCCTATTAGATCTGGTCTATTGTTCCCTCATCATTTTTAGTCACTGTTTCTCTCTGCTTCTGTGCCAAACCTCCATTCATCCAAATCACTAATGAAAGGGCTCAAGAGAAGAGGCAAGGATAAAGCTCCGTCACTGACAACAGACACTAGCCTCCAGGCTGACACTGGTGCATTGGTTGAGTGGTTCTGATTAGTATCTTCTGAACACGCTTCTTCTACAGGTAGCTACTTCCTTTAATTGCACAAGATTCCAGCTCATACTTCTACATATTTTCAAAAGCGTAGAATGGAAATCTACTTCAAAACATTCTAAGCATACACATATCCTGATATGCTTTCCTAGTAATTCTGTAAAAAAAAGGGGGTGGGTGGATTAAGGCTAAAATGGCCTACATGTGTCCTACTAACCATTTCTTGACCCATCTGTCCTAAAATCGTGTCCATGGTTGGTGGTAAAAATGGACTCCTCTCTCCTTCAAGTGGGCATAGGCTCTCCCTTCTGCCCATTTTGTAAAGCTCACTGCCGTGTCTCCCACAGTACGCCCTATTTGTTTTTTGCGCTGACCCCACAGCACTCTACTTTTCAGTGATGCTCTGCTGTTCAGCTGATTTGTATAATTCATGGCAATGACCACACAGAACTCACGGAAATACTCACCATTATGGTTTATTAGAGAAGTTTACAGGTAACAATTCAGGTGAGACATGATCAGGATAAAGTTGTTCTGTCAGGACCACTTCTGCTCTGCCATGCCCACAGCCACTTGGTCTGGTCTTTGCCCTTCCTTGCAATGATACAAAGCTCTTTTCGGGCAGCCAGTAAATATCTAAATGGCATGCCCTTATCCCAGAAACCTCAGCCCAGAGGCACTCAGCTCCAACTCTCTGGGTCAGCAATCGCAACTCAAACATTTAAGAGCCCAGAGGAAACTTTTCCCACAAGCCAGCCTCCTGCCTGAAAGCCCTAAGCTGTACACACTCTAGAAACTGGCACTTTGAGGACTTATGCATGCTCTGGCTCCTTTCCCACTGTTATTTGCTCATCTACCTCTCCTCTGATGTCCGTTATCTCCTGGATCAAGGAAGTTCACTATGCAGGGATCTTGGGGTCCAAAAGACACTCCACTCCTGGCTCTTTGTTTTGGGGTAGTGAGATCTCCCCTCCCTGTTTCTAAGCTGGCTCATTTCACACCCAACAGGATGACCATCACAATTAGTCCTGTTAAGAAACACTCAGAGGTTACTCCTTTCACCCAATCAGCATATTCCCTCATCTTCTTACCCAGACTCAATAGTAAAATTAAGGTCATTTGGTGGAAGGAAAAAGGGCTACGGCTAGAAGAACCATAGTAAGTAATTCACTGCATTTCACTCACTATGTTTAATCATAATGTATTTATGTCTATTATCGAAGGCAATAACTTTCTCTACAGAGCCTAATATATGAAATAGTTATTAACTATATGAGCGAAAATACTTCATTCATTCTTAGCAATTAAAACCCTTAAATTATGGATAATAGGTGTGAGTATAAAATAATCCCCAAGATTTTCCCAAACTCACTGTCATCGAGTCAATGCTGACTCATAGCATCCAACCCCAATGGGTTTCTGAGACTGTAACTGTTTACGGGAGTAGAAAGCCCATTCTTTCTCCTGCCAATCTACTGGTGGTTTCAAACTGCCAACCATGAGGATCCGAGCCTAATGCGTAACCACTACACTACCAGGGTTCCCACAAGAAAGCCGTAATAGTTAAATAGATAGTAATTTGAACAGAACAAGTGTATACTTAGTGGTTTTAAATCAGGAAAGTTGTATTCCAGGATTGCACCATTTCACCAACCTGTAAGAAGCACTGGTGGCCTGGGAGTTAGGAGTTAAGCTCCAAACCACAAAGTCAGCAGTTTGAAACCACCGGCTTTTCCAGGAGATGGAGTAGGCCTTCTACATTCAGGAAGAGTTACAGCCCCGAAAACTCATAGGGGAGAACTTCTACCCTGTCTCTACGAATCGGAATCAACTCGACTGATTGAGTGAGTGACTTTAGTCAATCTGTATACTGAGCAAATAATTCAAGAAGCTGGATTATATGGAAAATGTGGTATCAGAATTGGAGGAAGGCTCGCTAATAACCCAAGGTATGCAGATGACAAATCTTGCTTGCTGAAAGCAAGGAGTTGAAGCTTTTGTTGGTGAGCATCAAAGACTGCAGCCTTCAGTGTGGAATACACCTCAACGTAAAGAAGGCAAAACCCCTCACTAGACCAATAAACATCACGATCAGCAGAGAAAGGATTGAGGTCATCAAGGATTTCATTGTACTTGGTTCCAGAATCTTCGCTTATGGAGGCAGCAGCCAAGGATCAAATGTCATATTGCATTGGGAATGTCTGCCACACACGGTCTCTTTTAAGTGTTAAAAGGCAAAGACATTGCTTGGAGAACTAAGATGCACCCAACCCAAGCATGGACTTTTCAATACGTCATCCGCACGTAACAGCTGGACAAAACATGAAGAAGACCACAGAAGAAGTGATGCATTTGAACTTGGGTATTGGTGAAGAATGTTGAATATGCCATGAGTTGTCAGCAGGACAAACAAATCTGTCTTGGGAGATGTACAGCCAGAATATTCTTGAGGACTGAGACTGTGAGACTTCCTCTTACATATCTTGGATACATTATTCAGAGGAACCTGTCCCTGGAGAAGAATAACATTCCTGGTAAAGCAGAGTGTCAAGAAAAAAAGAAAACGTCTTCAACATGATGGGTCAGCACTGTGGCTGCAGCAATGGATGCAAACAAAGCAAGGATTAGGAGGATGTTGCCGGATTGCACTTGCTTACATGGGGTTGCTATGAGCTGGAATTGTTCTATACCTAACAGTAACCTAACAACAAATGTGAATGGAACCTGTGACTTTTTAATGGACAACCGAACACAGCAAAGGCTACAGGATACACATAATTACATATATATGTTTATATTTGTCCTAGGGGTAAATTATCACTAATTTATTATATTGAGGAAAAACATTTTATTCAGCATAGGCAGTAGAGAAAAGAGATGTGGGAAATGGATTGGCACACCATTAAAGCTATGTCTGCATTTCCAATTCCCATCTGTACCGCTGTGCATCATCTGGTCTAACCAGATCTGCAAGGCAGAATTGGGGTCCTGGTAGTTGGGGGGAGGAAGTGTTTAAGAACTAGAGGAAGGTTGTGGGTTTCATTATTGCTATACTGAACCCTAAGTGACTCATCTCCTCCCCCACTACCCTTCTGCAAGGTATGTCCACTTGTCTAGAGACGGACATTGGCTGGGCAGTGTAATATAAGATATAATAATAATTTATAAATTATTAAGGGTTCATGGGGGAGGGGAAATGGGAAGGGAGGGGGAGGGGAACAAAGGAAAAAGAGCTGATTCTGGGAACCCAGAGGAAAGCGAATTTTGGGAATGACGAGGGCAACAAATGTATAGGTGTGCTTTACACAATTGATCTATGTATTGTGATGAATTGTATGAGCCCCAATAAAATGATTATAAATAAATAAATGGGGGGGGGCTTATGTCTGACCAAGTCCAAAGAGCAATATAGGATTCACACTTTATAGAGAGTTGACAGTGATTTGATTATTTCAGTAGATAAGATAAACATAAATAATAACTCCTGCAAAAAGTCTCCAAAGAAGGGGGAGATGGGGGGCGAGGGAACAACCACACTGCCATATAATTGGTTCCTACTTGTGTTAGTCTGGGTTGACTAGAGAAACAAATTCATGGACACTCATATGTTTATAAGAAAGAGCTTTACATACAAGAGCAGTGGAATATTGAGAAAACATACCAGCCCAGTCCATATCGAGTCCATAAGTCTGATATTAACCCATAAGTCTGATTCCAATCTATAAAGTCCTCTTCAGACTCACGAAACACATGGAGTGATGTCAAATGCATGAAGATCACGAACCAGTGGGTGGGAAATCTTGTGGATCCAGGGGCATCGTAAGCATCTCACGCTGGCAGGGTTCTCCACATGGCTTCTCCGGCTCCAGAGGTCTGGCTCCATCAGCCTCTCTCCAGGTGACTTCTCCACAGGGATCTCTCACAGGGAGTGAGCCAAGAGAGAGAGATAGTCTCCCACATCCAAGGAGGAATACAGGAGTTCACAGAATCTTCAGGAGAAGACCATGTCCATGCAGATGTCTCATTAGTTATATGACCTGTCTGACAGCCTACACTCTGCCCCTTCACTCTGAATCCTCAAATTGACACCAGATTATGTAACTACCACACTACTCATGGCAACCCTATCAACCAGAATAGAACTGCCTCTTTGGGTTTCTGAGGCTGTAGCTTTCTGTGGGAGTTGTGGTGACTAGTGGTTTCAAGTCTTGCAGTTGGCAGCCTCAGTTGTAAACCACTACATCAATGCCACCCGTATTTAAAGACAATCAGGACAAGGTCTTTTGTTGATCGAGCCGGCTGCAATTGGGAAAGACAAAGGAGGTATTATTGTTAGGTGGTGTCATGTCTGTTCTGACTCATAGCAACCTGATGTCTAACAGAATGAACCAGTGCCCTGACCTGAGTCGTCCACATTGTTGGTCTTGCGTTTGAGTCCATTGTTGTGGCCACAGTGTCACTTCAGCTTTTCAAGGACCTTTCTCTTTTCACCACCCTCTACTTTACTAAGCATAATTTCCTTCTCTAGGGACGGGTCTCTCCGGACACGTATAAAGTACTTGAGATGAAGTGTCCATCATCCTTGCTTCTAAGGAGCCTACTTCTATACTTCTTTCAAGACAGATTTGTTTGTACTTTTGGAAATCCATGATACTTTCAATATTCTTCACTGGCACCAAAATTCATTTGCATTGATTATTCTTCAGTTTGCCTTATTCCATGTCTAACTTTCACATGGGTATGAGGTGATTGAAAATACTATGGTTTTTGTCAGGTGCACCGTGGTCCTCAAAGTAACATTCTTGTGTTTCAACGCCCTAGAGAGAGGACTTGTGCAGGAGATTAACCCAATGCAAGGCTTCATTTGATCTTTAGACTTATGCCTTCATGAATATTGATTGTGGATTCAATAAATAAGAAAACCTTGACAAATTTAATATTTTCTCCATTTATCATGCTGTTACAAGTTATGAGGACTTGGGGTTTCTTCACATGGAATTGTAATTTATACTGAAGACGCCAATCTTTGGTCTTCATCAGCAAGTTCTTCACACCCTCTTCACTTTCAACAAGCAGAGTTGTGTCATCTGCATGTCCCAGATTGTTAATAGACATTGCGCCCATCCTGATGTCACATTCTTCTTCATATAAGCCAGTTTCCCTGATTATTTGCTCAGCGTACAACTGAACTGGTTTGGTGAAAGAATACAACCCTGAAGCACACCTTTCTTGATTTTAAATCATGCAATATTCCCTTATTCTGTTCCCATCACCACCTCTTGATCATGTCCAGGTGCTGCAAGAGCAGAATGGCATGCTCTGGGTCTCCCATTCTTGTCAAGGCTATCTAAAGCTATTATGATCCACAAAGTCTAATGTACTTGACATAGTTAATGGGACATCTTTAAAAAGTAAACATCTTTCTGGTACTCACTGCCAAGATCCATCTGACATCAGCAACGATATCCCTTGTTCCATGTCATCTTCTGAAGCCAGCCTGAACCTCTAGCAGCAACCTAGCAATGTACCGCTACAACTGTTATTGGATGATCTTCAGCAGAATTTTATTTACATATGAATCGAATGATATTGTTTATAATTTTTGCATTGTGTTATATCATCTTTCTTTGGAATGGATACAAATATGAATCTCTTCCAGTCAGTGGGCCAAGTAGCTTTCTTCCAAATTCCCTGGCATAGATGAGTAAGTGTTTCCAGTGCGTCATCAGCTTATGGAAACATTTCAATTGCTATTACATCATTTCCTGGAGCCTTGGTTTTTGGCTATTACTTTCAGTTCAGCTTTCATTTCTTCCTTTAAGTACCATACGTTCTTGTTCATATGCTATCTTTTTTAATGGTTGAATGTTTACTAGGTCTTTGAATTACAGTGACTGTGTATTCTTTCCATCTTCTTTTGAGGCTACCTGCATCATTCAATTTTGTTCCCAGTCTTTTAATATTGCAACTTGAGGCTTTAATTTTTCCTTGAGTTGTCTAAATTTAGGATACAGTGAAGATGCTCTTCCTTTTTGGTTTTCTGATGCTAGCTCTTTGCAAACATTATTACTCTATTTGACTTTGTATTCTCAAGCTGTCCCGTGAAAAATTTCTGTTCAGCTTTTTGACTTCATCATTTCTTCCATTGGTCATAGCTACTCTGTGATTAAAAGCAAGTTCCAGAATCTTCTACTTACCTACCTTGGTCTTGACGGAGCACTCCCTTCCGTCTCCTCTCCTTATTCTTTGTGTATGATCCTCCGACATCTAGCTGTATTTCCAGTAAGCAACACTGCCTTCCCAGATTGCTAGGGAGATTGCTCAGGATGACTGCTCTTTGGGGACTTGACCTTGGCAGTTGGATGGTCAGAAAGTAATCTGGGGTTCTTACAATGGCAGTAGGACTATTCAAGAGCTAGGATGAAAGCAAGGGTCTCTCGGGGGTGCACACGTTTCATACCTATAGGATAGCAATCTCCGTCTTGTGAGGAGAACCTCTTCTCCTTACTAGCAGAATGAAGCAAGCAGTCATGTAGGAAAGATCAACACGGCAAGTAACTGAGGGTAATGTCCGATCAACAGCCAGCAAGAAAGGAGACCTTCAGTTGAACCAGTGTATGAAGAACTAAATACTGTCACAGCCACACGACTGCAGTTTCGGAGAGGGTTCAGGACATCTGTGTGTGGACTTCTGACCCGCAGATATTAAATACACATAAAATTCTAGGAAACTTTAAAATTACACCTTCCAACTTTAGTCTTTAGAAGATTTAGGGGGGGCAAATCCCTCAGGTAAATTTGATATTCACTGGTAGATGAGAATCCCTGATCTAAACTATCAATTTTAGTATAAGTGTTTTAAAAAAGTTGTTTCTCATAAAGTCACAGAACTAGTGAATGGCACTCGATATTTACATTTACACTTTCAACAAAATATCTTTTTCCAAATCCTGTATGAGTAAAGAATGTTTAATTCCTCATTTTCTATTCAGTTCCATTCATTCTTGTCTGATTAAAATGAGCATTGTTTCTGCTATTTTACCATTCACTTGTCCTCATGCTCTATAACTTTCAACCTGACTGAAAAATCCATAAAGATCCCATAACCTTCTATGTTGTTCTTATCCATTTGCTGTGAGTCCATCCGCAAAGGTGGTACACAAGTATTCCACCACTGAGTTTAACTGGTCAACCTTTCCAGTGCTTAATCATTTGCACCATTGAGAGGCTCTTAGAACTTCTTAGGAGTCATGCCCAACCTTCTTTTTCCTCTACGAATGGGCCATATCCCAAAATGATAATAAGAGAGTGACAGAGGCAACAATAAAAGAGCAGCAGCATTTCGGTGCCCTACATCTGTCTCATTTGAACTAGCTCACACTTTCTTATCCCCACCAATAGACCACCGGGCAAGAAGGCAGACTACCAGTAATCCCAAGGTTCTCTGATGCTAAGGTTTACAT
Organism: Echinops telfairi; assembly: GCF_000313985.2. Taxonomy (NCBI): domain Eukaryota; kingdom Metazoa; phylum Chordata; class Mammalia; order Afrosoricida; family Tenrecidae; genus Echinops; species Echinops telfairi. The sequence goes on along the minus strand of NW_022111369.1, from coordinate 69,541,456 downwards.
AATAACTAACTAATTTACCTACCACCTTCCTCTTACCTGTGAGCGATGGCAGAAGTCTCTGTTTTACACACCAAACTTAAGAAAGAGCAATGAGGCGAAGGTTGTTTGAATGTGAGTCTTGCAGTTGCAAGTCATTGCCATCAAGTCAATTCCGACTCATAGTGACCTTGTAGGACAGGGTAGAACCACCCCTGCGGGTTTCAGAGACGGTAACTCTTTATGAGAGTAGAACATCTCGTCTTTCCCTGCTGACCTTGACAGTAGAAGTTCAATGTGTAACCCCTAAGCTAATATCAAGACAGAGACCACTGGATGGAGTGGCCCGGGCAAGGGTGAGTAAACTGCAGGCCTCCCCTCCAGTTGCTGTTTTCCTATCTCAATGCAATCCCGAGGACTGAGGCTTGCAGGAATAAAAGGAGAGGGGTAGCTTAGTACACCCACTGATGTGAATTCAATGTTCTTTTTGGAACTGTTCCTTCCTTTGGTTAAAAAGGTAATAAATCAATTCTTATGTAAGTAACAAGTAATGGAAAATGTTACTTTGAATTTTTGCTAATATCACATTGACTGGGAAGGAGGGAGTAAGTCAAATGTAAGATTGTAACCCAATACCTCCTCAACCTGCCAAGAGGTGGGCAAAAAAGCACCGCCTGAGGAACAAGGTACCTTAAATGAATAGAAGGGGCAAGAGAGACACTGGTTTCAGAAAGGTCTGGGGAGGTTGTCCCTGCAGCAATTCATTCACTACTATTTGTGCATTCTGTCTTTGCTTTTCCCTAAAGACTCCTTCGACAAAGTTGTGTTGAAGTATGCCTATCAGTATTCCACTGACAGACAGCTGTCTCCACAGTTTTGCTCATTCTGTGCACATTTATCTTAAGCATCTCATTCTCTGAGGGCCATCGTGACCTCTTGATCTTGATTCCAGAAGCACCTTTCTTATCTGAGATTATAGATGTTGAGTGCATCTGGGTCATCCCTGCTTATCGTATACTATCCTTGCTTCTGGCATGTACATGCCTTTCTTGTTACACAATTTTTACTACACCTTCTCTTGGGTCTCTTTTAAATGCCCTCATTTTTAAATACATTCAGGCCATGCATGTTAACTCCTTCTTAGCACTTTAACTCACCCCTTCAACAAAGGGAAAGCCTCTTTGTTACCCTGAAGCTAGTCTCAGAAACACCGAGAAAACTTTCGGTTATATCCGTGTCTGTCGCTGCGATGAGGCTTCTTCCTCCTAATCTAGCTGATCTCTGTTCTCGCCTCTGAAGGAGATCAAGTGTTGTGTTCACAAAGAGGGCAGCGTGGGTCTTCCTGGTGAGCTCCAACCTGAACTAAACTATCTTCTCACTAATTTAATTGTGTTCCCTCCACTGGAGCTCCAGAGATTGAACTCGGGATTACCTCTAAACTGACATTCAGTTTTTCCCTTTAAACCCACTCAGAAAGTTGCCTCATAAGCAAAAATGTCCCCTTGGCCTCCGGGTTTTTTCATCCCTGAACCCATTTTTATTGCTTTCTTTCTCCCCAGGTTTATGTGTCCCAAAGTTTTAAAAGGTCTCAAGTTTGCCTCCAACCAACCAGTGCAACATCATTTTTGCCCCCAGAAACTTTTGTGTTTTCCTTCGAATAGACATTTGGGAAAATTTCTGACTTTCCTTGGCCTCCCAGTTACTCTAGGAATGATAAACAGCTTTCCACTACTGATGGCTAAAAAAATAAATAATTTCTTGTTAAGGGTACAGCCATGTCAAGTTACACACAACAAAATTTAGGATAGCACACCAGGTCACATAGACAAAAATAATGTTCCAATTAATAAAAGTATCAAAAAGGATTTATATTTAGAAATAGGTTTAATGGGTATTATAAAAGCCTATTTCTAAACAGCTCAAAGCTTTCTTTTCCAAGGCCTTGAGCAACTTAAAGTGTAAACATTTTCGTGCGTGTTGGGCTGGGTTGACTAGAAAACAAATCCAGTGTCCAAATCAAGAAGTGATTGTGTATCAGGAAAACATCTCAACCCAGTCCAACTCAAGTCCATAAATTCGATACTAGTCCATAAGTCTCTTTTCAGACTCAAGGTGCTACATGTAATGATACAGAATGCAGGAATATAGCCAGCTGGTGGGTGAAAAGTCCCATGGATCCAATGATGGTGGAAGTATCTTCAAGAGCCTGGCAGCAACTAGGGTGCGCCAGCAGTCAGATGAAGGCAGAGAGAGAGGGGAAGTTCCCAGGGCCCATTTATGAGAAGTTCATGCCCACAAGAAGTCACCATCAGGCTGTGACCTGATTGACAGTCTACAGTCCACCTCTGCACCTTTATATATCTTCAAGTTGACATGAAATTATGGAACTACCGCACTGTGGTTACAAAGTAACCATGGGTACTTGAACTGCTAGAGTGCCCATTTACTCAGCACCTGCAGATAAAAGAGGCAAGGCTGCTGAGAATAAGAGGGAAGGAAGCACTTGGCACCCTTTGCTTCCTCTTCTTTATCCTTGAGGTGAGCCCACGAGTCACATCACTTAGAGCATTTCCATAAAGATTTTAAAATATCTAGTTATATACCACCCATTTTAATGCCTTCCCCAAACAGAAGTAGCTCACTTAACCTCAGACAGCAAAGATCCAGGGAGCGTGTTTATTTATTTATACCATGTTTCCTTCCAAATAGGATTTGCGGCAGCTCAGTGAGCATGTTAATAATGCTTATTCTCAAGACCCTATTTACTGTGTGGCGCTGCAGTAGCTATCATTACTGATTTTGCTCATAGCAAATCTGATGTGTTGGAGGCTTATTTGTTTGTTGTTCTGTTTCTGAAATGTTCTGAGCCAGAAGGGATTTTGAGTTCTGAAGTCCCTTACATTCAAAAAGGAGGGAAAGGACCCAAACGTTGGGGTAAAACTACCCTGGGAGGGGCTGGCTAGCTGAAACCACAGATGTCTAGGATGCCAAAGAGATCTGCACCCATAGAAGGTTCCAGTCTGTAAAAAGGACTGAGAGCATTTTTGACTATATTACCCACACAAGACAGAAATGTTTGTTAATTGGGTTATTAAATTTTTCTTCTGGATATTTGTGATTATGACATGGTGGAGCTTGGAACATCTACCTTATAAAAGTGAACACTTCATATGTTTTGTAGGAACTCAAAGTCAAGAGAGAAATTGACCTTGAACTCACTAGATATTTTTAGACATTTTGTATATAAAAGTTTACCAATCCCTACAAGAGCTATACAAGGTAGAAGGTATTATTCCCATTTCACAGATGAAGAAAATGATGCAGAGTTGTTGTTGTTAGCGCCCAACTCATAGCAACTCTATATAATACAGGAGACGTGTACCATAGGGTTTCCAAGCTGGTGATTGTGTTGGAAAAAGACTACCACGTCATTCTCCAGCACAGTTGTTGGGGGGCGGGGGCTGGAGGGTGAGGGGGGCCGGGATTACAACCTTTCAGTTTGCAGTGAAACACTACTAACCTTTTCGAGCTTTTTGAAACCACTCAATGGCAACGAACAGCAACAGCAACCCCACAGCCATTGAGTTGATGCTGACTCACAGTGACCCTATATAAGGTTTCTAATGCTATTTATCTTCAATTTAGAAGACAATCTCTTCTCTCCAGCAGCAGCTGGTGGGCTTGAGCTGCTGGGCCTTTCTCGTTAGCAGTCTAATGCTTATCTGGACAGTGCCACCAGGGTTTCTGATAGCACAGTGGTTAAACGGTAGGCTGCTAATTGAAAAATTGGCACTTAGGATACTCTAGCTGCTCCATGACAGTGTGCGTTGGTAAAGATTTACAGCCTTGGGAACCCCATGTGACTGTTTTTGCTACAAATCTGCTGCAATCAAGTTGATTCCAACTCACAGTAACCCTGTACGAGGTTCTCGAGGTGGTGGTATATCTTCACTGGAGCAGAAAGCCTTCTCTTCCTCTGGAGTAACTGATGGGTTTGAACTGCTGACCTTGTGGTTAACAGTTGTTCAACATTTGTTCAACAGCACCAAAGAGCTCTTCGCTTGCTATTTCTAAATCAGTACATATGATAAGAAATGGTGGTGACTGAACACTGATGGCATGGATTTATGATGCTAGTTGCTATTTTAAATTTTATCTAGTTATCAGATAAATTTTATCTAGTTATATACATCCATATCTACAATAAAAATAGCACTTTCCCTTTTTAAAATGTATCCACTTATACTTGTCCACTAGAAGGTAAGAAACACAAATATATGAAGTTGAGTCATTCAGTTTACTAGCACAGTCATGGGGGGATTTAAACATACATTTTTGGTATTACAATTCTGTCTTTAAATATTAATTTGTGTTAATTACTGTACAATATTAAATGAAATTTTCCTCATTTATAGTCCACTTTAGTTTTTTAAAGACTCCGCCCTTCCTCTATAAACTAGTAAGTCTATAGTGTATTTAATAGTTCCCAATAGCTATTGAATCTCTGGGGTATTCTTCAGGTATAAAATGAAGATTAAAAAATGAAAAGGAGCTTCCCTTCCCTCCTCCTCCCCCTCTCCCATGTTCCCCCAGAACTGTCAGTCCCGTTATTTTCTCCTCCAGATTGTTCATCCAGCCTGTCCTATCCAGACAGGCCTGCGGAGACAACATGCATAAAAACAAGACAGAGCAAAACCAAGCAACACTGTACACCAAAACAGCAACAACATCAATCCACTGACGAAGAACAAATTAAAATATACCAAGCAAGAAAAACTTGTGTTTTCCAATCTAGCCTGTTGGGGCACCATGCCCTGTCTCCAATGTCCACCCTCATCATTCCCTGGGGATCTTTCTACTCCCCTCCCCTGCTGTTCCGCTGCACCACCACCACCACCACCCCCCACCCCCACCCAGTGCCTTGTCTCGGCATGGCGGGGTCAGATCAGGCGCAATTCCCACACTGTGTCCCTGTGTGTGACCTCCTCCCTGGGGGACAGACAACCGAAAAGTGGATGAAGGGAGACGTCGGACAGGGCAAGATATGACAAAATACCCATTTATAAACTATCAAGGGCTCATGAGGGAGGGGGGAGCGGGGAGGGAGGGGAAAAATGAGGACCTAATGTCGGGGGTTTAAATGGAGAGAAAATGTTTTGAGAAATGATGTACAAATGCGCTTTACACAATTGATGTGTGTATGGATTGGGATAACAGTTGTATGAGCCCCTAATAAAATGTTAAAAAAGAGGGGGAAAAAATGAAAAGGAGCAAAGATAAATGATCAATCACTGTTGAATTAAAAAGAAAATACCTTGATTTAGATTTTTATCCATCTTTCAGAAACCTGAATTTTTTCCCTAGCTCTATTAAAATAAACATATTTAGAATAGAAAGAAAATAATTATTAAGACCCATTTAGAATTTGTGATCAAATATTTTTTGTAGGTAAAAGGTATTAATTTAGTAAGGAGTAAGAAGTATTAGAGAGGAAAGAAATCTATATTCAACTGGGATTTAAAATTCTGTCATATTCACAACTGGGAGTGATAGAGGATAATTCTTACAAGAAATGTATAGATTAGCCAGCTTTGCACAGCTATATAACCCACTGTTTCATGATGAGCTGACATCCACTATTTAATTACTAAGTGCTATTTCCATTTTGGGTGTGTTCATTAGATGAAATAGTTACACATGACTAGAAGAAGTCAGGGGAGAAACTCATCCCTATGATGAGGTTATCCAGGACAAGTCTTGGATTCAGGCACCCCACAAAGATCAGGTGATTTCACCATTGATAAGATGGAAAACTTCAGATGGTAAGGAAACTATTTAGTTGGTCCATCAGTTGAAAGATAGCCTTTTTATTTTATATTTTAACAAACACAATAAATTTTCAACTGAAAATTCCCCCAAATCATGTCATTGGTAATAGTCCAAGTGAATAGATACCATCTATGTTTTCTGTGCAAGTGGAGAAAGGAACCTATATTAATATCTCTCAACAGGTGAATGTAATCATATAGCTATAAATGTATATTCAGCAAATCAATGAGAAAAAATTGGGGACTAAGGAATATGTAGGTTAAATTATTATTAGAAAGGAACAAAATGAGAAAAACATGAAAAGATGGAATTTTTATCTTCCACATTTATTTTAAACTGGAAACTTAATTTTAATTATATGTAGATTTCTTTCATTTCATCCTTTGTTTTATTCTTAGTTTTTGAAGATGGAGAGAAAGGAGGAGTTGGGGCACTAGCTACCTAGAGAAAATATGTAAGAAGGTAGATATGGACTCTCCTCTCATTTTAGTCTACAGAAAACAAGAATAAAAGGTAGTTAAGGAAGGTAATAATTATTGACCCTCAGTATTAACTTTGTTCTCTTGGGTAGGCACATAATTAGGTTGTTCTTTAAAATGCATATTATCTAGTTGGCAGCAGATTCTGGCTCAGATCAGATAACTCCTTATGTAGGCAGCTTTTCAAAAGCACATCATGTACCAGAGGAACTTTTCTGGTCTATTGGGTAAATATGTATTAAAGTAATTTTTAAAATACTTATATACTCAATAGGCTGGAAGTGGTCAATGGTTTAATGAATAGTCATGCATTTTTAAACGTGTATTATTATTTATGCACTGACCCAAGTGAGAAAGTATTTTAAAATGTCATATTCCTGATGACTGGGTAATTTTGCAATGAAAACCTTAAAAGAATTTCAGAAAAACAGGAGACTACTTTAAAATCACATTATCTCATTGTCTCTTCACCTCATTTTTCTTGTCTGTGCTTCTTCTTATGGGATGTATTCTAATACATGATTTTATAGCCTCCCTGCTGGCCTCATTTCATTTTCATAGATCAAAGCTGATTTATACTCTAATTGTAATTTTAGTGTAAAATTGACCTAATGTTGACTCATAGTTCCCTACACATAGTAGGCACTCAGTCAATATTTATTGAATGGGTTCTTTATGTACTTTTTTATCATTCTGGAAAGCAAGCATTAGGTCCATGCCTACTATGTGCTAAGTGTTGCCTTAAAAACCAACTAAAGGCTTCCTTAATACAAAGGTAAACCATTAGCAAGCCATAAATAAATTTAGGTTTCCCTTCCATCTATCAGTTACCAGCTGCCTCTTTCTTTGATAAACTCTGTCCTCATTAAAAGGAGACTTGGTGCACCAGTTAAGTGCAAGAAAGTGTTCTGGAATTTCCATTTTTCTCATTGCTATCTCTAAATTGTTATACTCCACACAGTTAGATGCTTTTGCATAATCAATAAAACTACACTAGAGAGATTCAGTGACATACATATATGTGTAAAACAGAGGTTTATATCAAGAAGTAATTATAGATCAAGAAAACATCCCAGCCCAGTCCAGATCAAGTCCATGAGTCTGATACTAGTCCATAAGTCCATTACTAGTCCCATAAGTCCCCTTTCAGACATCATGCAATGATGCAGAATGCAGGAAGATCACAGGCAGGTAGGGAGAAAATTTTGTGGATCCAGTGGTGGTCACCACATCACAGGCCTCCCACGGGGCTCAGTGTGGCTCATCCACAGGAAGATGAAGGCAGAGAGAGAGAGGGACCAGGCTCCAGAGAGCCTGGTTGCACCTCCAAAGGAGATCATCAAGCCACAACATGATTGACAGGCTAAACTCCACCCATATTTTCTTACAGGTGCCATGTTGCCACAAAAAAAACATATCACAGCTCTCTGGTATTCTCTGCTCTTAGCCAAGATCCATGTGAAATCAGCAATAATAGCATTCATGTCGTGGCCTCTTCTGAATCTGGCTTAAATTTCTGATGGGAAGGCTCTCCATTGACGTATTGGAGCTGCTGCAGTTGTGAGGACGGTATTCCTGCAACCATTGTTAAATGATCTTCAGCAAAATGTTAATTGCATGGGATATTAATGATATTGTTCAATAATTTCTGCATTCTGTTGGGCCACCCTTTTTTGGAATGCTTAAAATGGCTCAGAGGTGAGGGAATATCTGACCTCCTCTGACTTGCCTATGGCCCTGGGAATGCCTTCATCCTCTGTGTTAGTCTGGGTTCATTAGAGAAACAAATCCACAGAAACTCATATGTATAAGAGAGAGGTTTATATAAAGGGTAAGCATACATTAAGAAAGCATCCCAACCCAGTGCTGCCCAAGCCCATAAGTCCAACATTAGCCCATATGTCCGACTGCGATCTACAAAGTCCTCCTCAATCTCACAAAACACACACAATGATGCTGGCTGCAGGAGGAAGCCGAGTCAGTGAATGGGTAAACATCTCAGCACTGGCAGTGATCTCCATGTGGCTGCTCCAGCACCCAGGGCTGCATCTGGGCAAGTCCATGTGGCTTCTTCTCCAGAATGTCTTGCAGGAAGTGAGCCTTGCCAGCTGAAGCAGGGACCTGGCTAAAGCAGCTGCACCCTGATCTGACCATCAGAAAGCAAGAGACCTGAGAGCTAGAAAGGTGAGGCTCACCAAGTCATTTATCTCTTTACCCTTCAATTGATCCCACATATGTTTATTGACCAGGTTGGCACAATAAACCTTAACTATCTCATCCTCCATCCTTCTTTAACCTATTCTAATACCAACTATTCCTCCCACTTCTTTACGTCTATATTGGGTTCAATAATTCAGCAATGGCCACACAGAACTAATAGACAATATTCACAATTATAGGGGGTTATTAGAGAAGTCAATAGTTACAAGTCAGGATCAGTAAACAAAAAGAATAGTCATTGGTCCTTAGCCAAACCTCTCCTCAGGCAGTGGCCAAGTTTCTCTCTGGTCTTCAGCCTTTTAGCCATGTGTCCCTTTGGACCAGGAAGCTTGCCTTTGGTTCTGCCTCACAGTTCTAGTCTGAGCACAGCTTCCTGGACCTGTCGCACCGTTTCCTCGACTCGGCCTCCGGTGTCCCCCTGGGTTGTTTCCACTGTCCACAGTCTCCATGCCAGTTTCCAGAGCTTCTGATCTAGGCGTCCTCCCCTTCAGAGAGCTTTCCTCCAATGGTCCTGGAGTTTCTCTCTCTCTGTCCAAGAGGCCTCTTACACACAGAAGAAAGGCTTTAAGGGAGATGTTTTTGTCTTCAGCAGACCATATCCACAAGGAAACTAAGGGTATGAATTGGGTAATACCCTCTACTGAAGTTGGAGATCAAACAATTCATTGCATTGGGTAAATCTTCTGCACAGGACCTTTTTAAAGTATTGAAAAGCAAATATGTTACTTTGAAAACTAAGGTACACCTGACGCAAGTCATATTTTCAATTGCTCCATAGGCGTGTAAAAGTTGGACATTGAATAAGAAAGACAAAAGAAGAATCGATGCGTTTGAGTTGTGGTGCTGGTGAAGAAATATTGAAAGTACATGGACTTCCAAAAGAAAATAAAAGAAATGAGAACTAAATTAATTGTACAAATGTCATTGATGTTAATTATCCAATCTGGGGGGAAGAGCATATAAATAAAGATCTTAGTACTATAGAATGACATACTTGTTAAATAAATTCATTTTCATTTTCACGTAAAAAAAGAGAGAGGAAATGAATCTATTTTGGAAGAAAAATCGCCACAATACTCCTTAGAAGCAAGGATAGAGAGCCTTAGTCTCACATACTTTGGACATATGGTCAGAAGCGACTAGTCCCTGGAAAAGGACATCGTGCTTGGTAAAGTCGAAGGGAAGTAAAAAAGAGGAATAACCTCGGCAAGATGGGTAGGCACAGTGGTTGCAACAATGGGGTCAAAGAAGACAAATGGTGGGCATGGCGCAGGAGCAGGCAGTGTTTCATTGTGCTGGGCATAGGGTGATACGTCAGAACCCACTCTGTGCCCCTAACAACAAATAAGGTCAGCACTTCATCTGGTTTCAGTCGTTTCCATTAGCATAGAAGAGAACTTGTAAATTGGGATTATAGCCGTAGGCATAAAGTACAGCATTATAATATAGCACATAAGGAATTATGGTTAGAAGGGCCATATTAATTGACTGTATCTCTAATGGGTACCAATATGGATTTCTTCCACATGGTTGGCAAGTTACCTGTCTTTTAAATTTGGGGCTATAAAAAAGTGAATGCTTCCAGTGCTTCATCAGCTTGTTGGAACATTTCAAGTGGCATTTTATTAATTCTCGGATCCTTGTTTTGGGCTGAATCCCCTCAGTTCTTGATGACACGCTGCAGCTGACAATGGCTTTACGTCAGCCAGTTCTTTTTGCTGTGGTGACTTGGTACTGTTCCATTACTTTTTATGTCCCATGCATAGTTCAGCATTTTGCCCATGGAACCCTTCAATATTGCAACTTAAGGTTTGAATTTTTTCTTCAGTTCTTTCAGCTTGAGATACGCTGAGCGTCTTCTTCAGTTTTGGCTTTCTAACTCTATGTCGGCACATCTCAGTACTTCTCTAAAGGCCCTTTGAAATGTTCTCTTCAGCTCTTTTAAATTCATCATTTCTTCCATTTGCTTTAGCTATGTGAAATTTAAGAGCAAATTTCTTTTTTTTAATCATTTTATTAGGGGAAGAGCAAATTTCATAGTCTCTTCTAACATGCTTTCTTTCTCTTTTGTCTTTTTAATTTGGTGGGGTTTACATGTATCAAGAGGGATACTGGTGCTGCAGGGGTTAAGGTCCTCAAATGCTAGCCAAAATGTCTAGTTTCCGCCCAACAGCCCCTAACAGGAGGAAAAATTGGCAGGGTAAGGAGGTACAGCCTACGGGGTAGTTCTGCTTCTTCCAATAGGATGTTTATCACTAAACATCAATTCTATGGCAATAGAGTTGGTTTCTGGTTTGCTTTTTGGTTATATGTTGCAAACTCTATTAAAGGAATATGTTTGTTTTTTCACTCAATAATCACTCCAAGATAGAGTCTCATGGAGCAAAATGGAGAGGAATGTTGATGTGTTGGTTAATTTCACAATGGAGGAGCCCTGGTGACACAGTGGGTTACGTATTGCGCTGCTAACCACAAGGTCCAAAGTTGGAAAGCACCAGTCACACCAGGGAAGAACGATGAGGCTGTCTGCTCCTGTGAACAGTTACAGCTTCAGAAAGCCGCTGCTGTGAGTCAGAACGGACTGGACGGCAGTGACTTTGACTTCTTTTGAGTTAATTTCCCAAGCTGCCTAAGACATACCCCAATAACTATGCTTTAAAGTGAATGCTTTTATTTCTAATAACCCTAAAATCAATTTTGCTTTTTTACCAGACTAATTTTGGACATAAATGGAATCATTCTGAAAAATCAGATGCATCTGAATTTAATTGGGTGAATTTTCTTTGCTTCCTTCTGGATTGAATTGGTAATAGGGAAATGTATCTTTTAATTCCCTAGATGCATTTTTTTCACCATCTTTTCTTTAGCAATTCTCCTCTGAAAGCTGTGTTTCTCTGGAACACAATAGAGCATATGATTCCCTCTCTCTCCAGAACTGTAAAAATCATGACTCAGTGAGGTAACCTTAAAATATATTGAAGCAACAACAAACACTGTTGCTAAAACCGGCTGTGGCAGTTACATAAATTCCTGCCAACTTGAGCGAAGGGTTGGGATCTACCCTGTCAATCAGGTCACAGCTTGATGACCTCCTTTGGAGGTGCCATGGAGATAAATAACTCGGTGGAAGCCACACCCACTCTCCCTGCCTTCCCTTTCCTGCTGTTGAAACACTCAGAGAGCTGGAGGAGACACATGGAGACCTGCGCCAGCGCTGAGATACTTCCACTGCCACTGGACCCATAACACCTTCTACCCACTGGCCTGTGATCTTTATGCATTCTGCATCATTGCATGTGCTGTGTGAGTCTAAAGAGGAATTTATGGACTAGTATCAGACATATGGCTAATATCAGACTTAAGGACTTGATCTAGGCTGGCTGGGAAGTATTCTCAAAATACAATTGCTCTTTTTTTTTAAAAAAAAATCATTTTATTAGGGGCTCATACAACTCTTATCACAATCCATACCTACATCCACTGTGTCAAGCACATTTGTACATTTGTTGCCATCATCATTCTCAAAACATTTTCTTTCTACTTGAACCCTTGGTATCAGCTCCTCATTTTTTCCCTCCCTTTCCCACCCTCCCTCCCACACAAACCCATGATAAGTTATAAATTATTATTATTTTTTCATGTCTTACATGCCCGATGTCTCCCTTCACCCACTTTTTTCTGTTGCCCATCCCCCATGGAGGGGATTATATGTAGATCATTGTGATCGGTTCCCCCTTCCTCCACCACCTTCCTCTTACCCTCCTGGTAACACGATTTTCATTATTGGTCCTGAGGGGTTCGTCTGTCCTGGATTCCCTGTGTTTCGAGCTCGTATCTGTACATCCTCTGGTCTAGCCAGATTTGCAAGGTAGAATTGGGGTCATGATGGGGTGGGGGGCGCGGGGGAAGCATTAAAGAACTAGAGGAAAGTTGTATGTTTCATCAGTGCTATACTGCACCCTGACTGGCTTGCCTCTTCTTTATGACCCTTCTGTATGGGGATGTGCAATTGTCTACAGATGGGCTTTGAGTCTCCACTCCACAATCCCCCTCATTCGCATTGATATGATTTTTTTTCTTCTGGGTTTTTGATGCCTGATACCTGATTCCATCAACACCTCATGATCACACAGGCTAGTGTACTTCTTCCATGTGGACTCTGTTGCTTCTGAGCTAGATGGCTGCTTGTTTATCTTCAAACCTTTAAGACCCCAGATGCTATATCTTTCAGTAGCCAGGCACCATCAGCTTACTTCACCACATTTGTTTCACCCATTTTGTCTTTAGCAATCGTGTTGGGAAGGTGAGCATCATGGAATGCCTGTTTAATAGAAGAAAGCATTCTTTCATTGAGGGAGTACTTGAGTAAAGGCCCAATCTCCAAGTACTACCTTAATACTAAACCTATAAATATATTTATATAGATCTATTTCCCCGTCACATATAAAAATATATTGACATATGTACATGCCTATATTTAAGCCTTTATAAATGCCCTTTGCCTCCTAGTTCTTTCCTCTAATTCCTATTACTTTCCTCTTGTCCCACTACCATGTTCAGTCTTCATTTGGATTTCAGTAATTCTTCTTGGTTACATTAGCATTGATCAATCCCTACCAGGCCTCCTACACCCCCCTTGCCATCGATTTTGGATCACTTTTTGGTCCCTTTTTCCTGGGAACTTCCAGATTTATTAACTCCCACTTCCTTTCCCCCACTTCTCCCTCTCCCATGTCCCCCAGGCACCATCAGTCCCCTTGTTTCCTCCTCCAGATTGTTAATCCCACCTATTTTATCTAGATAGACCTGCAGAGATAATAATAGTACAAAAATCAAGTCAGAGCAAAGCAACAAAACAACAAAGAAAAGTCTGTTAATAGTTCAAGGTCTGTTTGCTGACCTTTAGGAGTGTGTTCTGGTTGAGTCTGATGAGGAATCCAAAAATAGACTGGGGGGCCAGGGTGTGTCAGCCCACAATTGCTCTTTTATAAAAAGGTTTTTGTTATACACATATGAGTGTCTATGAATTTGTTTCTCTAGTCAACCCAGACTAACATACCTGTATGTGTATGTATGTGTGTGCATAAGATTACCTAATAAGCACAGTAAGCCTGGGTTTACATGTGTTCATTTACTAATCTATAGTCAATAATTTCACATTGTTTCCCACATCAAAAATCCTGCTTCTTGGTATACCTGGTATATGTCTCTCTCCCAGCCCCATAGCACCCTCCTACAGAATCAAAGCCTCTTTTCTATTTCAACATCCCTAGCAGAGATTGAATGCCCTGAAATAAAGGTAAGCTAAAAGCTACATATGGTCTCAATAATTTAATGTCCAACTGATTTTATTTATAAAAAATTAAAAGCACAAGCCATACACATTCAGCAAGTAGTTTTTCCTTCAAATAAGAAAACAAATAATTATGAAATTAATCTTGAAGTGCAAGTTGAAGATTTCTGTTGCTTCTTCCTAAGGTAGAGCCAAACCAAACCAAATCAAGCTCACTGCTGCCAAGTCAAGTCCACCTCAGAGCCTTGTTGGATCCGGTAGAACTGCCCTAGAGGGTTTCTGAGACTGGGATCTTCATGAAAACAGACTGCCACATGTTCTGCCCACAGACAGTCTACTGGATTCAAAATGCTGAGATTGGTTAGCTGCTAAATGCTTCAACCCCTGTGCTACCACTATGCCTACAAAGGTAGAAACAGTCATCAAATTCCAAATCCAGGCTTTCTGACATCAACTATGAGGATAATAATAGACAAAAAAATAAACTGAAAATCCCCACTCTCTACTTTTTGTTCAGTTGACACGTTAGTTCCTCAGGCTTCCTCGGACCGTAACACGTGAAAATTAGAGCTCACAAGTTAATGGACATAGTCCTCCAAACTGCTCAACAGTCCCGAGAGCTCAGACTCTAGTCACAAGCAGACCTCAGGGGTCTCTTCACTACGCAACTTCTGGCACTAATTCTGGAGGCTCCCTTACCCACCTCAGCATATTAACCATGAGCTCAGGCGTTCCCAACTCACTTCAGTTCCGACCTGCTGCCTCCCGTACTCTCTCAGGTTTAATAGATCACTGAAATAGCTCACAGAACTCACAGAGGGGACTATAATTATCATTCCATTTTTACTTCAGCAATGAAAAGATACACAGAGAAAAGTTGGAAAGGTTCCTAATGTGGCTCTTCCTTGTCCCCCAAATAGATGCACTAGCCTTCCATGTGTATCAATGCCTTTCATCAACCAAGAAGGCAGTGGAGCATCCACGTCCAGATCTATTATTAGAGCTTCACTGCATATGCATCATTCCCCTACACACACACACACACACACACACACACACACCATAGGTCTGCTATAATCACAAGGTGTTTTTTTCTGACTTGACTAATCTCACATCATGTGATCTAGAGGCAACATTGTAGATAACAATGATAACACAGTTACTCAGGAAACCAAGTTCAATAGTCATGTATCCATGTGGGTTCGTATCCCACTCCCAGTACCATAATGTGTTAGTCTGGGTTGACAAGAGAAGCAAATTAATAGACATTCATCTGTGTATAAGAAAGAGCTTTATATACAAGAGCAATTGAATATTGTGAAAATACCCCAGCCTAGTCCAGATCAAGTCCATAAGTCCAATATTAGCCCATAAATCAATCTATAAATTCCTCATCAGACTCACAAAATACAGGCAATGATACCAAAGGCAGGATGATCACCGGCCAGTGGGTGGAAAGTCTTGTGGATCCAGTGGCAGTGGAAGCATCTCAGCACTGGTGTGGGTCTCCATGTGGCTCCTTCAGGGCTCTAGCGTAGCTACATGTATCTTCTCCACAGGAATGTCTCACAGGGAATATGCATGTGTCCCGACTCCAGCAAGCTATTTATCTCCTTAGCACCTCCAAATGAGGTAATCAAGCTGTGACTTGATTGACAGACTAACCCCCACCCCTTCACTCTTGTCTTAAATTGACAACAGATTGTGTAACTACCACACCAAGGATCTAGCGTTTGATCTCAAGAACCAAAAACCAAGTTACTTTGAGTAAAGTTTGATTATTTACTCCACACTTGCTAATATTTCAAGCCACTTCTTTTATTTCCTTTCTTCTTCAATTTTCCTCCAGACATTCTTGTAGGATAAGTCTCCTGGTGCCAAATTCTTAGTTTTTCTTCATCTAAGAATGTCTTGATTTCCTCTTCATTCCTAAAGGTCTCTTTCTTTAATTGTTTTATTGCACTTAGAATCATTAGTTGACAGTTCCTTTCTTTCAACATTTGAAATATTGTATGCTATTTTGGGGGAAATATGCTGCAATTCAAATTTCTTTTTCCCTTGCAAGTAAGGTTTCTCTCTAAAGACTCCCATGAGTTTGTCTTTGTCTTGGTTTGGGGTTTAACTAGAATGCATCATGGCATGAATTTCAGAGTCTGACAGGATTCTTCTGCTATTCATAAAGCTTTTAGTGACTCATTCCTCAGAAGTAGACAGCGTATTCCTTCTTCATAGTCTTACTTACCTTAGCATAGAAACAACACTAAAACCAACCTGGTTACCTTGGGTGACTCTGCTAGTATTTGATATACGAATGACATCACTTCTGCAATGACAGCAGCATACTAATCATCACAGCATAACAAACAGACAAGTGGTGACCAAGGATCGAAAACTTGATGCACTTAAATTATTGTTCTGACAAAGAATACTGAAAGCCCTATGGACTTCCAAAAGAACAAACAAATCTGTCCTGGAGGAAGTACAGCCAGGGTGCTCATCGGAAGTGAGGCTCGTGAGATGTCTGCTCATCTGCTTGGGACTTGTTATCAGGAGATACCAAACCCTCATCAAGGACATCATGCCTGGTGAAGAAGAAGAGCAGTGACAATGAGGAAGGTCCTCGACCAAATGGATTCACACCGTGGCTGCTGCAATGGGCTTACATGTAACAATCCTGCGAGGACTTGGCAGGGTGTTGCTGTGTGTACATAGGACCAGCATGAGTCAGAAATGAGTGGGCATGCATATCTTTGGGCTTAGCTTGTCTGGGGGTTGTTCAACTTCTTGAGGTTGTAAAATTATGTCCAAATATGCAAAATTCTGAGCTATTATTTCTTCATATTACCTTAGTTCTTATATTCTGTCTCTTCTCTGTCTTGGACCCCAGTAAAACAAATCCTAATATTTTGCTACAGTTCCGTTCCTATTTTCTCCTTTGCTTAGATTGGGTCATTTGTCTAGTTCACCAATTTTTATTACTTCCCAACAGATATAAAAACTCTGGCTCTCCCCGTTCAATTTACTCAGATAGCCATTGTAACCCACCAATTGAAAGTCTGGCTCTCTGTTAGGCCTTAGTTGACAATGTACATAATCAGACCACAGTTTGTTCTGTAGCATTAGTGGGAGTACAGCAGGTTATATAAAATGTTCTGCTTTTCTGGGCTGCCCTTTTAACTTTTGTTAAGGATTTTGTCTGCTCCCACTCATGTTTCTAGGTTTCTGGTATCTACAACTGCAAGTGTGAGATATATGAAGTAAAAAAGGAAACCCGAGAGTTCACGATCTTACTCTTTCTTAGATCTTGAGATCCAATTAGGTCTTCCTTCTCTCCACTATTCAGTCTCCTTGATCTTATAAAAACATAATATTCAGCGGAGAGAATAGGGAGAGGCCTGTGTAGCCCATGTTGTCCCAGAACTAAGAGCCAGTGAACCATATTTATTTAAATTGTCTTCTGTGTCCTCACTTCTCTCCTTTCTCAACTCTCAATAGCAGCATTTCCAAATTTCAACATTGTCTTTCAGCCCTTCATGCTACTAAAAAACTCATGATTGACTAAGAATGGATACTACTGTCCACTTCAGCAACAAAACTAAAAAATGAGCCATAAAGTTATTCAATTTCTCATCCTGCCACCTACAAATTATCACTATTTATACTCATTCATATCTATTTTCTTCCAGTTTTAGAAGAATAGCTTTTCTTTTGTGGGTCGTAAATCTCATCCTACCCCACATCTTTGGATGTCTATCCTTCATCACACACGTATTCATCGGTCTGTTTTTTAAATGTTAAAACACGCTCTCATTGCCATTGAGTCCGTTCCAGCTCATATTCTATACACTGTATAGCAGTTTGAAAGTGCCAGCCACTCTGAGGGAGAAAATGAGACTTTCTGTTCCCAGGAGAATTGCTGCACTGCCTTACAGGGTCTACTAAATTGGCACTGACTCCATGGCAGTGAGTTGGAACGGGAATCATATCACAGCTGCCTATCACACCACATACAGTTTTTCTCTTATGAAATATGAAGCCACTATGAGCAGAAAGAGTGAGACGTGTGAGTATGAGCACCGGGGTAACTGCTTACCACCATATGAGTAAACAGACAGCCCTTGACACTATTATTACTAAAAACCAAACAGTTTACTCACTGGTGGCAAAGAATATTAAAAGTACCATGGACTGCCAGAAGGACAAAAAATATGTCTTGGAAGGAGTGTGGCCAGAATTCTCCTCAGAGTCAAAGATGGTGAGTCTTCCTCTTACATACTTTGGATATGTGAACAGGAGAGACACACGGCTGTAGAAAGGCAACATGATTGGTAAAGCAGAGGTGGGTAAAGAGGAAGGCCCCCGATGTGATGGATTGACACAATAGCGATAGCAATGAGCTCAAACAGGAACAATTGTGAGGTTGGTGCAGGACTAGACAGTGTTTCCTTTGGTTGTGCATAAGGTCTTTATGTGTAGGAACCAATTCTATGGCACCTAATGACAACAAACAAGTAGTGCTCTCCTTAAAGACAAAGAAGACATTCTCCTCTCCCACATATACCCATAGAAATGTTAAATAATGGGACTATGTTAAGTTGCGAGCATATTTTTAAACCCTGTAGTGCACATACAGATTTTTTCCTTTGATTGTTTGACCAGGACAGCTACTCAGATAAAATGACAATGGGATACCAGATTCCCCTGTAAGTTGAGTCAGCCTGATTTTGAAC
Organism: Echinops telfairi; assembly: GCF_000313985.2. Lineage (NCBI taxonomy): Eukaryota > Metazoa > Chordata > Mammalia > Afrosoricida > Tenrecidae > Echinops > Echinops telfairi. The sequence continues at coordinate 69,522,929 of NW_022111369.1, read as the reverse complement.
TGGTTTCATAGGTAATGACCAGATGCAGATACAAAGTTCAATATCTGTCTGGATACAAGTTTCTCAGACAAATGACCTATTGACTCAGAGGTAAAGTCCCATCAATAGTTCCAAATTTCACATAACCTCAATGGACATTAAATCAATTCATTTCTATCTTGGTTAGTACCCAAAGTAGGAGACATCGGAATTAGAAAGTTGGTTAGCTGAATGGTGGCTGGTTGCAAAGTCAGCTTCTCTATTACTGGTATAGCAGAATTTAAACAACACATTAAATTTAGGAATTGCTATAATCGTGTATTAAAATGTGGGGTTTTCAGAGAATTCTCTTTAGTCCTGGTTGGCTAAAATTTTATAAGCTTCCATATATATATATATACATATCTTCCTAAAAGAAAAACTGATTATATGCACATTTAGTAGTTACTACTGCCTACTCTTTGGCTTCCATTCATTCTCCTAAATCAAAACCTTGCCAGAAAAGGAGAACAAAGATTTTGAATTCTTACTAGGAGAAAGTGAATTTGAGATGGCTCAGTTTGAGTTAATTGCCTCTGTGCATTTCTGGAAATTGCTGCCTGTGCATTCTCTTGCTGCTGACAGGACCTCTAATACTGACAATTGGAGTTGTTTAAAGCAAGATCATGGAATTGAGCTTTGCATTCTTTTTTGCCCCCCTAGGACTGTAAGTGTGACAATAATTGATTCTTTTGTGCACAGTTCTTAGGGTATAATTTGTAGAAGATTCCTACCCTAGGATATCTGAGTAGGGAAGTGAGGAAAATTGCACACATGTGTCTTATAATCCAAAAACGTGGAAGGAGAATGCATAAATTAAAACTCAAAGGCCAGGATTTGACAACAATATCACATGGAAACCTTATGAGAAGGGTTCTGACCTACAAATTATAATCCTACCTCTACCAGTAGCAAACTCTATGATATGGAGCCTAGGTAGAGCATTGAAGTGTATGCCATACAAGCCATCACACCCATCTAATTCACTAGTTTGGTGTGATACAAGAGACTTAATCTAACTTTGAAGTCGGTGAAAAGTCTGACTTACCACCTCTTTCCCAGTCTGTATTTCCTTCCTCTAAGCACATTCCCCTAATCTCTCCAACTTCTATGTCTTATCCTGGGTAAATACGTAAATATATTCAGTAAGTAGCAGTCAGATTGTCTCTTAATGTATGATAGGTCATTGACAAATTCTAATGACATTAGCTAAATAGCTTAAAAAATACTCTCCCACAAGTAACAGCATTTTAACCATAGCTGGGTTCTCAAAGACTAAAGTACTACACCACAAAAGATTCCAATCATAACAATAAAATAAGAAAAAATGGAGTTAATTCTTTCAGCATATGCAATCATTTACCCTGAATATTCATAAAGCTATCTCAGCTGATTTATCTAGAGTAAGAAATTCAAAGTAAAGAGTGAAGCAAACGCCATTGTGGAATGCTATTAGCAGAGGCTTTGAAATCAGATACACTTGGACATAAGTCCCTGCCAGTTCAAATTCACCAGCTGTTCTGTGGAGTAAGACAGGGCCATCTGCTCCAGTGAAGATTTGCAGCCTCTAAAACCCTACTCAGAGTCCCTAAGTGCAGAAAGCAACAGGGAATGGATCCTACCATTTGCCAAGTGGTTTTTGTTAAGTTACAAGCCTAGCTAGTCTTACATTTCTACCTGAAAAATGGATTACTAATGCCTATATATCAAAATTATTTTAAATATGAAAGACAATATATGAAGATAAGTCAACTACGTGATTTGTTTCAAACAAAATGTGTTAAGACATATATCTGTGATCATTGGATGGTGCTGAGAAGTTCTCTCAGAAGAAAATTTGTCTTAGGCTCCTTAAAGTGGCTTCAGAAAGAGAAAGAAAAAGTCTAATCAGAGCAGTGCAATGCGAGGGGGTCTGCGGAGCCAGAGAAACGCAAGGCTGAGAGGTCCTTTCTGAAGGTTTACTGCAGCCGTGTTAGGGGACCCAAAGGAACCCTCTTGATTGGTTTGGTTTGGTTTGGTTTGGTTTGAAGGACACAGGATGATCACAGGAGCTTATTAGAAAGTTCTAAGAAAATTGAAGATCACAAGGATCTACATATACCCCCTCCATGGGGGATGGACAAGAGAAAAGTGGGTGAAGAGAGACATCGGTCAGTGTAAGACACAAAAATAATAATAATTTATAAATTATCAGGAGGGAGGGGGCAGAGGGAGGATGGGGAATGAGGAGCTGATACCCAGGGCTCAAGTAGAAGGAAAATGTTTTGAAAATGATGATGACAACAAATGTACAAATGTACTTAACACAATGGATGGATATATGGGTTGTGATAAGATCTGTGTGAGCCCCCAATAAAATGATTATGAAAGAAAGAAAGAAAGAAAGAAAGAAAGAAAGAAAGAAAGAAAGAAAGAAAGAAAGAAAATTGAACACTGTATTTCTAAGAAAAGGGAAAATGGGACAGAAGGATTTTTCCATCATGGCAGTGAGCACCCCGGCTCCTGCTCTGAGTGTAGCATGGGCGATCCTAAGATAATTTTGTTGGGAAACCTTACCCCATTCTTTCCATAGCCATGACCTTGCCCCTTCAGACTGTTTTTGTTCCCCAAACTCAAAGAATATTGAAAAGGCACACAACTTGAGTCCTTTAAGTATTCCAAGCTAACATTTGGGTATGGCATAAATCAGAGGGCAGAAACCTGCAGGGAAGGGTTAGAGAGTTGGAAACATCACCTTCAGAGAAGGAGAGGCCTAATGGAAAGAATAGCTTCGCATCACCTCTCTGGGAGAATGTCCATGAGTTGGCGTGCCAGAAGCTAACAGTGATTGATATACCAGCAGCTAGCTTATTTTAAAAGGGCCTATATGTTTTATTAAGTAATTTTACAATGCAGTATCTCTAACTACAACATTAAAAAATCAGTCTAGTTATTTTATAATTATGATTTGAACAATCAATTTATTTTGTAAAATCAAGCTTTTCTAATTGCAACAGATAACTCAAACACCTTTATTAATGATGGATGATTTCCCTAAGTCTTCAAAAACACCTGCCCTATGTATGTAACCTTTAAATGATGGAAATCAATATAACTGAAATACAAAATAGCTAGCATCATGCTATGAATCAAATAAGTACAATGCGAAACTAATTTAAAACAACAGATCTCTAGATGAGTATACTTCATTAGCCCCTGGGTCCTATATCTTCTGACTAATCACTAATTCTATTATAGCATCCTTTTACTACTTAAGTGCTTTACATCCTGCTCAGATTTACAGCTTTTTCTTTGAAGACAAAGTGCTGGGAAAATGGAATCAGACAGTAGACTTGGAGTCAACGGAAGCCTCGTCTGAGAAAGCAGCCCGTTAGAAGTGACACTAGTCCTTTGTCCCGCGTGCTTCCATCTGTGGGATACAGATGCATCCCCAGTTCCAGTAAAGCCAATTTCTGTCCTCTAGGCTGAGTCGTAAATAAAACTGCCCAAACATTGCAACTCAGCCATCCCAATTCTTCTTCCTGTCTTATCATTATCTGTCCTAAGAACCAAGACAAATTTCCCAAGCCCTTTATCACTGTTTACAGCTTTACTACAGAACTCCGTGGTCATCTTCTTCCCTGACTTACTGATGAGTTCCTCAGGAAAATAAAGCAATCAGACGGTCACTTTCAGAAATCTTACAAATATACCCACTCATCTGTCTATTTATTTAAATGATTTAACTGCTCATGTTCCTAGCAGAGATCAATGACTCTAATTTTCAAGCAATAGATTTTATTCTAGATTGAATTATGTTTCCTATAAAACATATGTTGAAGTCCTAACCTCTGTATCTGTATTTGTGAACTTGTTTGGAAATAGTCTTTGAAGATGATGTTAGGTTACCATGAGACCACACTGGAGTGGGGTGCAACCTAATCCTATATGATTGTTTTGCTATAAAAAAAGAAAAAGATACACAGAGACAGGAAACAATGAAAGAATGTCATGAGATGCTTCAACCTCAAGACAAAGAATACTAAGAGTTACCAAAAACAGAGAGAGATGGAAAAGGTGTGTGTGTGTGTGTGTGTGTGTGTGTGTGTCTTTTGAACATATCATCAACACAACTAATACTCTCATTTGGATTTCTAGCCTCCAGAACTGTAAAGCAATGAATTTGTATTCTTATAAACCACAAAACATGAAGTTTGTCCATCAAGCATCTACAATCCAAACCACCTTCACTGCCATCAAGACAATTCTGACTCATGGTGACCCTACAGGGCATAGAAGCAAGAATTTATCATTTGTAATACATCACAAAAGAGCTTTTGGCTAGAAGACCCATATTAATTAAATGTACCTCAACTTCTGCTCTCTTTACTCATTCTGTTTTTCTCCATAACAATTGCACCATATAGCATATTATGTACATATTATGTATAAAACTGTGCACCTACCAGTACTCTAGGGATCAGAAATATAGTGACCAATAGGGCAGACAAAAATATCATTATGACAGGATTTCTTTCTTGAATACATCAGAAACCTTCTCATCATAGTCCTTTAGATGATGTCTAATATCAAAGCTCCACTACTCATCTGTCCATTTGTCATCTTATGGTCCCTTGGATGTGGAGCTATGCAGGACGAACAGGTTCCAGATGCAGAAAGGACCAGGAGAAGGAAGGGGTGGGGGTAATTTCTGAGTGATTAGCAAGTGACAACCTTATGCAGAGCAGCAGAATTTTGTCTGATTTAACTGCCAAAAGGTTTAAAAAGGGAAATGGGAGTTAGAAACCGAAAAGGAAGGACACACTTAGTACATTTCTAGCTGTAAGAACTGAAGAAAAGATAAAGCCTCGAGTTGTAACACTGAAGGATTCTGTGGCAAAATCTTGAATGATACATGTTGCATCAAAACAACATTGAAAATAACATTTAAGAAATTCACAGCCCTGTTCTGAAAATCACTGCCCAACATTCAAGCATTTCAAGAGATAGCATATGACAAAGAATAAATGATATTGAGGAAAGATGTGCAAGCTTCACTGAAACACAAACAAACAAACTCACTTCCACCAAATCAACTGCCAACTCACAGAGACCCTGTAAGACACGGTAGAATTTCCCCTGTGAGTTACCAAGAGTGTAACTATTTTTTTTTTGAGACTGTAAATCTTTATGGGAGTAGAAATGTTGGGTTTCTCCCCCAGAGAGACTAGTGGTTTCGAACTACTGACTTTGCAGATTGCAGCCCAGTATGTAGCTACCAGGGCTGTACTGAAGGCATGAGCAAAATGCAACTCCTCAGTGACTGATGGAATATCAATTGGAATGTTTCCACAAATTGAGGCAGTCTTAGTCTCTGCTAAGAAATTAGGAAGATACCCATCTGGGCAACTGACTGGATGATATCCATATTTTCTCCCATGCCAAAGAATCAAACAATATCAGCAATATTACATTCAAGTAAAATGTTGCTGAAGATAGTTCCATAACATTTACAGCATTCCATCAAAAGGGAGTTGCCAGAAATTCAACCTGGATTCAGAAAAGGATGTGGAGGGAGTAAGGGATATTATAGCAGATCTTGGATCTTGGCTGAAGGTATAAAATATCAGAAAGGGGTTTATTTTTGTTTTACTGAGTATTCAAAGGCATGTGGCTGTGTGGATCATAAGAAATGGCGTATAAAATCACTAGGAATTTCTGAGGAAGAGTCAGAATGATGTAAATACCACCTTTAAAAGTATAAGAACCTAAACAGAGGATATGTCAAGAAACAAAAACTCATATTTTGTTATTTTTGTTTTAAAATAGTGTCTATGATTTTGTAGCACTCCCTTTTGATTGATCCTTATTTGTGGGTAATTAGAATTTAAATCTGGAATTTACACTTGACATCTCTAGGTTGTGAGATTTATAAATAATGTACTGAAAGCATGGAGACAATAGCACAATGTTTAACGCTGGTGTTCAGTACATGGAAGTAACAATTATGCTGAACAAGCAGTGTAAAATTAATCACAAGGAATTGGAAAACACCTTTGTAAATAGAAGTACATGCTCTTAAGTAGTAGTTTGATTGACAGCGCCATATTTAAAAGAGTGCTTCATAATTGCACAGTGAAAATTATCCTTTCCTGTCTGTCCTCCAGGGAGGGTTGCTTTGGCTGTTATTTTCTTAGCTTAGCATCTGTGTGATGCCAGCCTGCATCAGTATATGCAGAGTTGGACAATGAAGGCAAATTGGGTTTTCAAGTCTAGTGGGGGAAGATTTTGCAAGTCACTCAGTACTTATTTTATTTTTCTAAGACTCTCTCTCTCTTCATTTAATTCTTACAGAGTTGACATGTGAAAAATCTTTAAGCCCCAGGCCTGCTGACTGGCATGAGCTCTGCTAGTCCAGGACCACAGAGGAACTAGCAATAGGGTGGGACACAGGGTCTATACAAATGCAGTGGGGAGATTGGCATCCCCATTGATGTCCAAGTGCCTCCAAATACCTTCACAGGGTGTGCAGTTGTGGGTGGCACTATTGAATTTCTATCCTGGAAGACAAGCTGGAAGATCAATATGCATGCATATTTGTAATGGATTTAAAATTTACTAATCAATAAAGAGTAATGTTTCTTCCTTTGTAGCAAATTTTCAAACTTTTCTGGAGAGGGCCTGCAGTGAGCCTAGCAAACGCAGACAAATTACACTTTTTTTCCCCTAAAATGCTTATAACACAGGATGATTAAGTTGATATTGACTTTATAATTTCTGTACTAAGACAAAATATCAAAGTAATTCATTTTTCATATTCATTAATGGAGGAAAACTTGACACTGGTATAAGTGAAATAAAGTACATTAAAATAAGATATTATATATATATATATATATATATATACTTGTGTGAAACCATGCTGTATACTAAAAATTCTTTAGATTGGCAAATATTCCTTACTTGTACGCTGCCTTGGTGTCCTAGTGGGTTAAACCTGAGGCGCTGCAAACTGTAAGGACGCAGTTCTACACTACGTAGGGTCAATACAAGTCAGGATAGAGTCAATGGACATCGTTGTTCTTTTGTTGGCCATAACAAAAATTCCACAAGTGGATGGCTTTAAAGAACAGTAATTTATTTTCTCACAGTTCAGGGGCCTCAAACTCACTGCCATCGAGCCAATTCTGACTCATGGCAACTCTGTAGGGCAAGGTTGTACTGTGCCTGTGAGTTTCTGAGACTGCAACTCTTTAAGGGAATAGAAATCCTCCCCCCACCCCACACACACACACATACACAAATTGGCTGGTGGTTTCGAACCGATGAACTTGAGGTTATCAGCCCAACTTGTAACCACTATTCCACAGGGCCCCAGGTGTCCAAATTCGAGGTGTGCTTTAAGGAGGAGGCAGGCCCTTCCTTATATAGTATTTCAGCTTCTCACAAGTACTAGCAATTCTTGGCATTTCTGGGCCAATAGATGTGTCAACCTTTCTCTTCCTCCTTGCTTTAGCTATAGGTCTTTCTTCTCTTTGTATAACTCAGCAACTATCAGGTTTGAATTCCATTCTGTACAGTAAGGCCATCATTAACATAACAAAACAGCAAACCTAGTTCCAAAAGGATCACAACTACCCTAAGGACAAGGCTTAAGATTTCAATGAACATTTTGAGGTTACCTAATTCAATTCATAACATAAAATATAAATGGAGCACATCCTTCCTAGGCTAATGATAATAACTGACAACCACTTTTAGCAAAATAAGGAGCCCTGATGGCACTGTTAGGTGAGCATTATACTGCTAATTGCCAGGTCATCAGTTTAACCCACCAGCTGCTCCAGGGGTGAAACCTGCGATTGTCTGCTCCCGCAGAGAGGTTCAGCCTTCCAAACCCTCTAGCGCCTGTGTGCCGACTCAGTGGCAGAGTTCGGTTTGGTTTTCAGGTGTGGGGGTTACAGGGAGGGGTTGCTTTATCAAACTAGAGTTCTGACCTTTATACTCTTGCAATTCTCCCCTTAGAAAGAATGGGCATACCTATCTTCCATCCCAAGTAAGTCCTCACTTTTATAAACTTTTAATTCATCAGCCATTAATTAATTATTTCTGGAAACATGTATTTCTAAGACGCGTGGAGATATCTAGGTTGAAAGGATTGCTTTTGGAATAAAGAATTAGAATATCTTAGCAGACAAGTCCACTTGGTATATTCAGTTATGTTGTTATGTAGCTGCTAAGATCAAGTCCCTATAGCCTGTGCTTTTCATTTCCATTGGCTCCTCCTAACACCAAAAATGGCCCAGGCACTAGATAAGACTGTGGAAATGCTGGACCACACCACTTCTCCACCTCTATTTGCTCCACTGTTTTCTGTGGTCTTTACATCATCTCTCTTTCTCAAGCATAAACCTGTCCCATTCCATGTTCAGAGATTATTTCACATAGGTTGTAGCTCTGGTGTTCTGAGTCTTACCGCCATAGTCTAGAATGCGCTAATGTCGTTAATCATATAATTCTCCTACACTCCTGCTTCTAATAACATCTAATCACATCCATGATTTATAGCTTCTTGCAAAGCTTAATACCAGAAGTTTTCACTGTCTAACCTGACCTTAGCCACTTTTTCATTTACATCTTTCTCAGACACTACCTTAACACCCAATGCTTTACACATAGTACTCAGTAAATCCCAATTGGAATAAGTTAGGTTCTATCATTCCCTTTTTGTGTTTTTTGGTAACTTTGGGTTATAAACTAAGGTCTGTGTTTTAAGCAGATTTTAATTTCAGACATGAAGGACTTAGGAATCAATTAATAAATAATTAATAGCAAATTTGCATTTCAGGGGAAAATGGGATGTGTGATAAGGTGGTAAAGATTTAAAAGGTGATAGGAAAGCATCCAGTTAAGACAAAATGACACTGAGGTAAGTCTGAGGGATTTATAAACTTGAATAAGTAGAACATTTTCTTTTTTAATGTTTCATTTGTATGTATGTATACCATGTGAAATATCTGCAGCACATGGGGGGTGACAGGGAGGGTATTAATGTGCTGTGGAGAGATCACCATGAAGATACAGAAAACTGGGATTGCTATGGAGTCATGTCGTTGTTGTTGTTGTTGTTGTTGTTGTTGTTGTTGTTAGGGGTCATCGAGTGCATCTGATCCATAGCAACCCTATGCACAGCAGAAGGACACACAGCCCTGTCCTGTGTCATCCTCGTAATTGCTCCTGTGCTGGAGCCCATTGTTACAGCCACTGTGTCAATGGGGAAAGTCCACCAAACAGGGCTGGCAGAGCCTCAGTGTACAGGCATCCGAGTAGGGCAATACTAATCAAACTTTGAATGCAAGTATGTTTGTTTGTGTATATAGCCATCAAAAATAAACAAAAACTGAAAAAAGAAAAATGAATTCCCACACATTAGACTTCCCTATTTATATGAGCATGTAGGAGCAGCAATGGAGCTTCTGAGGCTTCTAGATTATTCCTGGATCAGGGAGAAAGATATCCTCCTAAATAACAATGAGTAGCCCATAAAACTGTGCACAAAATTGACATCACACACACACACATACACCTATATCTGATCCCTGGCTAGAACCTATCTGCCCAGAACTCTCAGAGTCCAGTCATGGCCTCCATTGAGGAGAGCCTAGCACCGGGATCTCTCAGGTGCTGAGGATGAAGAAAAGGGGTAGGAAAAATATGGCAAGTGCCTTGCTGTGACAAAGATGCAAGTGGACAAGAGTGATTATATGCACACAGACAATAAGCATTACTGCCACGGACATCTCTTCCAGTTGCACAATAATATAGTAAACTAATTGACCTAAGGAAAGAATTTCTTTAGTATTTTGCTTATTTGGGGAGGATAGATATACAACCAAACATATGCATTCACAATTTCTACATGAACAGTTTAGTGACCTATGTCACCACTCTTTTTGTCTTTACCTATTTTGTTTCATCACCATTAAGTTATGGTCTTTGCTCCTTAAAGTGTTCACATGCACTTTGAATCAATTGTTATCAGCTTAAACTCAAATACTGGGCTGACCCCTCGTAGGTACTTTCAAATTATGGATTAAAGATCATTTGCAGGTATTAACTTCAGGACTTCCTGCAGTCTCAATGAATCCTGTAAGATGGGTTTCCATCTGAGTTTAAAGTTGTGTTCTACACATTTCTTTCTTTTGATCAGTGTCCATCTGTTGAATCTTTGAGAGGGTGGAGTGGAGACCCAAAGCCCATCTGTAGAAAACTGGACATCTCATTACAGAAGGGTCACAAGGAAGAGACGAGCCAGTCAGAATGCATTATAGCACCGATGAAACATACAACTTCCCTCTCGTTCTTTAATGCTTCTTCTTCCCCCTCCCCCAACTATCATGACCCCAATTCTACCTTAAAAATCTGGCTAGACCAAAGCATGTACCCAGGTACAGATAAGAGCCCACAACACAGGGAATGCAGGACAGATAAACCCCTCAGGACCAATAATGGGAATAGTGATACCAGGAATGTAAGGGTAAGGTCGGGGTAGAAAGGGGAACCGATCACAATGATCGACATATTACTCCCCCAGGCAACGGACAGCAGAAAAGTGGGTAAAGAGAGACAGCAGTTGGTGAAAGACATGAAAAAAAAATTTATAAATTATCAAGTGTTCATGAGGGAGGGCCAGGGAATGAGCTCATACCAAAGGCTCAAGTTGAAAGAAAATGTTTTGAAAATAATGATGACAACATATGAAAATAATGATGGCAAATAATGATGACACAATAGAGGGATGGATGAATGGATTGTGATAAGTACTGTAAGAGCCCCAATGAGATGATTTTTTTTTTAATGTTCAGGGAAGAGAATATTTTCTAATGGAAACAAAGGTGATAAATAGACTGCTGGTGGCCCTCGGCCTTAATCCACGCCTAGGACTATAAAGTGGCACAGGAAGGGGCAGGAACATACACTATGAGAGAAGCAGGCAAATGAGGCAGCAGACCACAAACTGGACTCGGGAGGCCAGTTGCTGGAAGAACAAGTGGAGGCCTAAAATAAGGAGCCAAGAAAGGGCAGAAAATGATGCGTCAAATTGCTACTTTCCCTGTCCGTCTGCGCTCAAATCTCTACAACTGCTTACAGTGCAATGACTATGGATAAGTTGTTGAAACTCCAAGTGCCTTAATCCTTCATCTGGAAAATGGAGACCATGCTACCACATGTTATAAATGGAATGGTCTTCCCCACAAAAGATCTGTTAAAACTCTAACATCTGTACTTGTGAATGTGGCCTTCTTTGGGAAAAAGGATCTTTCTCTTAAGATATTAGTTGTATGAGCCCCTAATAAAATGATTTTTAAAAAGATATTATCAGTTGAGTCATTCTGGGGTAGTGTGAATCCTAGTTCTGGTTCATTTTGGGTTGTGTCTAATAAAAATGGAGAGAAGACAGCAGGAGAGGGTAAATATCCAAAAAGAAGACAGATGTCATGTGGCACCAGGGCAGATACATCTATAAACAGCAAAGGAACGCCAAGGATTGCTAGAGTAACCACCAAAAACTAGAGAATAAAAACAAAATTAGCATAGATGAGTTATTCTTTCAAAGTCCCCAGGAAGCACTCAACACAGCAGTATTGTTTTGGACTTCTAGCCTCCAGAAGAGCTGTGAAAACATGCTCCTATTGTTGAAAGCCAACCACTTGGCCATGTTGTAGAATGGCAGCCAGAGGAAGTACGATGCGCCATTTTATCATAAGGTGTATGTGTGCATGCATGCACATAAGTGTATGTGCCTGTGTGTGAAAGAAATTAATGTACAGAATGAAGAACTATAATAAGTTTTCAAGAAATGTTATTCTTATCAGTGTTGGTATTATTCACAAATGGTTGGCTACCAAATTCTGAAAGCCACTGATGGTGCTGCACTGAAAACAATCCTTTCTGGCTCATTTCCATCCATGAAAAATCAGTAAAGACACCACCACGTTCTTTCCAAACCTGTATGTCCTAGGGGAACCTTCGCACAGGGTCTGGGACCGGTGGAGAGGGGCAAAGCCTGCGACACCAATGGGAAATAGAAGGAAACTCTCGGTTCTGTTGTATCAGCTCCAGTTTTCAGTCAGCATGCCGAGGACAATATCCAAAATCAGAAAGCCACACATCTAGGAATACGGCCAGTTATAGAAAACTAAGCACTAGACATGCAATCAACCTAAACGTGCAGTTTTGCAGAGCTAATAAGGTACTGTGGGCTGCCAATAAATCTACAAAGTATGTATTAATACTAAAATATAGTAAGAAAATTATCCACAGAGCCTAGTATGTTCATTAAAACACAATGTAAAACATTATTCAAATTGTATTTCTCTAAAAGAATACTTTGCAGGAATATCCTGACAAAATTTTTTTAAAGGAGTAAAATTCTATGTTAAAAATAATGAATCTGAGTCTAAATCTAAAACACCAATGCCTTCAATTTCCAATTTATGGGATCTACTTCTACCATAAATAACCTAAGAAGTTTCTAGATGTAAGAAACCTACATCAGAAGCACAAAATCAAGAGTAATAAGAAAGTTTCCCAAGACATGTACATCATACCAAATCAGCCTAGCATAAAAAAAAGCAAACATGAAAGACTGCACATTTGAAAAAAAAAAAAAAGACTGCACATTTGACCAAAGTACGGCAACAGCTGCCAGAACAACAAAATGTGTAGAGATGTCGTGAAGTAATTACATCATAGCACAGTCAGCAGACCCACTATGCACCTAGGAAATACAATGTGCACATCAGTCGCACATTTAGTGAAATGAAGAAAGGATGATTGACGATATCCTTTCTCATTTTTTTAAGTACCAAACAAAAGACCACGCCTACATGACTTCCCTTACTTTGCAGACTAAGTAGCAATCTTTCGTTTCACTTTCATGCCAGGAAAAGTGAAAAAAAGTATTCTACATAAATCATATAAACCTTGTTTTAAAAATAGCAAAACGTGAAGCTATGTTTATTGAACATAGCCTCCATCTAGCGCTAGACTTCGGAAAATGGTGTTTCCCTCTCTCTAGCCTTTCCTCAAAGAATTCTGAGCTCTTCGATTTACACCATGTCAGAATGACAGGTTGTTTTTTTTTTTTTTAGTTAAAAGATCATTTTATTGGGGGCACTTACAGCTCATATAAACAATCCATACATCAATTGTATCAAGCATATTTGTACATATGTTGCCATCATTATTTTCTAAACATTTACTTTCTATTAAGCCCTTAGTATCAGCTCCTCTTCCCCCCATCCTTCCCCCACCCCCCTGCACCCTTGTGACCTCCATGGATTCTGCTGTTCAGCCCCCTGGGGTGGTTGGGGGGGTGGTTATGTGTCAATCATTAAGATAGGTTCCCTCTTCCTCCCCTCCTCTCCCCACCTTCCCCTACCTTGCTGGTATCGCTACTCCCATTCCTGTTCCTGGATTCTGTGTGTTGTGAGCTCTTATGTCTTATCTGTACCTGGGCACATGCTCCAGTCTAGCCCACAGTGAAAAGCAGGACTAGGGTCATGATAGTGGGGGATGAGGAAGCCTCATCCCTGCCTTGTGATCCTTCTGTGAGGGCATGTCGCATTATCTACAGATGGGTTTGGGCTCTCTATCCTGACCCCCCTCATTCTCAACAGTATGTTTGTTTGCTTGTTTGCTTATTCATTTGTTTGGGGTATTCTGATGCCTGTTGCCCAACCCCATTGACACCTCATGATCCTCAGGTGACTCCAATTTTGTTCCTCTTCAACGTTCTTTGAGAACCTCAAGGAGCAAGATCAGGGTTGTAGAGTGGATGGGGTAAGGTTCCCAACAAGATGTTCATAGGACAGATGTTGATCCCCTCAAATCATGAAGCTCCGCTGTCATAATAGAAAAAAATTCTTCAGCACAACTTTTCTATCCTCTTTCTCACCAAATTCGGTTTTCGATTTTCTTAAAATGCCTACGTGGTCTTCTTGTGTCCCTCCAGAACATCTGTCGAGATTACCGCTACAGAATCTGGAAAATGGTCACAAAACGGTTCTGAGCTAGCCTCTCTGCTTTGAATAAGCTCACCCAGCAGATCCCCATTGGAAGCCGCTGTTCTGATTGGACATTTATTTTGAAGGCCCTGTAACAGGACTAGGACAAGTGTATGACTAAGAGAACTTGGCAGCAGCCACTCAATGATTACAAAGATACACTTAACCCTGTTTTGTTTTCTTTTGTTTTTTAATAAACCTATGTATGTGTGAACTGGAACCTGGTAGCAATTCTGCTTTACTTCGTTGTATAAATCACACAGGATGGCATGGAGAGACAGCAGAGGCCTTTAGCTCTGTTACTCTGTGTATGTGTTTGAGAGAGAGAGAGAGAGAAATGAGACTGATACCACCTTATAAGTAAAACAGCCTGATGGTCTTAGCACAGCCAAAACTCCAACCAGTTGCTGGTGAGTCAATCCCAACTGAAAGCAACCTCATGTGTTCACAAGTAAAACTCCACTCGATAGGGTTCTCCAAGCCAATGTTTGGAAGCAGACTAGGAAAGCTTTCTTCTCCTTTCTTCCAGGGTGTCTCTAGATGAGTATGAACCACTAATCTTTCCGTTAGTAGTCAAAGGCTCAACATTTGTTTCACACAGGGACTCCTCCTAACAACAAAAAATATAGGTGTGTGTGGGGGGGGGCTTTATCTCCATTCAGGAATAAATGTAATATCCTAAGACTACCACAATACCTAACATAGAGTACTTATTTAATAAATATTTGTCTAAGAAAAAGAGAAAGAGATAATGTTTTAGAATAGAGTAAAGATGGAAAGTAGAAGACAAAAGGGAAATACGAAGAAAAAGTGTTTTTCAAATGCTGGGAAGACCAGTTAGTGGGAAGACCAGTTCTACATCTATTTCACATAGGGTAGAAATACACAAGTGAGTTGATTGAAAAGCTCTAGCTATAACCTAAAACTTCCTGGTGAATTATGAGAGAATTCTATAAGTCCCTTAACTGAACACTGGCAGAACTCAAGAACTAAATTTGAGTATACTGGTGCCTAAAAAGTTTGAGATCATTAAATTAAACTTTATGTATATTTATTATGCACTAACCGATCCTCAGACAGTGCCCTTCACCAGTTGGCTGTTTTTACCTCTTGTCAAATTGGTTCTGACTCACAGCGAACCTATGTGCAACGTAAGGAAACGCTGCCAGACCTGCACTGGGCTCTCAACTGTTGTTATGGTTGAACACGGTGTTACAGCCGCTACGTCAATCTCTCTCTAGTCGGATTGTCTTCTTTTTCACTGCCTTCTACTTTACCAAGTATGAGGTCCTTTTTCAAGGATTAGTCTCTCCTGATAGATAATATGTCTGAAGTATGTGAATGACATTTAACCACCCTTACCTCTAAGGAGCACTCTGGCTGTAATTCTTCCCAGACAGATTTGTTTGTTCTTCTGGCAGTCCATGATGCTTTTGAAATTCTTTGAAAGCACCATAGTTCAAATGTGTCCATCATTCTGCAGCCTTCTTTATTAAATGTCCAACTTTTGTATGCATATAAGGCAATTGAAAATACGATGTCTTGGGTCAGGCATATTTAGTCCTCAAAGCCTTCTCTTCAACACCTTATAGGATCTTGTGCAGCAGATTTCCCTAATTCAATGCATCATTTGATCTCTTGACTACTGTTTCCAAGAGCATTGATCGTGGATGAAGTCCTTGAAATTTTCATCTTTTCTCCATTTATCATTATGTTACCCATTGGTCTAGTTATTAGAATTTTGGTTTTCTTTACATTATGTTATGATCTATATTGAAAACTTCAATTCTTGATTTTCTTCAGCAGATGTGCGAAGTTCTCATTTTCAGCAAGCAAGTTCTATCATGTGCTTATCACATGTTGTTAATAAACCTACTAATGATACTGCATTCTTCTTCATATAATCCAGTTTCTCTGATTATTTACTCAGACTGAATAAGTATAATAAAGGGCAAAACCCTGAAGCATATTTTTCCTGATTTTTAAACCATGCAGTATTCCTTTGTCTGCTCACAAACCTGCTTCATCGTCTATGTACAGTTTTCTCATGAGCACAAAAGTGTTCTGAAAGTTCTGTTCTCCACAACATTCTCCATAGTTTGTTATGATTCACAGGTCGATCATTTTGGCATAATAAACGTTTTTCTGGTATTAACTGTTTTCAGCCCAGAGCCCTGTGATATCAGCAATGATATCTTTTGTTCTATGGCCTCTTCTGAATCCAGACTGAATGTCTGGCAGCTCCCTGTTGATATACTGATGCATGAAGAAGTCGTTGGTCTTGCAAAATTCTGCCATGCAATCTCCAGCTTCAATTCTATCACCAAGACCATTTTTTCTAACTATTGTTCCCTCCACTTGTTCCTTTACCAATTGACGTGATGCCAAGAGCAAGATACCAAATGTAAATTGTAATCATTCCCAGTAGGTAGTTGTACGAGCAGTTTTCAAATCTTAAAAGAATCACTCGATTCTCTTCTGCCCCTTAATTTATTTCCAATATTTTTCTCTTACAATTTAGGGAATTTCTGAACATTCAGACTGTAGTGTGTATAGGAAATATTTCTACATTCCTTTTGAGTAATGTACTAACTTCTCATCTTTTCTATTAACTGCTAACCATAATGTTATCCCCAATTAGCTTGTCTCTTTAATGTGTTGAACTTTTAGGGTGACTAACATGGGTTATAGAGTAGTGGACTAAAGTAGATGTAGCAAATGTCACAAGTCATTTATTTCAATTATTCTAGTGGCATTTTAAAATAATAAAATAATTTTTATTGAGTCATATTAAAAGTTATATTGTCTAGAATCAATTTGATCTTTACATATTCTATATTTTAACACAACGACATGATAGTCTCAAATGTCACAATGTCACAGTGAAAATCACTTTAGAAATTCTGAGGTCATAAACTAATTATGGGGTGGACCATATACAGTTATCTGTGGAATTTTAGGTCAATATTGGTTCTCACAGGCTTAGATGGCAATATCATGATCAAATGACCTTATATCTGCCACATTACTTTTACTAAAGTGAAAGCGTTCAATAAAGTATATCTCGAACTAAAAATTTTACAGCTAAGGCTATATTAATTTTAAAAACATTAAGGTGTTATATTCTAATTCCTTAGTATTTAGTCATACTATGCTGATCTTTTCATGTACACATGTCCCTCTGTCCTCCCAAAATGAGACTGACAAACTTCATTCATGAAATCAAGGTTTGAAACATCACCAAAGTTATTAGAAGGTGGAGAAAATAAGGTCTTCTAGGGAACCGAACCAATTGATGTAATGAATTCCCAAAATGAAAGATCAAAGTAAAAAGAAGTCAAAAATATTACTAAAAATTATAGAAACCTTTATTTAAAATACCAAAGTCTTATTATTCAACATATCCTCCACCTAGGTCTGTGCACTTGTGAAGGTAATGTTTCCATCTCTCTATCTTTTTTCCAAAGAATCTGGTTCCCTCCAATCTAAAAATTCTCACAGCAATCAGTGGATACTGAGTCATATGACCCTATAGGTTTCTGAGACTGCAACTCTTTACAGAAATAGAAAGTCCCATGTTTTTCCAGCTTCTTCTAGTTATGTCATGTCAAAAGAAAGTTTTTGCATCTTCAAGGAACTCAAATCACCTTTCTTTTCCAAATTCTTTGAGTTTACGGAACAAAGTGAAATCTAAAAAGGAAAGATCAGAGGTCTAGGGTGGCTGGAGTAAGGTTTCCCAACAAAATTATGAAAGGACAGCCCTTCCTACACTCAAACAAAGAGCAATGCAGTGACACGATTGGGCCAGGGGGAGCGGTATTCATCAGCGCAAGTTTCCTGGACTGCCCACCAATTTCAGTTTTCTGTATTCTTTTTTTTTTTTTCCGACAACATCCAACACCAATTCATGTTTAAGACATTCAAGGAGATAGAAATGGAAGGAAAATTCTTCAATACAATACAAACTATATATGAAAAACCAACATCCAGTGTGGTAGTCAACAGAGAAAAGACGGGATCAATTCTTCTGAAAATGGATGGCATTTTTTGCCAAAATAAAACTGAGAAAATGAGCAGACTAGGAGGTAATTAGTTATTTCTACCATCTCCACTGACTGTTCAATTATCTTTTTTTTAAATCAATTTATTGGGGCTCATACAATTCATCACAACACATAGAACAATTGTGTAAAGCACATCTATACATTTGTTGCCCTCATTATTCCCAAAATTCG
Organism: Echinops telfairi; assembly: GCF_000313985.2. Lineage (NCBI taxonomy): Eukaryota > Metazoa > Chordata > Mammalia > Afrosoricida > Tenrecidae > Echinops > Echinops telfairi. The sequence continues at coordinate 69,504,628 of NW_022111369.1, read as the reverse complement.
CTTTCCTCTTGGGTTCCCAGAATCAGCTCATTTTCCTTTTTCCCCTCCCCCTCCTCTTTCATAATAAACCTGTGGTCATCCTGTGTCCTTCAAGGAAGTCTACCAAGATTATTCCTTTGAAATAAAAGTAAACGCAGTTGTCATAATTTTATGAACTGACCCAACTGAACTAAATTGAAACCTCCCCACTGAATCCCTTGGAAACCACTGTTGTGTTTGGACATATTTTTCTTCCAAGCACTACCAGTGGAGGCTAAGACAAGTGCATTACTGAGAGAACTTGTCAAGAGCCATCCAGTGATCACAGAGACACTTTCATTGGAATGAACCATTGAATATCTGAACTAGAACCCCAATATATTTTAACCTTACTCATATCAGTAATTCCCAATTAATGATGCATTGGGATTACTTTGAAGGACATTTATAATTATGTGGGGAGGGGGTTGTTTTGATTTGCTGTATCTATTCTTTCTTTTCCAGTGCATTTTATAATTGGTATAATATACTATGTAAAA
>NW_022111369.1:69473901-69502876 GCF_000313985.2 Echinops telfairi | reverse complement strand
CCATCTAGCCCAGAAGCAACAAAGCCCACATGGAAGCAACACACCAATATGTGTGATCATGAAGGGCCGAAGGGACCAGGCTTCAAGCATCAAAGGTGGGGGCAGGGATCATATCATCGTGAATGAGGGTGGCGCGTGATAGGGACCCAATGCCCATCTGTAGACAACTGGACATACCTTGCAAAGGGGTAGTGGGGAGGAGATGAGTCACTCAGGGTTCAGTATCGGCCTTAAATTTTAAACACCCATTCGATCCCCTTGAAGCCACTATTTTGACTGGAATTTTGTTGAAAGTGAGGCTAACACAAGGGTTCTGAGAAAATTTATCTGCAGCCATCCACTGGTTGCAGAAACACGTTTAAATACATTTTGATTAAAATAAACCTGTGCATGGGTGAACTGAAACTCTGGAAGCAGTCCTTTCTTAACTCGCCATCACACACCATGTGATTCCTTGACTGCTGGTTTTGAAGTCAGCATTTGTCTGTCAATTAGTTGTACTTCGGTGGCTTGTGTGTGTTGCTGTTGCTGGAAGCTACAGCACCAGTGTTTCAAATCCAGAACAATAACCCAAGGTAAATAGGTTTCAGCAGAGATTCCAGGCTAGAACTGAAAGTATTATTAAGATGTCCACTTCAAAAGGTTTCATCACTAAAATCCTTATTGATAGCAGCAGAACACTGTCTGATACCGTGCCAGAAGATGTGTCCCTCAGTGAAGATGAGTGCCTCAAATTGGACTGCATTCACAACACTGAAGGACTGCCCCCTCCAAGTAGCATGCAGCATAATGACCCGGAGGGGGAAAGCTTTCATATGCTGAGGGGGTACGACTCAAATTGAGAAGAAATTGCGGATAATATCTATTAATAATCACAGCATGGAATGTGCAAAATATGAATAAAGGAATATTGGAAGTCATCAAAAATTAAACAGAAACATTGATATCAATATCCTAAGCATTGCAGGGGCAAAATGAACTTCTGCTGTCAATTTTCAATCATATGATTGAATCATATGATTCACTGTGCCAGGAATTACAAATAAAAGAGGAATGTTGTCACATTCATCAGCAAAAACAATATTTCAAGATCAATGCAGTCTCACATCTGATAATAACTAGATGCCCACAAACAAGTCTAGATATTAAAACTACTATTCAAATTTACGCACCAACCACTAAAGCTAATGATAAAAAAGAAATTGAAAAATTCTCCCCATTGCTTCAGTCTGAAGTTAAGTAACAATCAATTGATTTTGATAATTATTGGCAATGGAAATGCAAACATTGGAAACAGACGTTGGGGAGCATGTGTGCAGAAAGCGGCATGAACTACTAGGGGGCACATATCAGACTTCCTCGGGCTTTCCTATTGCCAAAAAACTAGTGTCGGACCAACCACTACCCCATCTTTCTTTCTTTCTGTCTTTCTTTCTTTCTTTCTTTCTTTCTTTCTTCATTGAATCAGTCACTCATTTAATTCTCCATTCCCCCCCTCCTCCCCACCACCTGCCCCTTACCCTCCTGATATCACTACTCTCATTATTGGTCCTGAGGGGCTTATCTGTCCTGGATTCCCTGGATTCCGGCTCTTATCTGTACCAGTGTACATCTTCTGGTCTAGCCAAATTTGTAAGGTAGAATTGGGATGAAGATAGTGGGAGGGAGGAAGCATTAAATAACTAGGGGAAAGTTGTATGTTTCATTGGTGCTATACTTCACCCTGACAGGCTTGTCTCTTCCTTGTGACCCTTCTGTAAGGGGGTGTCCAATTGTCTGCAGATGGGCTTTGGGAATCCATTCTGCACTCCCCCTCATTTACATTGATATGATTTTTTGTTCTGGGTCTTTGATGCCTGATACCTGATTCCATCAACACCTCATGATCACACAGGCTGGTGTTCATATTCCATGTGGACTCTATTGCTTAGCTAGATGGCTGCTTGTTTATCTTCAAGCCTTTAAGACCCCAGATGCTATGTCTTTTGATAGTCGGGCAGCATCAGCATTCTTCACCACATTTGCTTATGCACCCATCTTGTCTTCAGTGATCACGTCAGAAAGGTGAGCATCATGGAATGCCAGGTTATTAGAACAGTGTTCTTGTGTTGAGGAAATACTTGAGTAGAAGTCCAATTTTAATCTGCTACATTAATACTTCACATGTGAATAGATGTACATAGATCTATTTCCCTATCATTAAATATAAATGTATTTACAAATATATATGCCTGTATTTAGACCCCTATAAATGCCCGTTGCCTCCTAGTTCTTCTCTCTATTTCCTTTTACTTTCCTCTTGTCCCACTATTATGTTCAGCCTTCATTTGGGTTTTAGTAATTCCTCTCAGCTACATTGCCTTTGATCAAACCCCACCAGGCATCCTATACCCTCTTTGCCATCAATTTTAGATCACTTGTTGTTCCCTTGTCTCTGGGTTGGTTGACACCCTCTTTCCTTTCCCCTGCCTCCCCTCTCCTGTGTCCCCCTAGAAATGTTGGTCCCGTTGTTCTCTCCGCTGGCTTATTTATCCTATCTTATCGAGATAGACATGCAGAGACAATAATAAACTCTAAAACAAGACAGAGAAAAACAAAACAACAAAGGAAAACAAAACAACAGTAATGAAAAGTAAATAACAAAAAAAGAAAAGCATATAAATAGTTCCAGGTCTGTTTTTTGACCTTTAAGAGTGTTTTGTGGTTGAATCTGATGGGATGCCATGCCCTGGCCCCAAAGTCATTTTTGGTATACCCTGGGGACTTCATTGCTTTGCTTCCCTGGCTGCTCTGTTGCATGCCCTTAGTATTTTGCCCTAGTGTAGTGGGGTCAGATTGGGCACAATTCGCACACTGTGTCTCCTGTGTTGTCCCCCAAAATGCTATGGATCAATAAGGGACATCATGTCTTGTGTTGGGGCTGGCCCTTTGGTCCTCTCTGTGCGTTGGCTGCTCTGAACAGGAATATCATCCTCGAGGTTTGGTGGTCCATGATGTATTCCACTCTCTCTCTTTCCCTCTTTGTTTGCTCCTGTGCTCTGATCAGATGTGCCTCTCTCCCTAAACTGTAGCTTCAGTGTTGTTCTCTGAGGTAAATTCTTCTGTGGGGAGGAGGGGGTTTCCAAGTATTTTGGATGGGGCCATCCCCACAGACCTCTCTATTGGTTTCTTCTCTATTGGCTTCATGCCAGTATGTTGCATTTATGTCTTAGCCCTCCCACCCTCTCCTGTGGAGATATAAACAATAAATCAACTATGTTAGTCTGGCTAGACTAGAGAAACAAATTCAGAGACATTCATATGTGTGTAATAGAGAACTCAATATCAAGGAGCAATTTTATATTTAGAAAACATCCCAGTCCAGATCAAGTCCATAGTCTGGTATTAGCCCATATGCCTGATACCAGTCTACAATTTCCTCTTCAGACTCACACAAAACATGCAATGACACTGAGTGCAGGAAGTTCACAGGCCAGTTGGTGAAAAGTCTTGTGGATCCAGTGGCAGTGGAGGCATCTTAGTGCTGGTGTGGGTCTCCAAGTGGCTCCTCCAGCTCCAAGACTTTGGCTGCTGTCAACATAGCTCCATGTAGCTTGTCAACAGGAATGTCTCACAGGGAGTGAGTGAGTGTCCCGCCTCCAGTGAGTTATTTGTTTCCTTAGTGCCTCCACATGAAGTCAACAAGCTGTGACCTGATTGACAGGCTAAACTCCACCCCTTCACTCTTAATAGTCTCAAGTTGACAACAGATTATGTAACTACCACACAAATCATTTCTCCCACGACAACTCTACTTCTATATGGGATTTAATAATTCATTGCACTGACCACATAGAACTCACCGATAATACTCACAATTATGGGGGGTTGCTAGAGAAATTAATAGATTACCTCAGGTCAGGATAAGTAAACAGTCAGGACACAGTCATTGTTCCACAGTAACACCTCTCCTCAGCCAGCAGCCAAGTCTCTCCAAGCCTCAGATGTAGCCACGTGATCCTTTGGCCTCTGCCTCTGTGAACCAGATAGCCAAACAGTCCCATCGTTTAAGCACTGCTCCTCTGTTATGTCTCACAGTTTCCTTGCCTTGGCCTCTGATCTCAGCCCAGCTCTTTTGCTTTGTCTCATACTATAGTCTCTGCGCCACAATCTCTAGTACCTCTAGTCAGAGCCTCTGTCACTTCAAACAGAGCTCTAGAATATGCTCTTCTTCCAATGTAATGTGTGTTCTTTCTGCATCTCAGTTGGCTTGTAGACACAGAAGAATGGCTTTGAGGTGTGACTTTTGTCTTTCAGCAGCTCATACCTGCAAGGGAATAGAGGGTTCAACTTGGTTCACATTATCTACTACAGTTGAGAACTAGTCATTCCCTCCAAAATGGGGTGAGAGCCACAGGCATACAGTCCAGAATTTGTAATACATTACCTAAGAAATTGTGGCTTGAAGGGCCATATTAATGGACTATATTTCAATGGCCTTGGTGATAGAAATGAAACTGAGATCCTATGACAGAATTTTGCAAGACTAACAATGACTTCAGTACAAATATCTTTTTAAGAAAAAAAAAATCAAACAGTGCCTGTATGCCTGCACCTCTCCAGATGGGATACACGGTATTCTGAAGTTAAATGAGTTAGTTATGACTTCTAAACATTTCTCTGTAATTCCTACCAAATATTGGGGCTTGGGGGCTTTCAAATAAGGTATAGGGAGTTCTAATTAAGGGATTGATCAGTTTTGCTATTCCACTGCGTATATGAAAATGATTTCAGAAATTCTTGAGAATGCCATGAATCAAGAGCCACCAATGGAGGACATGAGAGATTCCTACCCAAAGTGGCAGAAGCAGCAGAGAAACTACACCAGGACAGCAGAGGCACCTCACTACTGGGACCATGGTGGGGAAGCAGAGCAGCAGACAGATCACATGATTGAGATGCTGAGGTCCAGAGAGAGATTTGGCTGCTGGCTGAGTAGAGGCACTGCGACTGATCCTGTATTGCATCACCTGTTAACTTGACAATTAATATTATTTTTAAAAATCATAATCATTAGAGTTGACTGTAAATTCTGTGTGGCCATTGCAACAGATTGGTAAACCCAGCAGAGAAACAGAGCACCTTGGAAAGAACAGTTGGTTTCAGAATAGGGTGAAAGAAGAAGGGAGAAATCAGCTTTGGGCAGGTGTGGAGCTGAATTCTCCTCTTCCCTTGCAAAGATGTAGGAAGCCAGATGGGGCTCCCATGCCATTTCCTAAAGCAAGAATCAAATTGATTACATCTGTGAGAAGAGACAGACTATGGAGAAGCTCAATATAACAGGCAAAATGAGGCTAGGAACTGAGTGTGGAATAACTAATCAATACTTATATTGAAGTCCAAGTTGAAATGGAAGAAAATTAAAACAAGCATACAAAGGTCAAAATAAGATCACAATTTCACCCATCTGAATTTGAAGAACATGTCACAAACAGATGTGAAACATGGAACACTAGTGACAAAAGACCTGACAAAGGTGGGATGGCATCAAAAACATAAAGATAGCAATGGGAAGGTTTTAGAAAATGAAAGAAGGAAAATATCAAACTGAATGTCAGACGAGACTTTGCAATTTGCTCTTGACCTAAAGTAGCTGAAGTGAGTAGAAGAAATGATGAAATACAATAATCAAACAGAAAATTTCAAAAGACCACTAGAAAAGAGAAAGTATTGTAACAAATACCTTATGATAGAATGCTCCTTAGAGGCAAGGATGGTGAGACTTCATCTTACTTATTTTTAACACGTTGTCAGCAGAGACCCATCTCTAGGGAAGGACCTCGGGCTTGATAAAATAGTGAAGCAGTGACAAGAAAGAGGGTCGTCAACAAGATGGAGTGACACCCTGGCTGCAACAACGGGCTCGAGAATGGGAACAAATGTGAAGATGCACAGGTGTGGGCAGTGTTTCGCTCTGCTGCGCACAGGGTCACTTTCCGTCAGAAGTGACTGATGTCCCCTAACAACAACAAGGATGATGTACAAATCTGAGCTAGAAAACCAAAAATGAAGAACACGAGCCTCATATCTCAGGCTGAAAGAACTGAATGTCAAGTCAAGCATTGAGTTGGAATATTTAAGAATTCTAAGGTCAACATCTTGAATGATTCAAGAAGCATCAAAAGCAGATTGAAGGAATACACAGTCACTGTACCAACAATAACTGGTAGACATGCAACCATCTCAAGAGACTGATGGTACTGAAGGAAGAAATGGAAGCCGCTCTGACGGCTGTCATGGAAACAAGGCTCCAGGAATTGACAAAGTACTAAGTGAAATATTTTAACAAGTTAATAAAGTACTGGAAGCACTTACTAGTCTATGTCAAGAATTTGAAAGAAAAATACCTAGCCAATCAACTGGAAGAGATCCACAGTGTGCCTATTCCACAGGAATGTGACCCAATAGAGTGCAAAAATCATTGAATGATTTCATTGATATCACATGCAAGTTAAATTTCCCTGAAGATCATACAACAAATGTTGTGGCAGTACAACAAGGAGCTGCCAGAAATTCCAGCCAGATCCAGAGGAGAGTATGACATGAGGGATATCGTTGTTGACATCAGATTGATCTTGGCTGACAGCAGAGAATACTAGAAAGGTGTTTCATTGTTTCATTGACTATGCAAAACATTCTATTGTGTAGGTCATAACAAACTCTGGATCACACTAAAAAGAATGGAGAAACTGGATGTGTATCAAGAGGAAGATGTTGTGAACCAGAACAAGAAAATACTGTCTGGTTTAAAGTCAGGGAAGGTGTATGCTAGCATTGCATCCTTTCTCCATACTTGGACAATCTCTGTGCTGAACAGATAATCTGAGAAGTTCAAATATATGAAGAAGAATGCTGCATCATGATTGGAGAAAGGATTATTAACAATCTGAGCTATGAGGATGATACGGCCTTGCTTGATGAAAGTGATGATTAAGGACAGCAGCCTTCATAATGGATGACAACTTAGTATAAAGAAAACAAATACCCTCACAAATGGATCCATACACTCCAATACAATATTATGATAAATGAAGAAAATATTTGATCTCAAGGATTTAATCTTTGTTAAATCCACAATCAGAACTCATGCTAGCAGTTGTTAAAAAAAATCAAGATATATTGAATCAGGCAAATCAACTGCACAAGACCAAGACCATTTGAAAATATTGAAAAGCAAAGATGTTACTTTGAGGACTAATGTGCTCCTGATACCCATGCCACGGTATTCTCAATGGCCTCATGTGCATGTAAAAGTTGGACGATGAGTAAGAAGACCACAGAGGAATTGAGACATTTGAATGATGGTGTTGGTTAAGACTATCAGAAGTACCATAAACTGACAGAAGACTAAGCAAATCTGTCTTGAAAGAAGTCCAGCCAGAATGCTCCTGAGAAGAAAGACTGGTGAAGCTTTGCTTTGTGTACATGGGAAATCTTGTCAGGAGAGATCAGTCCCTGGAAAAATACAACATTCTTTGTAATGTAGAAGGTCAGAGAAATGGAAGAAGACCTTTGAGGACATGAATTAACACAGAGACTTCACCATAACAGTGGGCTCAAACATGGTAATTGTGTGGATGGAGGAAGGCCGCCGTGTCCTGTACCATAAGTACACTGCTGTACCTAAAGTGACTATGAGTTGACACCTATTTAACAGGACCTGAGAACAAGAGTTGCAATCCCTACATCAGCTAATGTCATCCCCACTTTCAGAAAGAACGTATGTCATCTGTATGTCAAAGGTTTTGAATAAACCTTCCTATGATCCTGATAGCAAATTCTTCTTCCTACAACCCAGCTTCTCTGATAGTTTGCTCAATACACAGATTGAACAAGTATGATGAGAAGATGCAACCCTAATACACACCTCTCTTGATATTACACTACACAATATGCCCTTATTCTGTTCACACAACTGCTTCTTGATTCCTGTACAATTTCACACAATGACGTGTTCTGGAATTCCCATTCTTCTCAAGTCTGTATAATTCACACAGTTTAATGATTGGCATAGTCAATAAAACACAATAAACATCTTTCTGGTATTCTCTGCTTTCAGCCAAGATCCATCACGCATTGGCAATGACTCCCTTGTCTATTTCTTCTGCCTGAATTCCTGTGAGCTCCCTATCAATGTACTGCTGAAACCATTGTTTGCTGATTTCAGCAATATTTTATTTGCATGTGATATTAATGACATTGTCCTATAATTTGAGCATTATCTTGGGTCACCTTTGTTTGGAATGAATCTCTTGCAGTGAATTGGCCAAGTAGCTGTCCTGCAAATTTCTTGGCATAGACAAATGCTTCATCAGCTTGTTGAAACATTTCCATTTGATATTGTCAATTCCTGCAGCTTTATTTTTGGTTAATGCCATCCATGCAGCTTGGACTTCTTCCTTCAGTACCATTGGTTCTTGATCATATGTTCCCTCTTGAAATGGTTGAATGTCAACTAGGTTTTTTGGTACAGTTACTCTGTGTATTCTTTTCATCTTTTGATGCTTCCTGAATCTTCTAATTTATTGCAGATTTCATCTCAAGTACTTTGGACATATTATAGGGAAAGACCCGTCCCTGGAAAAGGATGTTTTGCTTGGTGAAGTAGAGGGACAGTGGGGGGAAAAGGAATACACTCGACTAGAAGGATTGACACAATGATTGCATCAATGATCTCAGGCATACCAGTAATCATAAGAACAGTACATGACTGGACAGTGCTTTGCTTTGTTGTGCATAGATAGCATCGCTATGCATCAGAACTAACCCGATGGCACCCAACAACAATTTTGAGCCTAAAATTATGAAGTTACTAATAGGATGAAAATTACTCATTTCTCATTTTCTCAGGAATAGTTTAAGTCTGAAAATGCCATATATAGTATTAAATCTGTTTTCTATCAAGTGGCACAGATGTAGAAGGCTCTTAAAATTAATTATAATCAAAATGGATTTCGTTTTCTTTCATATGTTTATCATGAACCTCATTAAAGTATTAAATAGGTTGAAAGAAAACCTGTTAGGTGTTCAATTAATTTCTTTAATTCAATAATTTAATCACTTAAAATTTATTATGGAGACATTAAAAATAATTTTTGAAAGAAAAATGGCTTTGCCTGTTTTATTTGTATAGAAGATAAATAAAAGTGCATCGTGTTAAAGGCTTAAATGCTTATATAAACTGTTTGAAATGTCATTATTGTTCTTTTAAAATGTTTCTTGATATATAATTGAAACAGTAAAATGTATCACCTTAAAAGCTAAAATTTAATGTTTTTACTATATTCATAATGCTATCCAATTATCATTACATGCTAATTGTTTAACATTTTTGTCACTCAAAAGAACAACATATCTACATTACACTCTTAGTATATGTGCTGCCGAAGCGAGCACCTACATTACACTCTTAATAACTATCTCTATGTGGTAGAATATTTATAAGTGCAACTCGAAAGACCATATAGGAATCTTATACTGAATTTTTAATAATAGGGTGTATTAGTCTGGGTACATTAGAGAAACAAATCCACAGAAACTCATATGTATAAGATAGAGTTTTATATAAAGGCTAAGTGCACATCAAGAAAACATCCCAGCCCAGTGCTACCCAATCCCCAAGTCCAACATTAGCCCATATGTCCCACACTAATCCACAAAGTCCTCCTCCATCTCCCAAAACAGACACAATGATGCCAACTGCAGGAGGGAAGCCAAGTCAATGAATGTGTAAGCATCTCAGCACTGGCAGGGGTCTCCACATGGGTGCTCCAGCACCCAGGGCTGCATCGGGGTAAGTCCATGTGGCTTCTCCTCAGGGATGTCTTGCCGGAAGTGAACCTTGCCAGCTGAAGCAGGGAACAGGCTAAGGCAGCTGCACCCTGGTCCGACCATCACAAAGCAAGAGACCCGAGAACTAGAAAGGCAAGGATCACCTAGCCATTTATCTCTCTGCCCTCGCCCTTCAATTAACCTCACGTGTGTCTATTGGCCAGGTTGTCACAATAATCTTTAACTATATCATAGGGGAAAAGCAACTCAGCAAAAGAGCATGAATATTTCCCCAACTGAAGAATGTAATCAAAATCACTGAGTGGTACACATAGAAACCATCCTGTATTTTTTTGTGTATATTCTCAACAAAAATAACAACAAAAGACATATTCATTAGCATTTCCTCCTCATTCCCCCCTGCCCCCAATACCCTACCTGGCATTCATCAAACCGAAACAGCAAACTCACTGCTATTGAGTCTAGGCCGACTCATACCAACCCTGTAGAACTACTCTGTGGGCTTCCAGCACTGTAACTCTGTACAGGAGTGCAAACCCTTATCCTTATCCTGCAGAGTGGTTAAGGTTTCAAACTGCTGGTTTTGTGGTTCGCAGCCCTCAGTGTGACCCACCATGCTACCAAGGCCCCTTACTATGTCACCAGAATGCCTATAATATTCCCAATACGGAGTTTGAATTATAGTCATTCAGAAAATAAAAGGATGTAAGCCCTTCTCATTAAGAACACCTTCCTGAAATGTTGCCTAGATGTCCACATACATCCAATGCCAGATCTTAGTTAAATTTATTTTAGGGGAAAATAAGACCCCAAAGTTAAATATAATTTATAACGATCCATTTATTAAGTCTTAAAAAGTACATAGACCAAAAATGAATTATCCAAGGGAGGTGATGGATGGCGTAAAAATGGAGCCATACTGGTGTTCCAGGATTCACCATGAATACTTAAACAGGATATGTATGCAAAGGAATTGTCACAAAATAATGGGTGGCTGCAGATCAAGTGATCACAGTTGCAGGCAAAACTTGGTAAACAGCCATTTGGGGGACATGTACACAACTATGGACTGAAATGCTTACAACATTGGTTCAAGGTCCTCCTACTACTACGGTATAGTTCGAATGCATTCTAAGCAAACAGAAAGCTACCGTCTTTAATATCGACCCCTTATCTGTTAGTTTCTCTTATTGTACTGACTTGTGAGTTGCTGTGATTCTGGATAGTATGTCGCTAATATTTCAAATGCCCGTAGGATCACCCAAAGTCAACAGGTTTCGGTGACGTTTCCAGACTAAGAAAACACTATGAAGAAAGACTTAGCTGCCCATTTTAGAAGGATAAATTTAGCTGCTGAAAACCTTATGCATAGCTTCAAAACATTGTTAGGTAGTGAAGGCCTAATGAGTGATAGCAGAACATTGTCAAAGATAATGCCAGAGATGGTGGCCCTTTGCTCAGAAGGCACTCAAAATGCAACCAAGGAGCAGGTGTTTTATCAAAGTAGAGTTGACCATGGTGATGTGAATACAGTAAAGTGTGTGGGAGTGGAACCTGCAGAATCTTCATTTGCAGGTGAGGTGCAAATCAAGGTGAGAAGGAACAGCTGAAAAATCTAACATTTGGAATGTACCAAATATGAATCTAGAAAAATTGGAAGTCATCAAAAGTGAAATGCAATACATAAAGATCATTATCTTAGTGTGTGAAACAGGGTTCTCTAGAGCAACAAAACCAGGACACTTATGATGATAGATAGATGATGATAGATAGATAGATAGATAGATAGATAGATAGATAGATAGATAGATAGATAGATAGATAATGAAGGAATATAACAGCTAATTAGTCCACACAGCAGTAGAGGGCTCAATTCAACTCACTTCCATGGAACAGTTAATGTAATGGAAGTCCTTCAACTCATGAGGGCTGCTGCGTCCACAGTCAAGTAAGCATACAGCTGAATTTTCTGTAGAGCAATGCAGGCAATCCGGCCACAGGCAGCAAAACAGCAGGGCAGGTCACCAACAGTCAGCAAGACAACAGGATCGGACAGTCCCAAGCTCAAACGATTGTATACCCCAGCAGTGAAGCAGGTCTTTAAGGAACCTCAAGCTCTAGCAACACGATCCATAAGTTGGCTGTCCCACAGGTAGTGTAGGTCACAAGTTGAGGCAGAGAACTAGCTAAAGCAGCCACATGCTGGCATGCTGGTCCAATCACCAGAAAGCAAGAGAGAGAGAGGTGGGGCTTGCTGAGCCATTTATCTCTTTGCCCTCCAACTAAACTGCAACCTCATTAATCCCACATGTTCCTATTGGCCAGGTTGGCACAATAAACCTCTCTATCACACATAGATAATCCATGGAAAAATAAATTGATTTTGGACTCACACTTAATTCTAGCCCTGATCCAAGAAAAAATACTTCTTATGACATGGCCTTACTCCATGCTTCCCTCATGAAGAGATTACTGAAGATATAGTTGCTACAGCAAAGTGTGGTGAAGAAAGCAGATAGTGCCCAGCTATAAAAATAAAAAGAATAGTATCTGGGGATGTAAAATATTGTATTCAAACAAGCAGTCACCTAAGCGAGGTGTCAATTAAGTCCACACCAGCCTGTGTGATCCAAGGATGACAACAAAATCAAAATCCAAAAGAGGGAAAGGTATCAGAGTTTAAATTGTGAATACCCCAGTTTTAGAAGGTGACGGATGACAGTGGGAGCCCACAATCCATCTACAAGATCCCTACATATATTAAGCTTCTTGCGAATCCCCTTGGACTAGAATTGAGTGAGGTGAATTTATTATCAAGATGGTGACTATTATAAACTCCATGATAACAGATGTAATGAGGTGAAACTGGTCTTTCGTCCATCATGTTATCTCCCTTTTGACACATTTTGGATTTGTTCTACTTCTCAATATTTCTTGACTTTTTTCTTTACAGATGTTTGGTTCTTTTTTCATTTTAACATTGTTGGTCTTTTCTTTCTTTTTGAAATATATTTGTTGTTTACAGTGTAAGAAGCACAGGATGGACAGATGTATAGATATGCTAACTAGTATAAGGGAGGTTGGAAAGAAATGGGGAGCAAATGATAAATACAGGAGAAGGGAGGATGTACTAGAACTAATTATAATGATCTATATACAGTTCTTTTTAAATGTGGTTTATACACCAAAAAACAAGACTTTGATGAGGAGGCCAGGGATGGGGTGGGAATGTAATGCTGAGGAGGAAGGAAGGTAGAATGGGGGAGGAGGAGAACCACATTTATAGAGAGTTCAATAGAATATCGTTGTTCATTACATTTGTTGAGATGGGCTATGTAACTGTATACAGTTACTTCTCTTTTTAAAGTATGCCTCTTTAAAAACCAAAAAGAATATTCTTCTTAAAAAAATTTTTTAAACCTTCAGTCTCCTTATATTGTTTATACTTAAATATTGGTGTGAACGGCTAAAAGACCTGGAATGGACTTTGAGTCTGAAGTAACAAAAAAGTTTACTTCAAACATGGTGAAGAGGAAGGGGGCAGAAAAGAAAAAGAAAACAGACCAATAAAATTAAAAATAAATAAGACCCAAACCCTCACAGCTGGTCCGATAGGTATTATAATGATAAACGAAGAAAAGACTGAAATTATCAAAGATGTTGTCACATCCACAATCAATGCTCATGGAAACAACAGTCAAGAGATCATCTAACACATTGCTTTGGGTAAATCTGCTACAGAAGCCAATAAAACTTAACTATCTCATAGGTATTTAACATTATCACAAGAGTCTACGGCCATACCACCCTGAACATGCCTGATCTTGGAAGCTAAGCAGGGTCGGGCCTGGTTAGTACTTGGATGGGAAACCACCTGGGAATACCAGGTGCTGTAGGCTTTTAAAAAAAACAAAAAACATTATCACAAGAAGTAAAAAAGAGTAGCTAGCCTTATTAAAATATTATTTTTTGCCATTTATTGGGTAAAAGTGAGCCTGGGGCTTAAGAAGAAGAGAAAGACTGCCTGAAGAAAAAAAGAGGGGAGGGGGGATGAGGCTCAGGAACGAACTGGAGGGGAAAGCATTCCTGAGGAGACACCAATGGTTGGTTATAAAACCAAAGAGTGAATTTGAGGAGCCGAACTATGCACTGGGATTTAAGTACGCTGAACAGATTTGATAAATTTGTCATGAGTGAGGTTTACTTTTTTCCAATCTAGTACCTCATCATCTCTGAATTAGTTAGTTTATTGCGCCTACCTGGCCAATAAACACATGTGGGGTTACTTGAAGGGCGGAGAGATAAATGGCTCGGTGAGCCTTGTCTTTCTAGTTCTTGGGTCTCTTGCTTTCTGATGGATGGACCAGGGTGCAGCTGCCTTAGTCAGTTCCCTGTTTCATCTGGGAAGGTTCATTTCCTGCAGGACGTCCCTGAGGAGAAGCCACATGGACCTGCCCCGATGCAGCCCTGGGTGCTGGAGCAGCTGTGTGGAGACGCCTGCCAGTGCTGAGACGCCTACAATCTCACTGATTCAGCTTTGCTCCTGCAGTCGGTGTCATTGCATCTGTTTTGTGAGATTGAGGAGGACTTTGAGGACTGGTGTTGGATTAATGGGTTAATGTTGGACTTGTGGGCTTGGGTAGCACTGGTTTGGGATGTTTTCTTGATGTGCACTTAACCTTTATATAAAACTCTCTCTTATACATGAGTTTCTGTGGATTTGTTTCTCTAAAGTACCCAGACTAACACAATCTCTTAGCCAAATGTGCTTGGGATTCCATCTTCCCTATGTCAACATTTCATAAATATACTTCATCTACTTCAAACTCAGTATCTAGGTATCATTTTATTTGTGCTTTGTCTTTATGCCCTGTATCAAATCCATCAGCAAGTCTTTTCTTCTGCCTTTAAAATATCTCCCAAATCCAGCCATATTTCAGCATTCAGCCACCTCCTGTTCGCTCTCCACATCTGCTTCATTTCAGGCAGTTCTCCACTCTAGAGCCAGAGGGACCATTTTAATACAAAAATCAGATCATAGCACTCCTTCCTTACAACCAGCCAATGTCTTTGCTCTTCCAAACTTATGCATGAATTTCAAACTCCGAGCCGTAGCCTAAATGTCTTCCATGAACTGATTGCTATCAGTTGTTTTATCCCGCTCCATTAGCTCCCTGATCTACTCTGAACATTGTATTTCTGTTAGTTCTTCTATTTGCCTAGAAAGCTTCCTGTACAGTGTGGTATGCCTTGTGTCACACTTGTGCACATTTCTTATATCTCTGCTTAAATGTCACCTCATATCATACTAGCATTTAACCATATCACTTACCAATAATTTTCTAAGAAATCTTAACACGGTGTATCCATTAATATCTTTTACATGTGAAATTCTGTATAAGCCAACCCTGTTAGCAAAATCAGCTTTATGTTTCTAGTCTACATGAAATAGTGATTGGTTTTAAGTTATATGTGATATTAAATCATTCTGTATAATATTCTCCTTAAACAACATCAAGCAATAACTTTAGGTATAAGTAAGTGGAAGACAAAAGAGTGATAATCCTGCTATTAGATAACAAAAGCATGAATAAGAACCTCCTATAGATCCATGAAGGAGTGCTGAGGGCATATTGATTGCACATGAGCCTGGTAGCATTAAGGTCAGCAATTTGAAACCACCAGTGGCTCCATGGGAGAAAGATGAGGCTCTCTACTCTGGTAAAGAATTAAAGTCTTCCAAACCCACAGGGACATTTCCATTCTGTCCTAGAGGGTGACTATAACGTGGAATTAACTCAGTGGCAATGAGTGATATGTCAATAAAACAATCAAAACAGACAAAATAAATAAGGTTGAATGCACAATTCTTCGTACCAAATGGCATTCAATGCGATCATGAAATTCTTTCTGAATTGATCAAAGGTTCACTTCATATCTGAACAATTATATAACATAATTTTACTTTGAAAAATACACCAAATGTTTTAAAAACCCATCCAAATCTACTGCTGACATTTTAATACTTTTTAAAAAGCAATATATGATCCAACAAAAAAATGTTAATGTTGGTCTTAATCTTGTATCAGAAAAGAAATTAGGTACTTCAAAGATATCTGTACCACACATTATCTATTTGAGAAAATTCTTTGAAGGACTGTGGTTTTTTTTTGTTTGTAGAGAAATTATTCTCGTATAAATATGAAATAGTAGTGGCTTAAAGTCTGCTGTATGTTGTGTAGGAATAAAATGATAAACACAAATTTTGCTTCTTATATATGTTCAGTAATTTTTAGGCTGAGAATTTTACAGCATAGTAATAAACCTTGGTGTGTGTTTCTGAAATGATACCTATCCAATATAATTCAATGCTCACTGTTTCATGAGTAATGTTTTAAGATTAAAATGCTTACTTTTCTTTAACTCAAAAGTGATATTTTCTGAAAAACTTTAAGCATATAGTATTTTTTAGAGAAAGGAACTCTAATTCAAGAACTGATAGGAAGTAAGGAGATTTAGTCAGACTCAATCTGTTAAAAATCAAGTTGCTGTCCTGTCCTTCCTACAGCTTATGCCCTGACAGCAAGCATAATTAAAGCTGGAGAGAGAGACGTTTCCAGTTGTTCTGAATCTGTGAACCTTAACAACCAAGAAGATAATGAAAAGCTGCTTTTATCCCATATCCTGTTTCTAACCACAATCTCCTTTCTTTCTGGTGTCATTCTCAACAACAGATAGAAATACAAAGCATCCATGAATCAATAGAAAATACTTGGAAAAGAAAGAACAGTTTGGGAAATATATCAATGTATTATAATTCACACGCATGCACCCACCAAAAAAGTGTAGTTTCCTCCACAGTTTGTTCTTACCTTATTCTTTTAGCCTCATGGGTTCTCTATCTCACTTCTTCCTATAAACTGAATTTTATATCGATTAATCAATATTTTGATATTTTGAATTTTCAGATGTTGAAAAGTATAGAGTTGATCAACATATAATTACACAAATCTTCAATAAGTAATGGATTATGGAGAAAAGAGATTCTTGGTAAAATACTTTTTACTTTTATTTAAATACAGTACATTATATTCTAAGAAGTAAAATAGTAAAGTACATTTAAATTCTACTCAGCATTCTTATTGCTAGCATAAATATTGCAAATATCAATTTTAAAGTATTTTATATGCAGGGAAAGATATAGAGAGGTTTCATAGGTTGTTTAAATTGTTAAATACAAAAATGATTATCTGAAATGCATACTCCCATATGGCTTACAATAAAAAGCTTTAAAAATATTTTACATGTATTACAGAAAAAGATAAAATAAGTAACTAGGTCAAAGTCAATGGGAGTCTAATTTTTAAGAAAAAGAAAAGAGAGATGCAAATATGAAATCAAATATTAAATAAAAACCTTGGAATTTTACATCCAAACTGATAATTCAGTGTGAATAGAAGATATTTGTTTTCCTTTCTTATATAAATATTTTTAAACTTTTCTTCCTTGACAAGTCTTGGATATATGACATCCTAGTTGAACGAGAACTGGGGTATCTAAATGCCTCTTTCCTTAAAAAGGTGCACAGCTACTTGAAAAAGTGACTGAATCTAGGTCCGAAGAAAGGCATGTTCAGGATAAATTATTATTGTTGTTAGATGTATAGGATCCATCAAAGACTAAGGAGGTGTTATCAGAAGAACTGTGGATTTAGCAAGCAAAAAAAAAAAGCCTCCATTGTCAAATTTGGGACAAATTGTGCATCACAATGAATAATGACTACAACTTATTGAAGCATTTCAATGTATTTTATAAACCATGATTTTGTGCACAGCGCTGTTCATTTTAATAAAGATTTAAATGAATCTATTTTAGTTGAAGAGAAGAATGCTAAGAGGATAAAGACACATAAAAATGAAATACAGTGAGTCTCCCTTATCTGGATTCAAATGTGAGCAGTCCAAAGAGGCACTTACTAGACTAACGTGATTTTTTTTAAGACCTCTTCGCCATTGTGTCCTGTTTGAGGCCACTGGGTCACTCCAGTTCATCCAGGGTCTTCCTCTCTCACTCTCTCTCTCTCTCTCTCCTTTACGAACCAGGAGGTTCTCTTGTTGACAGTCCTCACTGTTAAGGAGCATTTGGGCTGTCCTTCGCCCATGACTGACTTGTTCGTTCTTCTGGCTGACCACAGTGTTTTCAATATTCTCTGCAGCATCATAAATCAAATGCATCAATTCGTCTCCAATCTTCCTTCTTTGTTGTCCAACTTCCCTGTGTGTACGAGGTGATTTAAAGCATCATGACTTGGACCAGGTGCACCTCAGTACTCAGGGTGGCATCTTTGTCCTTCAACACTTAAAAGAGGTCTTAGGCAGAAGATTTTGCCAGTGAAATATATTGTCATTTCTTGATTGCTGATCCCAAAGAACTTAGGGAAAGAGGGTACTACTCCTCATTATTAATGACATATCTTGGCAAAAACACTTAATGTTTCCCTCCAAATCATTTACTTTGCCTCTCCTGATATTTGTGCCACATTCTCCTATTACCCAATCCTGCTGCAAAATTCTCTCTGCTTTTGAAAAATTAGAAAACGTGTATTTTAAACATCTGAAAAATTTGGAAGGAACCCTAAACATAGATGCTAACAATAGAATTATCAACCAAGAAACATAAACACCCAACTGTATTCTTGGGATGGAGAATGAAAATTACCAGGAGTAATACGAAGCCCAAATCAATGCCTTGCTGCACATAATTTAAATGAATAACAGCAATAAGTACATTCCAAGAGGGCTGCACTACGTAAATGGCACGAACACTGGGTGTGCTATTATCATATTTAGGTTAGAATTCCAGCAATATCATATGTCAACATTAAGACCTTAGGCAAATCATTCATTCTTTCATAGTCTTGGCTTTCTGACTTATAAAATGAGAACAAAGATACTTTACTTTTACCAAATAATGGAGTGGTTTAAAGGATTCACTACATGTAAGTGTGTGAGACAGTTTATAAATTGGGAAGTTTAAAAAATAAGTGTCGGTGTTTGGACAATATAGAAATAAAATTAAAATATTGGGGTGTAGTAGATTAGTCAAGGAAAATGTATTGAAAGAAATGGGAGCTGAGCTGGGTGTCCTAGGATTGGTTCAGCTCAAGCAGAAAGAAAAGAGAGTGTGTTGTACAGAAACACAAAAGCAAGAGTGGACAGACCCACATGAAGGTCAGGCTTGTCCCTAGCCTGCAAAGGACACAAATTAATGGAATCAATGAAACTATAGGACAGTCCATTCCACACATCTGTGTATACTTTTCCACACACCTAATGAAATACGTATTTCATCTTGCTTCTGGAAGTAATAATCTTTTTTTTATTAGAACATGGGAGTCTTTTTTTGGCATATAAAAAGAATCCATTCTCTTCTGTTAAGAATCACTTCTGATGACTGCAGCATCTTGAATTTGCTAAGCTAAAAAGAACTTTTGAGTTCAGTGAAATGGCCGGTGACATTATGCAAGCTAAGGGATAGAATGCAGAAGAGAATTAAATGGCAGGGAATAAGTTAAAAAGAGAAATTGAAAAGGGTAAGGAGACGGATAAAGAGAAGCAAATCCTGAAAGAGTCAAGTCTTCCAGTCCTGCAGATGGAAGATAAGGGGTGGACACTGAAGAGGTGGAGAGGCCAAGAGGAACTTGGGAAGAAATAGATGTGTAATAGACATTCTAAATCATATCTATATTCTGTATAAATTCAAAACCCTCTTTTCTTCCCCTTGTAAAAATCTGTCAATTCTACAATGTTCACTAATGATTTTGCTCAGTTTCATTTGATAAAGAGAAAGTGTTAAAATAATCACTATATGGATTAAATATTAAGATAAACTATAAACTAAGAATTATTTTCATAAATTGGAAAGGGAATATGTTAATGCAGTCCAGTGTAAATAAAAATTAATTTTAATTTTATTGTCTCCCTACTTAAAGATAATGTTTCCTTCTTCATAAATTATTAGAGCTTTCATCACTTAATATAATAATTTATACATAGAAAGTAAATTTATATTTCGGTCTACAAATTTATGCAGAAAAAAGGAGTACTTATAAATCTCAGAGTTTTTTTGAGGAAACTCTTCAAGAATATAAGGGGACTTCAAAAAGTTCTTGGAAAAAAATCAGCTTTTTAATCTACTTTTTAATGATTTTTTTTTATAATCCAATCATACTTAAGGGGATAAATCAGAAATGGAAATACTGGAATGATCAAGTTAAAATATGTAGGTATATAAGCTGAGCATGAAGGTGGCTTCATACAATAAAAACTGTTAGGTCAGTCACCCCTAGAAGGCATAAAATTTTAGAGGTAGAAAAATCTTTAGAAGATTTAATCCAAATTCCTAGTTTTATAAAAAAAAGTAAAACTGCAGCCCAGAAAGAACAAAAGGCAAACGTTTGATCAAGTTTCATGAGATAGTCTGGAATCTCAAGGAAACAGAGTCTGAGGCAGACATTTGAATGTAGGAATGTCGCTATGTGCCATTAAATTGGTTCTACCCCATAGCAACACTACACACATTAGGAGAGCCCTGCATTATCTTCAAAATTATAGCTATGCCTGAGCCCATTGTTGCAGCCACTGTGTCAAGCCGTCCTGTTACGGGTTTTCCTCTTTTTCACCGCACATCAACTTTATCAAATGTGATGTCCTCTTCCAGCAACCGGTTTCTCATGACAACATGTCCAAAGTATGTGCCTCTAAAAAGGACTCAGTCCTGACTTCTTCTAATACAGACCTGTTTGTTCTTTTAACAGTTATGGTACTGTCTATATTTTCCAGCACCACAATTCAAATGCATTGATTCTTCTTCAATCTTCCTTATTCAATGTACAACTTTCACATGCATATGAGGCTATTGAAAATATCATGACTTGAGTCAGCCACAACTTAATCCTCAAAATAACATCCTTGCTTTTCAATACTCTAAAGAGATTTGGTCAGCACATTTATCTAATGCAACTCACCTTTTGCTTGACTTCTGTGTCCATGAGCATTGATTGTGGATCCAAACGAGACAAAATTTTTGATGTCTTCAACCTTTTCTCCATTTATCATGATGTCAACTATTGACTGATCCAGTTGTGAGGATTTTGATATTATTTTCATTGAGTCAATCCATTCTGAAGTTTCCATCACTAATCTTCATCAGCGAGTGCTTCAATGCCTCCTTAATATCAGCAAGCAGGGTTGTGTCATCTGCATATCGCAGGTTGTTAATAAGCCTTCCTCCGATCCTGATGTCACATTTTTCTTCAAATAATCCAGCTTCTCTGGTTATTTCCTCATCATCTAGATTGAACAAGTATGGTAAGAGAACAAAACCCTGAAGCACAGCTTTCCTGATATTAAACCATTCAGTATTCCCCTGCTGTTTGCACGCTACTCTTGGTACATGTATAAGTTCTGCATGAGCACAATGAAGTGTTCTGGGATTCCCATTCTTCTCAAGGTTATCCACAGTTTCTGATGGTCCACATAGTCCAATGCCTTGGCACAGTCAATAGAACACAAACAAACATCTTCCTAGTATTCTCTGCTTTGAACCAAGATCCATCTGACATGCACAATAACCTCCCTTGTTCCTTGTCCTCATCTAAATTCAGCCTGAACCCCTGAAAGTTCCCTATCAATGTACTGCTACAACAACTTTTGCTCAACAAAATTTTAATTCCATGCGATATCAACACTATCGTTCTATAATTTGAGCATTCTGTTGGATCACCTTTCTTTGGAATGGGCAAAAATATGGATCTCTTCCAGTCAGTTGGCTAAGTAGCTGTCTTACAAATTTCCTTGCACAGGCAAGTGAATGCTTCTCGGTCTTCATCAGACTTCAGAAACATTTCATTTGGTCTTCTATCAAGTTCTGGAGTCTTGTTTTTGGATAATGCTTTCAGTGGAGCTTGAATTTCTTCCTACAGCACCACTGGTTCTTCTTCACATGCTACTCCTGAAATTGTTGAAAATGTCAAATAATTCTTTTTGATACAACAACTCTGTAGATTCTTCCCATCTTCTCTTGATGCTTCTTTCATTATTCAATGTTTTCCCAGACAATCCTTCGAGGTTGTAACTCATGGCTTAAACTTCTTCTTGAGTTCTTTCAGTTTCAGATATGCAGAATATGTTCTTTCCTTTTGGTTTTCTAATTCTAAGTATTTGCCCATATTACTATAATTGGCTTTGATTTCTCTATCTGCCCTTTGAAACTTTCTATTCAGCTCTTGGACATCATCATGTATTCATGTGCTTTAGCTACTCTATGCTTAAGACTGCGTTTCAGAGTGCTATCCACTTTGATCTCCTCTTTCTTTCCTGGCTTCTCAATGGCCTTTTGCTATCATCATGAATGATGCTCTTGATGGCCTCCAACAGATCATCAAGTCTTCTGTCATTATGGTTCAGTGTGTTGAATTTGTTCTCGAGACATTCTTTATATCAAGTTGGATAGACTCAAAGTCGTATCTTGGCTCTCATGGCCTTGTTTTCATTTTCTCCATCTTTTACCTGAACTTATGTATAAGCAATGCATGACCTATCCACAGTCAGCCTCTGGACTGCTTTTAGCTGCTGATACTGAGTTTCTCCCTCGTGTCTTCCCCTAGATACTGTAGATTTGATTTCTGTGGATTCAATCTGGAGAAGTTTAGTATATAGTCTGCTTTTGTGTAGTTGAATTAAGGTGTTTTCTATGAACATGCCATTGGTCTTGAAAACTTCTGTTATGCAATCTCCAGCTTCATTTTTATCACCAAGTCCATATTTTCCAAATGCTGTTCATTCTTCTTTGTTTCCAACTTTTGTATTCCGATCTCCAATAATTATCAATGTATGTTGATTGCATGTTTGATCAATTTCAGACTGAATTGGTTAGTACAATTCTTCAATCTCCAATAATTAGCAATGTATGTTGGTTGCATGTTTGATCAATTTCAGATTTAATTGGTTAGTACAATTCTTCAATTTCTTCATCACTAGCTTTTGTGGCTAAAGCATAAATTTGAATAATAGTTGTATTGACTGGACTTCCTTAAAGGGGGTTAGATAATCATATCACAGGCAACATTGTACTCCTTGATTGATTTTACAATGTCCTTTTTGACAATGACAAGCCATTCCTCTTTATTGTGTTATAACCAGCATAGTAAATCATATGATTTTCTGATTCAAAATGGCCAATACAGTCCATTTCAGCTCACTAATTACCAGGATATCAATATCTATGCATTCTATTTTATATTTTGACCACTTCCAATTTTCCTAAATTCATACTTTGCACATTCCAAGTTCTGATCTTTCATTCCAAGTTCTGATCTTTAGCAGATTTTTGCAGCCATGTAGGAGGTTTCCTAGTGTGTAATGTCTAAACAATACATATAATGAGAAAGGGAAGCTGAACTGGGAAAATAGGTGTGTAAACTGGGATAGAGTGTAAAGAGAGACCTCAACAACTCCTATAGGAATTTTTGAGCTAGATAGGTCTTCTAAAATTTATTAGATTTAGTGAGGGCCAAGCATTTATATATGTTCTCTCCCACTCACCACTCATAAGACAAAGGCTTTCTCCATGGAGAGGCTCATGAGTGGGTGAAGAAAGCAAAATTTGATCTGCACAAACTCATTCTTGCACAAGAACATATCTAAGAACCACCAGCATCCAGAAACTAGTAGTAAAGCACAGCTTTCTACAGCATCCCCCTCTGGTGTATTTCCACATGGAAGTATGATTGAGACATGTTGTTACTAGCTGCCATTGAGTAATGTATGCATAAGGGAACACAATATTCTCTGATCCTGCCCCATCCTATGATCTGTTGCATATGATCCCTTTGTAATCTACAGAATTGTTGACTGGTTTTCAGAATTAAATTACCAGGCTTTTCTTCCTTATGCTATTTATTTTGGAAATCCTACTGGAACCGTTTAGTATTATAGCAAAAAGCAAACATCCACTGACAGATGGGTGGTGGCTACATGTGAGGTACATTGACAGGGAATCAACCTGGCTACGAACTAGGGGTGAAGAAGTCTTCCCCAAACCAACACTGCACGTCTATCACTGGGCCTAAAACACTGGTATTCTGAATCCTAATCTAATGATGATTTTAGTTAGTGTACACAGCTCCCTGGCCACCAACCAAAAGAGACCCATATTGGGGCCCATTCCAAAGAAAAGTGACTCAACAGAATGTGGAAATTATCAGATAATATCATTGATATCACATGGAAATGTAAATTGGCTGAAGATAATTAAAATGCAGATGCAGCAGTGGATCAATAGAAACTGGCTAGAAATCTAAGTCTGATTAAGAAGACACATATGCAAGATCTACACAGAAAGTAAGCCTCTGGTGATTTTCTTCTAAGCATCATTGAGGGATTGAGGTGGGGGGTGGGGGGGTGTAAAGGGTTACCAAATAGAGTGTTAGAGGGATGACTATAGGAGATCAAAATGATGAATCTGACTTGAATGGCTAAAACCTTCTCTCTCTTTTTTTTATTCATTTTATTGGGGGCTCGTACAACTCTTATCACATTCCATACACCCATCCATTGTGTATCGAGCACATTTGTACATTTGTTGCCATCATCATTCTCAAAACATTTTCTTTCTACTTGAGTCCTTGCTATTAGCTCCTCATTTTTCCCCTCCCCTCCTTACTCCCCCCTCCCTCATGAACCCTTGATAATGTATAAATTATTATTATTTTGTCATATCTTACACTGTCTGATGTCACCCTTCGCCCACTTTTCTGTTGACCATCCCCCAGGGAGTAGATTATATGTAGATCCTTCTAATGGGTTCCCCCTTTCTACTCCACCTTCCCTCCACCCTCCCAGTATCGCCACTCTCATCATCACTGGTCCTGAAGGGATCTTCTGTCCTGGATTCCCTGTGTTTCCAGTTCCTATCTGTATCCTCTGGTCTAGCTGGATTTGTAAGATAGGATTGGGATCATAATTGTGGCGGGGGGGAAGCATTTAAGAACTAGAGGAAAGTTGTATGTTTCATCGATGCTACACTGCACCCTGACTGGCCCGTGTCCATCCCCACCCACTGCGACTCCTTTGTAAGGGGATGTCCAGTTGCCTACAAATGGGCCTTGGGTCCCCAATCTGCACACCCCCCTCCTCCATTCACAATGATATGATTTTTTGTTCTTTGATGCCTGATACCTGATCCCTTCGACACCTCGTGATCAAAAGGCTGGTGTGCTTCTTCCATGTGGACTTTGTTGCTTCTGAGCTAGATGGATGCTTGTTTACCTTAAAGCCTTTAAGACCCCAGATGCTATATCTTTTGATAGCCGAGTTCCATCAGCTTTCTTCACATTTGCTTATGCACCCATTTGTCTTCAGTGATCGTACTGGGAAAGTGAGCACACAATGATATAATTTTTGTGTTCTTTGGTGCCTGATACCTGATCCCTTCGACACCTCATAATCACACAAGCTGGTGTGTGCTTCGTCCATGTTGATGCTCCCCTCTGATACACTGGGCTGGATCCAGTTTTCAATATTTTCTGTGAGTTTTTTGTTGATTTAGTTGGCTGGTTGGCTGGTTGGTTTTTGGTTTGGTTTGGTTTGGTTTCATATTGGAAGCTATTGCTGGTGCATTTTGTCATTGCGGGTAACCTTCTTGCATCTGTTCCATGTTTTTCTATTTTTTTGTATATGAAACCCAGGATTGTTGAACCTATAGACACAACAAGTAGAATAATGGTTCCTGATGGTGCAGTAGGGGAGATGGGAGAGGACAATAACAGAGAACTGATGTCAAGGCATTCAAGAAGGAAGAAACTGTTTTGGGACTTATTTGCGTAGAAATTGTACAATACTACTTGATATGAGTAAACTATGGAATAGTGTGGTGTCTGTATTAGCTCCCAACAGATGTTTTTGAAAAGTAAATAAATAGATAGATAAGACATGGAATGGGGATATAATTGCTGGTGTCAAAGGGATGTTGACAGAAGGAGTGAACCCTAGAAGACTGTTTCCTTGTGTTTCACTGTTTATGCGAAGTATTTAACTGTGTGGATGTTAAAAAACTATGGATAACATTGAGAAAATTTGCAATTTCACAACATTTCGCTGTACTTATGCAGAAACTGTATACAGTATGATTAGCATTCAAACAGAACAGGGGGATACTGCATGGTTTAATATCAAGAAAGACTTAAATTTCTATGCAAATAATCTTAGGAGTTGCATATAGAAAAACATGCCATCTGGATGGATGGAAGGAGCACTAATAACCTGCAATACGCAGATGACACAACTTTGCTTGCTGAAAATGAATAGGAATTAACACACTTAATGAATATCAAAAACTATAGCCAGTATGGATTATAACTCAATGTAAGGAAAACCAAAATCCTCACAATTGAACAAAATAGACGTCATCATGATAAACAGAGAAAAGATCGAGTGCTCACGAATTTTGGGGTGTGTGTGTGTGTGTGTGTGTGTGTGTGTGTGTGTGTGTGTGTAACTCACTCATATATCACGAAATAATTAAAGTCAGCTTCAATTTTATTTTCCTCCTTTTAAAACCACTCAGGCAGCGCAGCTCAGCAGGTGCCATGGCTGGTAGCAATCCCGGCCTGCTCTGAGTGTGTCTTCTGTGGTCCTCTGTCTGGCAGCCAGATACACCTTTGTGAAACTCTGCTCTTTCCAGAGAGGTAAGCACAAAGGAAGAGATTCTGGTTGCCGTGGGTTTTTCAGGTGAGCCTCTTAAGTCCTGAAGTTGCCCAGCCAGGTGCTGATTTTCACCTTCAAGCAGAACCAAAGTTGGGTAAGGTGCCATCAGTCAATTCCGACCCAGAGCGACTCTACGCACAACTGAATGAAAGACGGGTCCTGTGCCACACTGCAAATGTTCCCATGCCCAATCCCATTGTGGAATCACAATATCAACCCATCTCACTGAGGCCTTTCCTCGTTTTTGATGCCCATTCACTTTACCAAGTATGGTCAAGTGTCATCATCATCTATCATTAACAATTTGCTCACCATCATAAACAAAAACCCACTGCTTCCCAATCAATGGCTTATTTTTCCCTTCTACCCACCTGATAATCACAACTAAATGTTATTTTCTATAAAATATAGAATAATATGAAATGTAAAATAAATTAGTAAATAAAATACTCAGACTAGTGTTTAGATCTTACAGGTCAGGAAATCTGGATGATTTGTTTAAGGGTTATCCTTTTTAAAAAAATATTTTTAATCAACTTGATTGTTTGCTTATGGGGGCGGTGATAAAGGGAAGCTGATGTCAAGGCTTTCAAGAAGGAAAAAAATGTTTTGCTTATTATTTCCCATTTATTTGTGGAGTATAAAACATACAGGGAAAAACATACTATACAGAATTGTCCCGCCCATCACATCAGAGAGTTGCTAGATGCCAGTTAATACAGCTCCCACTGGGTATGTAGTTCTTTCTTCTTATTATTTTTTTCTTTTCATGCCTACCCTCTTTTCTAACCTCCTTGTCTCTCCCCTTTGCCCCTCAGCCCCACTCCTTACCCCTTCGTATCTTTCAAAGTCATTTCCTTTCGTGTGAGAACCATGTTTTTTTCTTGTTTGTTCTTTTTTCCTTTGTAATAATTGTGTCATGAAATCTTTATCTTTATGAGATTGACTAATCTTTCTGAACACAGTATCTTCCAATTTTGTCCATGTCATGAGGTGTTTGACAGACTTATCATTGTTCTTTAAGGATGTATAAACATGATGGTGTGGATCATAACAGACAATGGTTAGCCATGAGAACAATAGGGATTCCATAACACTTCATTGTGCTTATGCAGAACCTATTCATGGATAAAGAATCAGTGGTGCAAACAGAACAAGGAATTCTGCATGGTTAAAAACAGGAAAAGTGTGGGATAGGATTGTATCCTTCCACTATTCTTATTAAATCTGTATGCTGAGAAAATCATCCAAGAAGTTGGATTATATGGAGAAGAATGTAGCATCCAAACTGGATGAAGGCTTATTAACAACTTGCAATATGCAGATGACACAACCTTGCTTACTGATCTGAGAAGAGGAATTGAAGCATTTGCTGATTAAGATCAAAGATTGCAAAGTGTCAGTATGAATTAGAAGTCAATGTAAAGAAAACAAAAACCCTCAAAACTGGACAAGTAGGTAACATCATGATAAACAACAAAATGATTGAAGCTGTCAAGGATTTCTACTGTCAATGCTCATGGAAGCAGCAGTCAAGAGATTAAACAATGTATTGCATTTGGTAAATCTGCTGTATGAGACCTCTTTAAACTGTTGAAAAGCAAGGATGTTACTTTGAGAACTAAGGTGCACCTCATCCAAGCCATGGTATTTTTAATCACCTCATATGCATGTGAACGATGCACATTAAATAAGGGAGACCAAAGACGAATAGACACATTTGCATTATAGTGCTGGTAAAGAATATAGAAAATTTCTTGACTGCCAAAAGAACAAATAAATCTGTCTTGCCTATATGCTACTTA
The DNA here is from genome assembly GCF_000313985.2 of Echinops telfairi. Lineage (NCBI taxonomy): Eukaryota > Metazoa > Chordata > Mammalia > Afrosoricida > Tenrecidae > Echinops > Echinops telfairi. The sequence continues at coordinate 69,474,474 of NW_022111369.1, read as the reverse complement.
GAGGCATGGTAAGACTTCAGTTCATGTACTTGGGGCATGTTATCAGGAGCGATCCGTCCCTGGAGAAGGACGTCATGCTTGGTAAAACAGGAGGACATCACAAAAGAGGAAGGCCCTTGACGAGAGGGACTGACACAGTGGCTGCAGAAACAGGCTCGGGCACAGGAACAATTGTGCGGATGGTGCAAGACCAGGCGGTGTTTCCTTCTGCTGTGCATAGGGGCACTCTGAGTTGGAACTGGCTCTGTACCACCTAAAAACAACAGCAACACAGAATCCTTAGGTTTACTTCAACTTTTTATAGTTTGAGCTTCTTGTATTTTGGTCTCAAGTTTTTGTCTTCTCATTCACGGATTCCTGTTTCAATTCTTTTATTGTGTTCTTTAAAAATCTTACCCAGTTCTAAGTTTCAAGAAATTGTATCATGCCATATTCACCTTCCTTTCTATCACCAAGACTATTTTCTAACAATTGTTCCTTTCTCTTTGTTTCCAAATTTTGCATTCCAATCACCAAAAATTATCAGTGCATCTTGATTACTTGTTTGATCAATCTCAGACTGAAGACATTGGT
>NW_022111369.1:69471884-69473479 GCF_000313985.2 Echinops telfairi | reverse complement strand
AATATTTTCCAGCTGTTTCTTCTTACATGGAGTTGTGCCTCATCAGCAAAAGAAGATACCAGTCTCCACTGCCACAGGCTTTCCCCGCTCACAACACCATTGTCATTCAACCTTGAGAAAACACCTTCTTCTCACATTTCCAGTGCCTTCCCACCTGAGGCCCCAACTTCCACCATTCTCTCTGCCAATGCGCTGCTTCCACTCATTAGGTCTCAGTATCTGCCGATGTTTCCATGCCATGCATACTGTGTGCACAGGCTACTTCCTCCTGAGTAGGCATTTGATTCCTTCTTTGTAGTCTGTTCTTAGTCTGGAAATTCCACTGAAACCTGTTCCCTTTGGGTGACCTCAGTGGCATTTGAAATACCAGTAACATAACTTTCCAGCATCACACCAACACACAAGCCACAATAGTATGGCAAACTGACAGACATGCATACAAGGTTATTGAAAATACAAAGACTTGGGTCAGTTGAATCTTAGACCTCCAAGTAACATCCTTGCTGTTCAACACTTTAAAGTCTTCTTGTGCAACAGATTTACCAGTTCAATGCATCTTTTTTTTCTCTTGACTGTTGCTTCCATGAGCATTGGTTGTGGATCCAAGCAAATTAAATGCTTTATAACTTCAGTCTTTTCTCCATTTATCATGATGTTAACTCTTGGTCCAGTTGTGAGGATTTTGTTCGTCTTTACATTGAGTTGTAGTCCACTCTAGAAGCTGTAATCCTTGATCTTCATGAGCAAGTACTTCAAGTCTTTCTTACTTTTAGCAAGCAAGGTTGTGTCATCTGCATACCCCAGGTTATTAATAATCCTTCCTCCAATCCTGATGCCACATTCATCCTCATATAATCCAGTTTCTCTGGTGATTTGCTCAGCACACAGATTGAATAATTACAGTGAGAGGATACAATCCTGACACACGCCTTTCCTGATTTTAAACCATGCAGCAATGCCGTTGTTCTATCCACATGACCACCTCTGGATTCATGCACTAGTTCCCCATAAGTACCATGAAGTGTTCTGGAATTCTCAATATTCTCAAGATTATCTATAGATAGTTTACTATGGTCCACATAGTAGAATGTCTTGGCATAGTGAATAAAACACAAGTGAACATCTTTCTGGTGTCTTCTGCTTTCAGACAAGATCCATCTATCAATAATATCCCTTGTTCAGTGTACTCTTCTGAATCAGGCCTAAATTTCTGGCAGCTCCTTGTCGATTTACTGTTTCATCCGTTGTTGGATAATAGTTCACCAAAAATGACATACAAATTATTATCAGACATATGCAAATTTCTCCAAGACCATTAGCCTTCTTAGAGATGCAAATCAAAGCAAGATGAGATATCACCTTACACAAACAATGATGGCCCAATTAAAACAAGCAAACATATCAAAAGATGTAGCATCTGGGGTCTTAAAGGCTTGTAGGCAAACAAGCTACCATCTAGCTCAGAAACAACAAAGTCCACAGAGAAGAAGCACATGAGCCTGTGCAAACACGACGTGTCGAAGGAAACAGGCAGCAGACACCAAAGAACAAAAACCATCATTGTGTGACCACCTTCCACACATAAACGCTGAAGA
>NW_022111369.1:69468587-69470334 GCF_000313985.2 Echinops telfairi | reverse complement strand
GTGTGTTCCTAAGCAGGTGTGTGTGTATATGTGTATGTACATCTATAATATGGGTATTATCTATATGTTAATGCTGCCTAGTCAGTTCTAACTCATAGTGACTCCATATATTGTGGAGTAGAACTGTGTCCCATAGGGTTTGCAAGGCTGTGACTTTTCAAAGTAGATTACTAGGTCTTTCTTTTAAGGAGATTCTGAATGGGCTTGAACTGGCAACCTTTAGTTAATAGCCAAGATCATAACCATTTGAATCCCCAGGAGATCCTGGGCTGTATATTACAGCCAATCAATGGCCACAAAGTCAAGTCTATTCACTGTGACCTCCCAGGACTGAGTAGAACTGTTCCTAAAGCGGTATTTGTTTACTGGAGGAGATAGTCCCGCCTTTCTCAGATGGAATGGCTGATGGATTTGAACTGCTCACTTTGCCATTAGCAACAAAAAATATATATGTAGGTAATCCATTCTGCCACAAGGGCTGCTTCAGTTACATATTAGTCCTTTCTAAACATGATTTTACATGCTTCCAGGGCAATAAAAAAGAAAAAGGAAGTTGATATCTTGAAGGGCAGTGTTTAATTCTGTTATACATTGGGTTGCTATGAGTCAGAACCAAATCAACAGCACCTGAAAGCAACGGGGGCATCTTTCACGCCAGAGAACCAGTAGTGGCATTGTGGCTCAAAACTGAGCCAGTATGAGTCAAAGTTGACTCGTGGCAGTGGTTTGTTTGTTGTTGTTTTTGTTTTGTTTTAATTCTTAAGATATTTTTAACTTACCAATTTAACAACCCACACCTTTACATATCTATACATATGCTCACTTGAGTATAGTCAAATATACATGCACTATTCATCTGATTCCTTTGGATTAAAAATAAAAATGCTTTATAGACTGAGGGAATAAGCAGATGACATAAACTTTCCTCAAACATTGAGATCTCAAAACAAATCAAGAAGAGCAGGCAGCTCTAAGTGGCTTTTTGACAAAATGCAAATTTAAAATAAAGAAACTGCACTGCAAAGTTTATTTTACATTATTTAGCCTTTCGTCGTCGTTGTTGGGTACCATTGAACCAGTTCTGAGTGACATTATTGTTGTTGTTAGGTGCTGTTGGGTCAATTGTGACTCATAGCGACCCTGTGTATGACAGAAAAAAACATGCCCCCTCTTCTTCCCCACCACCCCACCACCGACTCCCTAGTCCTCTGACAGTCTCACAATTGCTCCTAATGTTTGAGCCCATTGTTGCAACCACAGTGTCAATCCATCTTGCCAAGCGCCATCTTCTTTTTCCATGGATGGCCCTCTACTTTACCTAGCATGATATCCTTCACCAAGGAGTCATCTCTCCTGATAATATATCCCAAGTACATGAAGTCACACCATCCTTGCCTCTAAGGAGCATTCTGACTATACTTTTCCCAAAACCAATTTGTTTGTTCTTTTGGCAGTTAGTGGTACTTTCAATATTCTTCACCAGCACCATTATTCAAATGCATCCATTCTTCTTTTGTCTTCCTTATAGAATGTCAATCTTTCACATGCATGTGAGACAATTAGAAACATATGACTTGGATCAAGAACACCTGAGTCTTCAAAGTAACACCATTGCTTTTCAAAACTTTGAAGGGTTTTGTGCTGTAGATTTATCCAATACAATATGCTATTTATCATTTGACCCCTGCTCCTGAGAGAATTGATTGTGGATCCAAGCAACTGAAAACTTTTGGCAGCTTAAATCTTT